>NC_044982.1:7474372-7809060 GCF_008728515.1 Papio anubis | reverse complement strand
CTTTAAAAATATCTACCCTTCGAAAGAGCTTGTCATGCCGGAGTTATCTCTTCTAGAGACAGCTGTTGAAAGCACCGATGGGCACAGGCTGCATAAGAAAACCTGGAGTAATCCAGAGGAATGTGGTGTGGGGAAAGGGCCCTTATCACTGCTGAAGCAGACCTCCACACCAAGAGGCCAAGGAGACCAGCACTGCCATTTCTATATTTAGAGACGGATAGGGATGGAAGTGCTTTGGGCTTTTCATTTTTATTTGCTCTGAAGAAAGGTGCAAGAGGATGTTGTTAGATGGGTTGAGTGGTGGCGTTATTCGTTTTGGAAGTCACCTAAAATCTATCGTCCCCTCTTTCAAGGAAGCACCTTAATGTAATTGAGTGTCTAAGGATTGTCCCACCCTGCTGGCTGCATCAGGCTTGTGGGATCATGAGGAACCAGGTGTTGGGGTTTTATCTTGAGAATCTTGTGTATCCCCAGCACCTTGGGCCAGGCCTGGTGTATAGTAGTTATTTAGCTAATGTCTGTTGGATGGGTGGGCGGATGGATGGACACATAGATGGGTAGGTGGGTAGATGGATGAATAGATGAGTGGGTGGATGGATGAATGCATTGGTGGATGGGCAGATAGAGGGATGCATGGATGGATGATAGGGTGGGTGATGGATGGATGGATGGATGGATGGATGGATGGATGGATGGATGGATGGTTGGATGGATGGATAAATGAGTGGATGACAGAGTGAGTGGATGGATGGATGGAGGCATGAATGAATGAATGAATGAATGAATGAAGTGAGCTGCCTTGGAACATAAGGTTAGAATGGCCAAAATGCTTAGATCTGAAGGTTGAGCTTGGCTACCGTGAAATCTATAATAAGCAAGGTTTATAAAGACAATCGGTATTTTCCAGGAACTACCTAAGCAAAAGGGTTAAGAAATAAGGTTTGGGAGCCATGACAGTTAAAGGCTTTAACATTGTCCCTGCCTTCTATTTTACACCCCTGTCTGGTTCTCCTGGAGCCAAGCGCTAACTGGAATCCATAAGATTCTAGATTTTTGCACAGATTTTTAAGTTAGCCTGCATTATACTTGCACAGATTTTTAAGTTAGCCTGCATTAGTTCAGCTTTTAAAAGGTCATCAAGCTAGCAGTCTGTGGTAGAATTTCTTTCAACTTCTTACTGCAGTCATTCTGAACGCAGAATAGTCATAGTAAGGGCGATAGGCATTTTTGAGCTCCTACGTTTTTGATCCAGTCAGTATGAAAAAGGCTTGGCATAATTTTTACTCGAGGCTGACAGCTCCACAAGGGTGTTATTATCAAAATCATTAGTCCACTGAAGAGAAATCAGAGTCTCAGAAACATGGGAGAAAAAAAAAAATCTCACCAAATCCTCATTTACAGTTAGGAACTGGAAAATCTGGCCAAAATAAGGCTGGTGCAAAACTTTGGGGCAGGACTAAACATTGCCATTCTTAGCTTGCCTTTACTGTGCCACTGCTGATAAAGCAAATCCACTTACCTGAGGTTAGGAAGAAAGCCCCTGCACCCACCCTCCAGGGGCCTCTGGGACAGAAATACGATATCTGTCCAAAGTGGAAGCCACACAGCTCTTTCATTGTAGTATCAGCACAACTTTGAGCAGTAATCTCCCTGCCTTTTCTTTCTCTCTCTCCCTTCATCAGTTGTCCTTGCACTCTAAAGAGGAGAGGCATCAGGACAGCAGGCTCCACCTCAGTGTATTTAGATGTAAAATGGGAACACAGAAACCTTTCTCTCAGAATTTTTGAGCACTCATAGGACTTGTACAGGTAGAGCACTTCCCACAGTGGACTGTGTCCACATCATAGACTCAAAAGAGGTCAATTATTCCCACTGTTACCGTTCATATTATTTTTTTTCTAGCTTTTAAGACACTATAACTCTCAGAAATCATGTGAGTCAAATCCAAGACACTCAGTGATCACATGACAGGTCCTGGATGACGTGATCTTCATCATTGAGGCACGTCAAGTAGAAACAGAGGGTGGAAGGTCCTGGTAGCAGTGTATGCTGGAAATGATCATTTTCCACACAATCTGTGTGCTGAGTCTAAGCCCATATGGGACTGTGAAAAGGAGTATGTGAGCACACAGTCTCCCTGGATGACTCATTCCATAGCATGTGGTGGGCTAGAGGCCAGATTCTGCAATCTTGGCTAGATGGTCAACCTCAGTCAAGCTCTCCAGCTTTGCCAGCTCTCGGTGTCCTCATCTACAAAATCCTTTATGACAGATCATGCTTCCCTGGCAGGGTGGTTTGAAGAATAAAATGAGCTCATGTATGTAAAGCACTTAGCACATTGACTGTCACGTGTTAATCCTTGATTGACAATAGGTAGTGTTGCTATTTCTGTTGCATTTATCCATATCATTACTATAGAAGACACTTGACGTTGAGGAGCTCAACTTACATGTAATTTATGAATTGGGAAATGGTAGAGAGAGCACATGTAGAACACATGTCTTATATTTGGTCAGCCCAGGGTCTAGAGAGCTCGCTCCTCATATGAGGATGAGTCAACAGGAAAAGGAGCTGATGAAAGAACAACACTGCACGAGAAAGGAGGAAGAAAACAGTAGTTTCAATAGCCAATGAAAGCTCAGGACACAGAGAACAATTTGATGTTGAAGTTTTAAAAAAAGAAAATTATCTGGCATTATTGGATGTCTTCAGCAGGGGCCAGCCAGAAGTCAGGAGTAAGAACAACGTCAAAATCAAATGACAACTAAACAAGAAGAAAAAGAAGATAAATTTGGTGAGGAAGGATTGCCTGAGCACTAAAGATACTGTATGGAAGGTTTTAAAGAGTGGAACCAGCACTGTAAAAAGTAAAATCAGTGATGTGCAAAGAGAATTTGACTAGATCTTTTAGACAAAAAGACAAAGGATTGTAAATAATTAGATGATAAGAGAAGGTAATGAAAATGAGAAAAATGTTGGACCTCTTGAGTTAAAGCTGACCATGCATAAGAAGTCAGGCCCACAAGAACAGAAGGTACAACTGGATTCAGAAGATACCAGGGCATTAAAGCCGGTCTGATTTAGAGGGAGAAAAATCAAAGAAAAGAGAGGCTAATAGCAAAAATGATTACTTAAAAGGAAAAGAAAAAAAATGAGTTATACAAGCATCCAAGCATACAATGTAGATCACTCAAGACGGAATAAAGCTCAGGATAGATTCTACCTCTTTTGAGATTACATGACCAGAGATCATGAGCCAGCCTCTACATAAATTTGGGGAGCAAAATTTGTGACCCAACAGTGTTATACCCAGCAAAATTATCTTTCACATGTGAATGAAATAGAGTCATTTATTCTCAGCTAGATAATGGGTCAGGACATATATCAATACAAGCTTGTCTCTGAAAATTTAGTTAAAAATTTATGCTACACTATGGTAATCAATCAAAATTAAAGACTGAATGATAGTATTTAAGAACAGATAATAAGCATTAAAGCCAGTAAACCCTAGAGTTACCTCCAAACTGCTTTTGAATTTTGGCCACAGACCTGTGAAGACTGTGTGAGATGAGCCCTGTTATTGTTGAAAATTATGTAAATGGAAGCAATTTTTCAGAAAAGTAATTTGGCAATTTCTATCACAAGCCTTAAACTATCTATATATATTGACTGTATTAATCTATTATATTTCTATTAATCCATTAATCCAAATCCATTAAATTTCATTTTAAGGAAATGATCAAATTGCCTTCAAAGATTTAGACTGCAGTGTATTTATTTCCTCTCTGTCAATAATATTATGAAGGTAAATATTGTCTAAAACGTCCAACAAAATAAGAATAATTTAATGAATTATATGACCATATGATGAACCTCTGTTCCTTTAAAAAAATTGACACACTATTCTCATGATATAATGCTATGTAGAAAATAAGTAAAGAACAAAACTATATAATTATATTTAATTTTTAAAATATACTGATAGCTATTGATAGGTAGGTAACTATTCAGATACATGCACAGGACAAAAATAAAGAAAATGAACAAAATATTAACCTGTCTAGTGAAATAGGAGCAATGGTTTTCTATGTCTGTTCTATTTTTTAAAAGATTCTGTAGTGAATTAGGGTGTAGAGAAATTTTTGAAATTTCTACAATGAAATTTCAGGCAAGGCAGGGGAAACATGGAGATGAAATTTCCTACCATGAAATTTAGAAACCACAGACAGTAAAAGAAAAAGTAAATAGATAAATAAATAAATAATATGTTTTAAAGGAAGCAGAGCACAGTGGTCCCAGCTTCAGAATCTACAGGGGAATGAAGCACTAGAGAAGTGCATTCAACTTCTTGCCTGCATTCTTGTAAGCATTCATTCTTCCACCCATTCGTTCATCCATTCCCTACAGATCTATGGATCCGTAACTCCTGTCAGGTTCTAAGCTAAGCATAAGGAACACAGAGATGAAAATTCCAGATATGATTGTGGCCTTCGTGGAGTTTACAAACATGCAGCCTGGTCTACGCCAGTCATGAGGGAAAGTAAACATAAACAAGGCTGGTGGTAGCTACCGAGGGAATTAAGGACTGAGTCCATGGGCTTGTGGAGAAGATGGACGTACTATGCCGGAGGACATAGCCGGAAGAAGCCCCACGTACTTCCTCACCAGGCCTTAGGCGTTGAGGCAGCAAGATGTGCTTTTCCAGGCATTTTCAAGTCTAATACCACATCGATTCCTCTTTTCAATATGGGGTCAGTGGTGTGGGTCCGGATGTTGTAGAAACTGAGGCTCAGATGTATTCATTACAGATGGGAAAACCAATGGCCAAGAGTTTAGTTTTTCCCCTGCACGTTCAACACAAGTCTACGGGGCAGGGAGAGCTGAAAACTAGAGTCTCCAACCTTGTGGTCTTGCTCACCCTTCGCCGCCATGTCCTCCTCCCATTCCCCTCCCACAAGATGCAACTTAAAGGTCTCTTCTGCTGTGAGATCTTCCCAGCTTCCTCACGCAAGTTGGTCATGACCCCTCGAGGTTCTGAGTACTGGCCTCTAATGGTACACTCTTGACTTTCAACTACGTTATCTTTCATTTAACAAGTATTCAGGTAGGAAACTTTTATGACTATCTCCAACTGCAGTGGGAGATCCCTAGGTCAGGGGCTGGGTCTTTTCCCTCTTTTTAGTTTGTTGATTCTAATCACTATTTATCTAGGCCATAGTAAAGACCCTGATAAATAAGTTTGAGTTCTGTTGGATTCGCTGGAGTTAGTGAGGAGAAAAACACCCAAAGGACTATGAGGCTTATACATAAATTATTCATAACCACAAACAGTGACTGTCTGACTTCTCTTCCAATGGATAAACTGACCTCAAAGGTGTACCCTGTTTCCTTAACTGCTGTCTTTCTAAAGGCCTCTGCTTCCCTGCTCCTACTTCTAGAACCTTGTTGTTTCCCTAGATACAAAAGCAAGTCCCAAGATTAGTGAGGACAAGAATGAATATTTTCTTAATGCCCACTGAATGCTAAGCATTTCAGCCTCTCAGTCATGCTCTGATTGAAAAAAGATTGTTCTTTAAGAGCCAAACATATATATACACACACACACACACACACACACACGAAACCTTGAAAAATAACCCATCCTATGTCATACACAAGTAGTAAAAGGAAGCAAAACTGAGATTAGAAACCAGGGCTGCCTTTCTCCAAAGCTTGTGTTCTTTTGATTAAGTGAGGACTTCCCAAGGAAAAGGCAGCTCTAGCTCCACACTGCCTTGCTCTCTCTGCAGGCTAATAAAAAAGGAAGGGCCAGGCACGATGGCTCACGCCTGTAATCCCAGCACTTTGGGAGGCCAAGGCAAGCAGATCACCTGAAGTCAGGAGTTTGATACCAGCCCACTGAACATGGTGAAACCCTGTCTCTACTAAAAACACAAAAAATTAGCTGGACATGGTGGCTCACACCTGTAATTCCAGCTACTCGGGAGGCTGAGGCAGGAGAATCCCTTGAACCCAGGAGTCAGAGATCACGCCACTGCACTCCAGCGTGGGCAACAAGAGCAAAACTCCATCTCAAAAAAAAAAAAAAAAAGGAAGATGCAGAGAAAAGAGAGAGAGAGAACTTTCTTAACACATTCGGGCCTCCTTCCCAAGGCACCCACCCTGCCACCAAACAGACAGAGCCAGGATGGGAGAGCCCTGACCACTCTCTGCCCTAGGGAGTGGCACAGCTCCACACCCTCTTCATTTTTCCATTCTGATTGTCCCCTTGCCAGGACCCTCCCTGAGTGTGGGGTGGGCAGGGGTGCTGAGAAGGGCTGGTGTGGCCTGTGAGAGTCCTCCCTGTCACACACCTGTGAGCTCTTCAGCCTCCTCCTGGTGACAGCTGCCTTAAACCTCAACTTTCACAGAGCCTGTTTTTTTTTGCTGAAATTGCATTAAACAAAGACCTGGAAACACCGGTTGACAAAAATCTAAACATTTACCTCTTTCATGAATTTGCCAAAAGAGGCTCTAACCCTCCTGTTAAAACATTCACAAGTGCCTGCAGATGTAACCATGTCTCCTTCTGGAGTCAGCTCATCCGTGAGATTCCCTTGACCTCAGGTAAAGTCTAAACACCTCACTTGGATCCACCAGCCCCTGCATCACCCTGCCTTGTAGTTCTCCAGCCTAACTGACCTTCATTCTGATTAAGTCCTTAGTTCATTATCCTCTTTTCCTTCCTTCCTTTGACTTTCCACCTTCCCTGACTTCCTACCTCCTTTTCCATCCTTCTTCCCTTCTTCTTCCCTTCCTCCCTCCCTCCCTTTCTTCCTCCTCTTCCTTTCTTCTTTCCTTCCTTTTTTCTGTCATTTTTCCTACCTCTTTTTCTTTCTTCCTTTTTCCTCTTTTTTCATTTTCTTCCTTCCTTCTGTCTTTTTCTTCCTGCCTTTTCTTCATCGTCTCCACCCTCCATCTCTCTCTCTCTCCCTCCTTTCTTTCTACTTCCTTCCTAATAAATATTGATCACCTGCTCACTCCTGGGTTCTTAGTCAGGTGCTGTGGTGGCAGCCTCCCAGGTGAATAGGCTCTGTCTCTATTCCAGGTACCAACTCCACCTGAATAAAACCCTCTCATCCTTAAAATCCCAAATCAAATGTTAGGGTGTTTTGGGTTTGAGGGTTTGTTTGTTTGTTTTTTGTTTTTTTTGTATTTTTGTTTTTTTGGCTTGTTAATTTTGGTTGTGTTCTAGACTCCTCCCCACTTCTCAACCTGCCCTCTTAGAGTCAGGGTGAGATGCCCCCTCATTATCAGCTTTTCCTGCCCTTTCCATTGCCCTCCTCACCTCTGGTGGAGCCATCTGCCACTTACCTGCATCCTCAACTAGAGTGCAAGCTGCTCCAGGCAAGGGCACTTGGTGTCCTTCATGACTGTGTTGCCCACAGCTAGCTCTCCCCTCATACCTCTGTGTCTTCCAAGACTTCCAGGCTCATGCTTAGGAAAGCATCCATTTCCTCTCAGAGAAAACAGAAGTCATAGGATAAGAAGATCCTCCACTTCCAGCTTCCAAATCTACACATGCCTGTATAGGCCTCCATTTTTCCTCCTGAGCTCCAGATCTGTATGCCCAACGGTCCACTTAGACTCTCCTCTGGGGCAGCCCACAGGCAACTCAAACTCAGATTCTCTAGGACCAACTCCTCATATTCCTCTTCTAACTGTCTCACCACACGCTCTAGAGGTCTCGTGAAACAGTCACCTAAACTGAAACAAACGAGTCAACCTTGAAGTGTCTTCCTTCCTCACCCCACATACCAACATAGCCACAGAATCATGTCGATTCTAGAACCTAACTTGATGCATGCCCTCCTCTGCCTCTCCATGGCCACCACTCTTCTCCATGTCTCTGTCATTACCTCGAGGAATTCTGAGCCTCCTACCTTGTTCCTCTGTCTCAGCTTTCTCTCTTGCCAGTCCATGTCTACACAACAGCCAGAGTAATCTTCTTAAAACATAAACCGGATGATGTCACTTGCTAGCTAAAAATCCACAGATACCTTCCCATTGCCCCAAGGATAATGCTTAAATTCCTTGAAGAACCTACAAGGCCACTCGGATCCCAACCCCTGCATTCCTTTCCGGGTCCCCTTCAGTCCCTTCAGTCACTCCTCCATTGCACATTCTCCAGCTACACTGAACCTTCAATTATTGAGACTCACCTTGCTCTCTGTGGCCTCCAGCCTGTTATGGAAGTGGCTTTCTCTGCCTGGAATATTCTCCGCTACCCCCCCCCCCCCCCCCGCACTACCTGGTTGGTGTGAATATCACCTCATTATCACACACCGGTCAAACTTGCCAGGCAATGCAGTGATGGGAAAGCCTCCTCACATCCCTTGTCCCCACGGAAGCCTCAAGTGCCGTGAGGTGGCCTCTCCCAGCCCGTCACAGCCCAGATGTTCCCCAGGATCTGCAGTCAGGATCAGGGAGGGTCCTGGTGCACCCTACTATCACTGCACTGGTAAATAACAGCAGCAATGACACCAGTCTTCAAAACCAACACATGCATATTTGATCTGTATAAACAGTGCATATAATATGACATTTCTTTTCAAAACTCTCTAACGGCTCAGAAATTCAAATGAGAGCTTGTACCACCCTTGGACTGGAGACTAATGAGGGCATCATAAATATTTGATTAAAGTAAGGCCAAATTCTTGGGATTTTCACCTCACAAAATTTTCGGGAGTGACTGCTCAAAGATTTCTTGAATATCATAAGGACTTTGGGGAGACAGTAGAAGGCGGATTCCTTCTCAAGAAATTTTCCGAATGCTTCTGCTGTTGCATAGATGGCTGGCTGCTATTTTTCTTGAATATTGATGGGCATGAGGATCCCTCTGAGCTTTAAAATCATCTCTTGCCTTGGCCTCTTGGTCAATGGGCTTGTGTTTGTCATTAAGAGGCAGTGAGACGGGGAAAGAGTACGAATCAGACAACATGGCTCGTAGCCTGGCTAGCCCAATTTCTGGCTCTGTCAACCTGGGAAGAGGGGTTGAGCATTCCTTGGCCTCAGTGTTTTCCTCTATAAATGATGAGAAAATAAATGGTTGGCAAAGCAACAACAACTTTTGAGTACTAGAAATTGATAAAGAAAATGTAGTACATTGGGAATACTAGTTAACATGTCAGGCTAAACAGCCTGATCACCTCAGGGAATTCTGTGTTGAGACTCTCCAGACAATACCATTGATCAGATTACAAAATGGAAAACCCCATTTGCAAAGTCATCTGTCTCAAAAGATTTAATTATGTTTATAACTTTAGTCCTATAGATCACACTTTTAATAGAAATGAAATAATGCAAACTATGGAGAAAATAATTATTTGAAATATTTTTATTATATACACTCTAAAAGAGTAAAAGTCCCAGAAGCAATCGAAACAGCTAATAATAGGGTCAAATAAATTATAACATATCCCACAAGAGATTATTGTGTAGAAAGATAGTCATAAAACAAAGTCTTTAATAGTAAGGTTACACACTTAACATAATGTTAAGTGAATATAGAGTAAAAAAATCAAGTAAACAAAAGTTTAAGTGAAATAAAGAATTAAAAAATTTTAAAACATCAAACTCTTAATAAGCTAAAAGAAATCACCAAACTTTTATCTGTTCTCTAAATAGGAGAGGGATTCCTAAGACTTAAAACAAAGAAAAAATTACTGAAAAATTTAAAAATCAATTTTACTGCATGAAAATATAAAATTCTGAAGTAAAATATGTCATAAAGAAAATTAAAGCAAACATTTTAACAATTATTACAAATATATCACTTTTCTTATTTGAAAAAACTCACACAAACTGAGAATAGATATGTTGGATAAATGGGTGGAGAATATGGGCAGATAATTCAAAAACACAAAAGAAAAAATATATTTTTTTAAATAATCTTTTAAATTAATTTTTAAAGTAAATAAAACGTACTATATGTGCTTCTGATCTTTATTGTTTCTGAAACAACATAAAATAAGGAGACTGAGAAAAAAATAGTATCTTCCATAAAGCCAGAAAAGATGTTTTGAAGAGAAAACTGAGCCAGCGTACATGAGGATGTTGAGACATGGCACCTACCACAGCATAGCCAGGAGACAATGTATTCTTCAAATACTAAGGAGATGATGGGACAGTCTCCACAGGCAACAGGTCAACATTCAAATTTTTCCTTCCACCTTCAAGCTGACCTCAAGTTTACCTCCCTCTCCTGGCCTTTCTCTCACACATATTCCAGCAACACATAGCCCTTCCAGAACGAATGAACCTATTTAAAGACGAGGGAAAACCAAAGATAAATAACCAACAAGGCAGTCCTCCAAAATCCTAGATATGGAGTAAGAAAAACGTGGCAAAACAGAGTAGGCAATAAACATACTTCAGAAGAAATTGGATATTCGGGAAGGCAAGAGTGGACCCTAGCATTGTCTCTTTAAAAGAAATCATGGACTTTATGAAATAAAAGATCAAAGCAGAAACATAAGAACCAAATTATGAAAAAAGACAATGAAATAAAATTGAAAAAATGAATTGGCAAAGATCAAGACAAAATAGAAAAGAAAAATAAAAGTAAAATTATCAAATAAGTAAAGGCCATTGTGGAAGCAGTAAATAAGAAATAGACTTTGCCACAATAATGATTTGGGCATATAGGACATGCTTGAGGAAACTGAGGAAAATCAAATAGAAAAAAAGTAACCAAAAGTTTAAACTTATAGAATAGAAAATGATGGATATAAAAAATGACAAAGGAGAACCAAGATATGTGAAATTGGTGACTGGATTAATGAGCAAAACAAATAGAACATTAAAATTACTTAAAGATGTGAAGTAAAGAAAATATTTTTGAAATAAAAATGTGAATCTACATATTGAAAGAACTAATTCCCAGATGAATTGAGGCAGACCCATGAACAGAGAGGCACATTTTATACTTATTAAACCTCAAAAATACCAAAAAACTCTATAGCTAGAAAGAAAAAGTCAATTCATCTACAAGATTAAACAATAATAATAATCGGCTTTAAACTTTTCCCTGAAACATTCAGTGCTATAAAAGAATGAAACAGTGTCTTCAGAGTCCTCAGGAAAAGTGTGATGCAATAATTTTATACCTAGCCAAAATGTTCTTATAGAGTAAGGCAACAGATAGTCATTTTTAAACATTAACAACTCAAGAAAGAGATTCCATGATCTCTTCTTAAAGAAATTATTAAAAGCTATGCTGTCACCAATCCAGGAATAAAGGAAGAAGATATTGTAAAAGAATTAAAGATTGTTATTAAGTTAACCTAAATGAATTAATTTTTTAAAATATTACACAGCTGTGGGGAAATTTTGCTATAGAATATAGTCTATACTCTCAACCATGACATGTAAACTATCAAAAATTGGAAGGAAAAGAAAGAAGGGGAGAGATATTATACGAATGCCAACCTCATCATCTTTTTTTGGGATGGTTGGACAATCAATATATATAATTTTTAAAGCTATAAATTCAGAAAAACATACAAATTTTATTAAAAGTGTAAAGCATTCACTTGAAGAAATAAAATTATAGTACAACTAATCAAAACTAGTAGTACAGAAAGGATGGGGGGACGATGGTGATCAATCAAGAACACCACAATGTGTGTTTTTGAGAGTGGAAAAGTCAATAAATTCTACCTGTAGAAGTAAAAATCGTGTGTGTTCTATACATTTATAGCTACAAATATAACTACTAGAAGAAATGAAAACACACAATAGTCCTTCCAAATGATTATTAATAAAAGAAACACAACCATATACACCCACACTCAAGCATACACACTCCAAGGCAGATACGAACCTTAAAATGTCAAATAACGATAAATTCAAGACACAGAGTTTTAAAGAAGTTAATGTAAGACAATTTTTCATGAGTAAAGAAGCCACAATGAAGATGCAGCAGTTTTGAATAAGTATGCAACAATTAAAACTGCAGCAAAATTAATCAACAAAGATATAGGAAGTGTAAGAAGAGAGAGAAAAAATACTGTTAGGAGATTTTAGTGCATCTCTCTCGGTCCATAAGAGTAGAAATTTAAATCAGGTATAGTAAACTAAAATGAAAGTAAGAATCTACAATCATCTGAAATTAAAAATATTTTTAAAACTTTAAAAAGTCAATCAAGGCCGGGCGCGGTGGCTCAAGCCTGTAATCCCAGCACTTTGGGAGGCCGAGACGGGCGGATCACGAGGTCAGGAGATCGATACCATCCTGGCTAACATGGTGAAACCCCGTCTCTACTAAAAAAATACAAAAAACTAGCTGGGCGAGGTGGCGGGCGCCTGTAGTCCCAGCTACTCGGGAGGCTGAGGCAGGAGAATGGCGTAAACCCGGGAGGCGGAGCTTGCAGTGAGCTGAGATCCGGCCACTGCACTCCAGCCTGGGCGACAGAGCGAGACTCCGTCTCAAAAAAAAAAAGAAAAAAGAAAAAAAAAGAAAAAAAAAGTCAATCAGGGTACAGAAAACCTAAATAACATAAGATGATTTGTGGATATTTAATATACTACATATGAAGTGACAGAATATATAAAATCGATTTGTATGCTTCTAGAACAGTTTGGGTTCAAAGTCACAACAACAGAAGCTATCTCTGGTTGAGGAAGTACAACAAGGAGTTTGTTTGATGGTCAGGTCACAGAATTGCAAGCAGGTCTGAAGAACCACACTAGCTGACATGCTTATAGGAAAGATCCTCAAAATGATAATCATAAAGTGGCCTGACAAAAGAATCTTCTTCCTTACCACTACAAATTCCACAAGTAGAAAAGCCCTTTCTGTCCCAGAAACTTGCTCTGCCTCACCTACTAGGCTTACATCCTTCCAATGGCTTTTGCATTTAAAAAATTTTCTGTATTAATGTCTTCTTTTGAGAAATGACTTGGAATCAACCCAAATGTCCATCAGTGACAGACTGGATTAAGAAAATGTGGCACATATACACCATGGAATACTATGCAGCCATAAAAAAGGATGAGTTTGTGTCCTTTGTAGGGACATGGATGCAGCTGGAAACCATCATTCTTAGCAAACTATCACAAGAACAGAAAACCAAACACCGCATGTTCTCACTCATAGGTGGGAACTGAACAATGAGATCACTTGGACTCGGGAGGGGGGACATCACACACCGGGGCCTATCATGGGGAGGGGGGAGGGGGGAGGGATTGCACTGGGAGTTATACCTGATGTAAATGACGAGTTGTTGGGTGCTGACGAGTTGAGGGGTGCAGCACAGCAACATGGCACAAGTATACATATGTAACAAACCTGCACGTTATGCACATGTACCCTAGAACTTAAAGTATAATAATAATAATAAAAAAAAAGAAAAAAAAATTTTCTTTGATTTAAGGAATGCTCACTTCCAGACATGTATTTTATGAGTGATGCTTGACCCAGAGGCCTGAGTTTCAGCTGCAAAGTGTAGAATATCTTTATAACATAAATTACAATTATACAAACACTAACCAACAAGCTGTTGTTAAAACTACATTCAGAACAAAATGCCTTAAAATAATTTTTTTTATATTACAAGGATAAATTGATAAAACTATAGGAAATATTCAATTGAAGAAGAAAAAACGTGAATGAAAGAAATCTAACAGAAGCTGAGGCAGACAAAAGGAATGCAAACAATAAAAACAAAAAGTAATGAATATGAAAATAGAAAATGATAGAAAGAATAAATACATTTAAGAGCTTAACAACTGAGAATTTTTTTAAAAACCTTAAATAAGATAGTCAAGAATACAAATCTTTCTTTGAAAGTATAAATACCTACATAAAAATATGAATATCAAAAAAATCAGAAAAATAATAGAAATTAAAGACACATAAGAAAATAATTTGCTTAATGCTATGCAAATAAACTTGAAATTCTTTATGAAATAGGCGGTTTTCTAAGAAATCATAAATAAACAAGTGGATCTCAGATGGAAACTTTCTGCATATAAATAGTTCCATAAAAGAAATTGGAGACTTTTTTTAAAAAGCTGTTCCTCCCAAAATCCCTGGCTGAGATGGTACTACCAACGAAATCCTCAAATTTTAAGGAATGGGTTACTTCAACATTCTTTGACTCTTTGGGAACATAGAGAAAGAAGAGAGGCTTCTAAATTCCTTTTGTGAAACCAGTCTACCATTGATTTTAAAACCTGACAGACAGAATAAAGTAAAACTACAGACCAATCTCACATATGAATATTGATGAAAAATCCTAAATAAAATATTAGCAAATAGACTCCAGCAGCACACTAAACTAGTTTGAAGATGGCAATCTGAGCTTCCTCCTCCCTGCACCCAATCCATAGAAATGGTAGTAAAGCTATTTTGAAAACAAACAAATTCATGGACTCAAACATACAATGAGGGAGCTCTCAGACTTCTAGAGCAGAGAGAGAAAGCAAATGGAGAGAAATGCTGCTTCACCAGGGTGACTTGGACATGTTCCTTCCTGGAACGCCACTCCAATGACAGTGAAGTAATATTTTTAAAGGCATAAGCCCACAAAGACAAAGAAGGCAGGCGTTAGGTTTATTGCTGTGCAGCTAAGCCTCCAAGTCTCAGTGACTCAACACAAAAGAAGCAGATTTCTCAATCACAAAAAGTAGTGCTGGTGCAAGTGGTGGACTGAACTCCCAGACCTGCAGGGACCAAGTCTGTTGGGGGCTCAGCGATCTCCAACATGTGACTCCCAAGGGGGTTCCAGGATGGACATTCAGTGTGCAGATGAGGGAAGGGAGAAGGGGCGATGGCAAATAGGAAGTTGTGTGAGCCAGCTGTGGAAGTGATGTGCGTCTTCCCTCCCTGCAGTCTAGTGACCTCTACTCAGCTGCAGGGTTCTAAGTAGTTACAAAGATTGCAGGAAAACAAAGTCTAGCCATGTGCTCTGGGAAAGGTGTGTGGAACACCTACCTAGTCCCAGCACGCTCCACCTTTCTGGACAGCTAACACCCATTTCACTTGTCTTTGCATACATCAAATATACTCAGCTACACTTCCAGGTAAACAATCCCAAATCCAGTATGCTCAATCTTTCGACAGTATACTGAGACTTAATCTTTCTCCTCTTCAAGTTCAGAGATGGGAAGCTGAGGAGAGCCAAGAAGCACGCTTGCTCATGCTGCAGAGGCCCCAGAAAGGTGGGGGAGACCATCCTAAAACAATGACTCAGAGAGGGATAAGATCAGAGGTTTAAAATCTTCATTTACCAACAGTGTACGGATTAAAATTTCAAGGCACGTTAGGAAAGCTGACATCATAAAAGTTACCTAAATACAACTAAGAGAAGATGCATTTTCATAAGGAAATTGAAATAATTATGTAATTGGGAAAAGACTCTAAATATAAGAATAAAGTTCTCAACGTGATAAGAATGAATAGCATACAGAAAGTTAGAAGACTGTTTAAAAAACAACAGATAGATTGATATGAACAAAGAGGTAGTAAGCAATTAGAAAACCCACAATTGTAAAATATAGAATTCTCGTGGAAAATTCAATATTTAAACTGCACACAGGACACAGTCAACAAGTGAATTTGTGAAATAGAATATAAGGCTGAGGAATTAACCAGAATGCAGGACAGAGAGATGGAGAGATGGGAAAATTCAAATACTTAAAGGAAAGTTTGAGAAGTTCCATTTTGTGTCCAGTAGGAGTTCAAGATTGTGGTGGAGAGGAATGTTTAAAGAGACAGTAGCTGAATGTTTTCAAACATTAAGAAATATATGAGTCCCAAGATAAAAGGTATAAACTCAGTACAAAACAATATAAGTAAAAGTCCACATCTGAATGCATCACAGAGAAAGGGAAGACTATCATGGACAAAATAATCTTAAAGGCAAAGAGCAAAAACAAATAACCTTCAGAGGATAACATTTAGATTGACAGTCGTCAGTGGAAACAGTAGATGTCAGAAAATTAAGGTAATTTGTCCATCACGGACAATTTTTTGAAAAAAGACTGGTTACATTCTGGTATTTCTATGCACTGAAATAACACAGCTATTTTGAAAAGAATTCAATACATCTGAATGTTCGATTTGGAATGATCTCCAATATTGAGAGGGAGAAAGCAGAATAACAGAAAAGAGGCATAAAGTGTATCCAGATATATACAGACAAATATAAAAGAGCAAGATAGACATGGGTGATACAAGATACATGCCCGGGTAGGCAGACACTCCTGGAAATTTAAACATCAACTTGTAAAAAATGTCACAACTGGTAGGTGAACAGCTTCAAGGCCAGAGGAAAAGAGATCTGTCTTTCACCATATACTCTGTGTACTATCAAACATTTAAAATACGTTTATACAATGCCTTTCAAAAATAAATTGTAAAACATTGTGAAATTGCATCCTAGGCCATCAGTGAAATGTAATGAGTTAATATAGAGGGATTATAGGTGATACTTCATTCTCTTTGCACACTGCATTCTAGATTTCCTACAAAGATTCAAAAATGATTTTATAAGCAGAGAAAATAAACTAAAATAGAAACAACTTTAATGCAAGTGGAAGTGTAATTTTTAGATAAGTACCTTTTCATGTAAATATAGGAAACTAAGAGCTTCAGCCTCAAGAAACATAAAATCACGGTGGATCTCAACCGACGCAGCCACGTGGAGAAATGCCTGTGATAGAATGTTAAGTGGAAAGGAAGACACACATTTAAAATGAGAAATATGTTCCACTTAGAATTGCTTAGTCACAGTTGCCCCTCTGAGCGAGAAGTGGTTGTTGACATGGCAGCAAAATAGCGGGTCAATGTTGAGGACAAAAAAGCATCAAATCCATTGTGTGACTTCACATATGAGAAAGAAGCTGCTGATTTTTGGTTTTGCTTTGTTTTTCTTTTATATAGATTCACAGAAATCCTTGTAAGAAAGCTCATCATTTTCTTACACGAAAGAAATCTCTGAAAACCTTCCTGGTCATAGATGCTAAGGAGGGCAATGTTCAGATGCCTGAACAGCACCCGGCATGCAGTGGAGCCTCAAATGCGATCTGTCAGCAGAGGCTTCATCTGCCAGCTCCTTATACGGAGCGTTGGAAGGAGCCGATGACTCCAGGAAGGTATTGCTTCACCGTCGAATCCACTCCTAATGCTTTCCAGTAACTAACGCTTCTCTCAGTGTCCTCATTGAGGAAGTATTTGCTGTTCCCTGGCCTCCACCCATTATGAGCTGGGTCTCCTGACCTGTTCCAGTTCCCACTGCCCAGTGGTTTAATCCAACACGTCCCTTCTCACCTTCTTTAAATACTCCCCTTACTTCTTGACCATCTAAAACCTGCCTACTTCTGGAATAACACCACTCTACCTTCATTTAGGCATGTAATAAGCATGTTAAACTTCAAAAAAAAATAGAGACAGGGTCTCTCTCTGTCACCCAGGCTGGAGTGCAATGGTGTAATCTTGGCTCACTACAGCCTCGACCTCCTGGGCTCAAGCGATCCTCCCACCACAGCCTCTCAAGTGGCTGGGACTACAGGCACACACCACCACACATGGCTATGCTTTTCAAATATTTTGTAGACAGGGGTCTCACTGTATTGCATAGGCTGGTCTCAAACTCCCTGCCTCAAGTGATTCTCCCACCTCAGCCTCCCAAAGTGCTGGGATTAGAGGAAGCATGTTCAACTTAACCAAAGAGTCCACAAAGACCTCTAGCTTTTGCCATTTAATGATGCTGTGCCTCTCCTTCCTCATGTCAGTCCACAGAACCACCCAGAAGCTCACAGGCAGCCTTATTTCCCTCTTTCCCTCACTGCTCACATCAGATCCAGAAGCAAGTTCTTTCTGTGGACTCTATTCCCAAATATATCTGAAATGAGTTCGCTTACCCTCCCACCCCCATGGCTGCCATTCAGTCTGTGCCACCTCCCCACTGCCTCCCACCTGAGGCAATCTGCATCCTGGCTCAGCGTCATCTGCCTGGAAACCTTCCCTGTCACCTTTTACAGCAGAGTCCTCATCACCCTGACTTTTCGGGTAAATCTTGCCTTTTTGGAGAAGTTTGCAAGGCTACTCAGCCTCTATCCTTCTTTAATGCTTTTTATGGAGCACTGGACTCTTCTTGACTGATTGACTGATGGATTGCGTGTCTCTGCAATTAGAATCTAAGCACAGTAAGAATGGGGGCCCTTGGCTATCTTGTTCACTAAGAAATTTCCAGAGATGAGGACAGGGTTGGCACATGGTAGGTCTTCAGTAAATGCTTGATGAATAAATGAACAAATTAAAATGTCCTGTTTATATTCTGGTCATCTCTGCTGGACTGTGAGCACGTTGAGGACAAAAACAGCATTGTGTGCACACCTGTGTTCCTGTCATCTGGTACCCAGAATAGGACATCAGTAATGTCGGTCGGATTAGTGAGAACTGGAGCATGTATTTGTCCATATTTAATTGCATGCAGAGATATAACTGATCAACAAATAACCCACCCCTTAGCCCCCCACTTCTATAAATAATTCTCCTAACTACGTGGCATTTACAAATGGCTTTCTATGCATCAGGTCCTATCCTGCATGCCTTATCCATATTAGCTCAGTTAATTATTTGAACAACCCATAAGGCAGGAGCTATTAGTATCTCCACTTTAGAGATAAGAACACGAAGCCACAAAGAGGTTGAGTGTATCAATGGAGGAAGTAAATTAAAGTTGACATGGAATTCAGACTCCCTGATCACCAGGGCACTCAGATTCTTATCCACTTTGCCAAGCTGACCACTGGTACCTTTGAGTCCTTTCTAAGTTCTATTTACTTGAGAACTCTACTATCCAATGCCACTAGCCACAGGGGTATTTGAATGTACGTCGATTACAATTAAATGCATTTTAAAAATCCAGTTTCTTGATGTTATTAATCACATTTCTTCTCACTAGTGGCTGCCATATCAGAAAGCACGGATATAAGACATCTCCATGGCAGAAAGCTCTCTTGGATGGAGCTACCTACGAATACTGATGCTTCGAGGACAAAGATCATATCACACATTGATTATAACTTTTTTTGGTGAGGTAAAAGAGTCAGATCTAATAATTAGCATAGTAGAAATCCTTAATAAATATTAGCTATTCATTCTTGTGGCACATCTTTGCCTCCTAATGGTAAACCAGGATATCTTGTTGCTAATAAGTAAGGACTCATATAAATCAAGCTCTTCATTCCTGACTGAAGGGGGAAAAGGCTGGAGTGCTTGTGTTCCCAGTGTTGCTAACCATGGCACACACCAGAGCCAGCTCCCTTTACTTGCCTATTCTACTCCTAATTAAGGATGTTTATTGTGTTCTTTGTTCATATGGATTTTTTCTCAACAAATATATTTGACTAACAGTTCTGAACTTTCCATACCCTGGAGAGAAAGCTCGAAATCGAGATCTATTAAGGATGTATGCAACGCTCAGAGTTTTCCAAGACTATGATTTTATTTTCTTTAATTTCACTGCTTTTTTCACTAGCAGTGTTCAAATCCCGTAACATTCTGACAGGTTTCTAGGAGCATGTTAATTAAGACCTTCAGCTTCATTACCAAGAGCCAAGAACATGTTCCACAGTTCAAGACAAGCAGCACGTACTGAGGCCCTACCATGTGCCACCCTGTGTTAGGCACGGGGCTTTGGAGAAGTATTACTATGTCTCTGGTCTTGTGCTAGGAACTGGGGATTTGGAGAAGGACCCTGGACAACAAGGGATTTCCCATTCTATGGAAAAGAGGGGAGGTATACACATTCATTCTTGTAATCAATATTTATTAAGTAACTACTAAATACCCGGCAGAAGGCTAGGCAGTGGGGATCTAGAAGAGGGCACGAACCAATTTCTGCCTTTGTGGAAGCTGCAGTGGGGAAGACAGCCCAAAAGCAAATGCATGGACATATAATATGTCAAGTGCCAATAAATTGATGCTAAGGAAATAAAGCAGGATGTGGGAGATGAAGAGCATGGTTGAAAGCAAGATTTTAAAGAGAGCAACAGGACAGTCTGACGAGGTGATGGGAATACAGTGGGAGAAGGGGCCATGATATCATACAGCAGAGTGCTCAGGGTAGAAGCACTGGATATGCGAAAGCCTTTCAATGGGAGGGCACTGGGCATGTCTGGGGAAGAACTGGGGAGGGGAAAGGGAAGAAAGGATGACAGGACATGAGGTCAGATACACACATGGGGCAAAGTAAGACGGGGTCTCATTGATATTGGAAGAACTTTGGTTTTGATTTTCAGGATTCCGAGCAAAGTTGAGACTTCATCAACTTACATTTTAGAGAAATCTGTCTGTGCAAAGAACAGATACAAGGCAGTAAGGATGGAGCAAGGCCACCAGGTAGAAGACAACCACAACAACGGAAGTTGTGTCACTGTGTCTGAGGCCGGGGTACTGGAAGCCCACAGAGTTTTCCGATGTGAAGTAATAGCAGAACAGCATGATAAATAAATGCATGCATGGGAGTGCTTTGATAGGGATGTGCACAGGCATTAGGGACACACAGAGAAGGGACACCTGACTGGCTGCCAGATTTAGCAGATAAAAATTCAAGAGGCCCAGTTAAATTTGAATCTCAGATAAACATTTTTTTTTAATCCTCAGATGTTTCATGCAATATTAGGGACACACTTACACTAAGAAATCATTTGTTGCTTATTTGAAATTTACATTTAACAGGTTGATCTGTATTTTATCTGCAACCTGACGAATGTGCTGGTCATACCCAAGCTATGTGTTGAAGGACAAACAGGACTTGGCCATGTGAGTAAGGAGGAAAGGAGTCTCAGGCAATAGAAATTACATCTGTCCCTTCTCTGAATTTCTGTGGACCTTTCAGAAAGTAGGACTCAAGCGCCTGGGACAGGGGCAGCAGCACCAGCCCACCAATTCCAGTGTCTCGAAAAGCCACAGTCAGGTCAGTGACCACCATGCAGGGAGGCAGCCTTCAGCTTAGTTTTGGGAATAGTGTCCTCTCAAAGCCTGTAATGCAAAAGATTAATGTGTGCTTCTCACAAATAAGTGGTCAAGATGGCCATCACCGTTTCCCCCCAGGCTAAAGGTCTGCCTCGTAGAATTTAAGCTGAATCTTGGATGGATAGGATTTAGAGATCCGTGAGTACTCATAACCATTTGTGCACAAATACTCATGGAGGGCTTGCCACATATCAAAGGCTGCATTAAACGTCTTGCTCAAGTCTCATGGAAGGGACAAACAGTAGAGCAGGGCTCATACCCAGGCCTGCCCAGCTCAGACCCTTCCCACCTCTTTCTACATTGCTTACCCCCACCCTCATTCTCCCCAAAATGGCACCAACGAAGTGAGAAGGGGAGAGCCCGTTGAGCTGGGCAAATTACTTGAAAAAAGGTACAGTGGTGGAAATGCATGTTGTGGTCCAGAGGATAATGAGGAAATCTGTCTGATTTGAAGAGAATGCAGGAGATAGTTGAGGTCTCGTGCGAGCCATTGAGTGCTTAGCTCCCGAACATCCTCATGTGATGGACCTTGGAGATGGGAGAAAAACAGAGGAACAGCAGGGAGGAAAGCCAGAGAAATATTCTGCTTCCCAGAGCCTATTCACAGAGGTAGCCAAGGGTGAGAATGAGAAAACAACCTGCCTTCGTGGGATTTTTATTAAGAAGCAGAATAAGACATTAAGTAATGGCTTATTTGAGTGCACATACTCGGCAGGGAAACAACCAATGATTTCAGAGAGCTATATTATTACTTTGTGTTTGCTTATCTTTTTCTCTCCTTACCTGATAATCATCTGTAGCTCTATCTGTCTTTTTAAGGACATGTGAGAAAATAGAAAAGGTTACAGAGGACATTCAAAGAATTGCATATTATTACCTGGCTTTCCAGGGCTGACTGCGCAATTGTTTGTTTTTGATGAGATAACAATGAAGATAGAATTGTTCAAAGCAAATGCTGTTCAAATTTCATCAAGCCATACCTCACTAACCCACTCTCAAGCACGCCCCCGCCCTGCACTGATGACTCTCGGGGACACCCCCGCCACTGCCAATGGAATGATTGGTGAGAAGTAAAATTGTTTTTCTTCGACCTCTCTGCCCACTAGAACCAATGACATTTCTGGATTATTGGGATGGCGTTAATTTCTAGTGATGGCATCAAATTCTTACCCAGGGTTTCCCAAGTAAGCCCTACCACTGCACCCCTTAACACCTTAGCATGCTGGCCCTTGCTTCCTGGTGAAACACCCTCCTGCGTTCCCCAATCTGCCTTTTCCTTTATTTTCTTTCTTTCATCACTGCAAGCATATTTAATCATCACTTTCTTTGTCACATGGATGGAGTACATTTCTCACTCTCTCCCCTGCTTGTTTCTAGGTCTACTTTCCCATCAGCCGTCTTTTGGGGATTATTGTGTATTTCTGGAACATCATGCCTGCACAAAGTTACCGCTCCTTGAATTTTATCCAATAAATGAACAAATAACAAAAAGTAAATGTTTACCAGGAGTAGAGGAAGAGTATTATTTTAGGAGTCCTCTATATGTTGTGTGATGGATGCCTCATGGTATTTCTAGAACTCTACTGGATGCCTTTGTATTTCAAAAGAGAATCATGTTGATTCTTCATGAGCAGTATTGCAGATGAATCACCCGCACCATTGGTACAATGAAGGGAACATCTCTGCATGAGACTGGGCATCTATATTGCTTTTCAATCTCATCCAAAAGGCTTTCCACAGATGAGTGGTAGAGACCATGGGCTTTGGAGTTCAGACACTCTGGATTCGGACCTAAGTTCTCTCATGACAATTCTGTGCAAGCTTGGGCAAGTAACTTTTCACCTCTGTCAACCTCCGTTTCCACCTATGTAAAATGAGAAAAATAAAAGTATTAACCTCATAAAAATGTCGTGAGAAAAAGATGAGCTAATACACTTGACACTTAACACAGTGCTTGCTATAGAAGTGTTTCAATACTAGGTGTCATTACTGGTACCTCTTTTATTTTTATTCATGCATTCATTTACTTATTGGTTTATCCCTTGAGCAAGTCAATAGGTCTAGCAGTGTACTACACAGTAGTCCCCACATGAAGAACGGTTTTCCTAAACCCTTGGGAAGTTCTTGGGCTCAGTCCAGAACTCTTGCTCTGATGCCTTCTGCACTCCACTATCCAGACCAACCCTGGTCTGGGACCCCAGTGGATACCTCTTCACCTCTTCTGTTCCCAGATCTGATAGCTCACCTGGGGATTGTCTCTGACTTTTATCAATCAGTCTTGATAGCAAGATTGATTCAGTGGCTTCCTCTACCTGCTTCAATGCCACCAAATATTACATCTTAACTAGTCCCACCCCCTAGATCTCACATCGTGGTACAGTGTCACAAGGGTGGTACTCCCAGATTAACCATAATAGTGTGGCAGGAATCCAAACAATTCCTTCCAGATAAATAAGGAGATACCAAGATGGAGACTTTCATAGCTTCTGTGTTCTTTATAAGTAAGGTCAAATATAGGTAAACTTTTGGAAGTGATCTATTATAGTCTATTTCTAGCTGGGCTAATGGCGTGAGGGAGTGGGATGTGCTGTGTAGTGGACTTTGGCTGGACATTCACTACTCCAGTTGCCTACTGTTGCATAACAAAGATTCCAAACCTCAGCGGCTTAATACAACAATTTACTATGACTACAACTCATGAGTGTGTGAGTAAAGAATTTAGAAACCATATATATATGAAATATATAGAAAATATATATCATACTATTATATTTTCAAGTCTTACCAAAGTCTTACCTCCTGAAGTTATAATTAGATTAGAGAGAATAAAAATCTTGACTCAGATTATATTAATTAGCGTGTGGAAATAGACTCTACAGCTTAGCAACAGTACAGATCACCAGCTAACATGCATGTCGATAACCAGACTTGTCCATCAGATTACATAGGGTTGTTCCAGAAACCAGCCCTGCATTATTCAAGGAATCCAGAAAAAATAGGCAATGGAATTATGCTGATTTTTAAATATAATTTTCCAGTAGTTTAAAAAGAATAAGTTTTTCATTTAAAAAGCCAGCGGGATCAGCAGGCAACTAAGTTCTGTTTTAGCTGGAAATCAGTGGGTGGGAATATAAAGCCACATTTTTTTTTCCTAAATGGAACTAGAGAAGCAGCAGATCTAACAAGTTGTAATCAGCCACATTTCTTTTTTTATAAATATATGAGTAAGGAGTCGGAGTTCTCTTTTTACAGTATATATGTTTTTAATCCAACATAGCAGTAACAAATCACCTTTGCTAATCTCACCTATGCTCATTTCTTTTTGTGCACAGAAACCTGTATTTGGGGGAAGTCAAAGGAACCTCTTCTTAAACCTTAAGAATCTATGGAAAATCAGAGATTTAAAAGGCCAAAATAGCCTACGGTCATTTGCATCTGAAGGTAAAGGAGTATGATTATCTAATAGTATCTCTCCTATCCTCCTGTCCACAGGGTCCTAGGCTTGGCAGCTCAGGGGCACCAGCTCCCTGGACTGAGGCTGGAGGTCTGAAATGGTCAGTTGGAGTGAATTAAGCCAGGGATCAGGTAAAAACTAGGGACCTGAGAAAGGAAACTGGGAGTCAGGGACTGAGAAAGAATGTCACCAAGTGGCAGCAGAATATGGATGGAATGGATCATATTGGCCATTGTTGTTCATCTTGGTCCAAGAGCTTGACATTTCCTGACCAGTTTCTTCATTGGTAAAGTAGGTCTTACAATGCCTACATATCAGTTATTTAAAAATTAAGCATTAATATGTTTATAGCAGCACAATTTGCCATTGCAAAATCGTGGAACCAACCCAAATGTCCACCAATCAATGAGTGGATAAAGACACTGTGGTATACATATACGGTGAAACACTACTCAGCCATAAAAAGGAATGAATTAATGGCATTCACAGTGACCTGAATGAGATTGGAGACTATTATTCTAAGTGAAGTCACTCAGGAATGAAAAATCAAACATCGTTTGTTCTCACTCATATGTGGGAGCTAAGCTATGAGGATGCAAAGTCATAAGAATGATACGATGGACTTTGGGCACTTGGAGGGAAGGGTGAGAGGAGGATAAGGGATAAAAGATTACACATAGGGTGCAGGGTATACTAGTCGGGTAATGGGTGCACCAAAATCTCACAAATCACCACTAAAGAACTTACTCATGTAACCAAATACCGTCTGTACTCCAATAACCTATAAATTTTTTTTTAAATTAAGCATTAAAATGCATTTAAAGGGCTTGGTCTAATTCTTGGCACATGGAAGTGTCAAAAGTCCAGGAGACAATGGCAAGTACAGAAAAATCTGATGAACTAATAGCTTAAGATCCTGGCAGGGAAGGAAGCAAAAAATAAACTGGGAATAGCTCTAGAGGATCCCAGACTTTGTCTGTGGAACCCCTGCATTAAAATGCATATAAAGGGCTTAGTCCAATTCTTGGTACACAGAAATGTCAAAAGTCCAAGAGGCAATGGCAAGTATAGAAAAATCTAATGAACTAATAGCTTAAGATCCAGCTGAATGCCTTGGCAGGGAAGGAAGCAAAAAGCAAACTAGGAAGATCTCTAGAGGATCCCAGACTTTGTTTGGGGTACCCTTGAGGGTATTTTTGGGTAGGGGTGTTGGACTGCCTACTGCTAGAGACATTGACTGGGGACAGGCAGATGCTGTCACTCACAACATAACAATGAAATCTAACAGTAATATACCTTCTTTTATGCCACAGATCTCTTCCTCAATAGCTTGCGTGTGTGTGCCTCTTTGTGTGTGCATGTGTGGCAAGGGAACTATTTAACAAATCCTATGGTAAGCTCACTAAGATAGTTCAATAGAAACATGAAGTGAATCATTTTGTAAAGCAAAGAATCTTTTGGCCAAGTAATTACCCAGCGTGTAATTTTTCTGCTGTGCACCTTTCAGTGGTGTGTTTGGTTATACTGCAAGGCAGTATTAAGGGTGTGGACACGCACATTGAAATATGAGGATGAAAATTCAAATTCTGGTTCTTCAACTTAGGCAAGCGATTTCACTGCTCCATGACTCAGTTTCCTCATTTTCAAATGGGGATTATGCCAGTTCCTACCATGTTTGTTTTTATCAGAATTAAATGAGTATGTGCATGTAGAACACCCAAGATAACACTTGGCACATAGCTTAAGTACAATGAACATTAGTAATGCTATTCTATTTTATTTTATCTTATTGTTTTAGCACCACCATCATTCACTTCCTTGGCTCAGAAATCTTGTAGGTGACCTTGACCACCTCTTTTCTACCACCTTGCATAAAATTCCTTTCTACCAGAGTGCATAAAATTTTATCAGCAAGTCCTGTGGATTCTACATCCAGAATGTATTAGAGACAGTGCTTCTTGTCCTTCTTTCACTGCCTCTGTCCTAGTTCAGATCATCACTCTTGCATGCTGCATTTTCCATGACAGCCCCACATAACCCTCCATACACCACCTTCCACGTTTCAACCATAGGGAACCCCAAAAGCCACCCAGAGCTGGTGTGTAAGCTACCTGAAGCTCCCCCCAGGGCCAACCTTGACCTAGTTCCATTTGCCTATTGCCTTATCTCAGACCTCAGAAAATGTCCCTCCTAGGAGCCCCAAAGCCGTCTACACAGGTCTTCTCGCTATACAAAGAACCCATGCTCCTTCTGGTCACTGGCACAATTTACTTTGCATTTAGAAAGATGAGCTATTTGCATTTATTGCAGCAACCATATGAAGGCCTGTTTTCTGGTTCTGTATTTCAATGCACTTAGTGAGTATTTAATAAATACAAGTTAAATTTAAAAAGAGAAAATGCAGTCACATTCTTTAGGACAAACATCTTGGTGTGAATTCTAAGAAACAGCCCCTGAGTCAAAACTAACTAAGAGGGGAATCTCCCAGGGAGAATCAGCCAGTCCTACTCCTTGACTTGTCTGTAACTAGACTATGATGAAGAGGCTCAAAGCATGTCACAAAGAGCCATCTCTTTGGAGCAGAAGCTCTGCTGTCTTTGAGGTAGTTCTGTGGCACTCTAATCTTATATTTTAAAATATAAGATTTCAGTCAAATGTAGGCCACCACTCTTGATTTCCTTCACTGTGGGTGGACAATAGAGATTTGAACAGTGCCAAACATTGGGAAAACACACAATTAGGTATGCTCTGCTAGATTGCAATTTAGTTGCATTCAGCATGATCAGTATACGCTTATGGAGCACCTAATATGTACAAAACTACAAATGCATTCAGGGCAGATACAAATGCATTAATTATCCAGTTTGACAAGACTGTCAGGTGCTAGTAGGCACCTGTGGAAATGCCACTGAAAAGGTAATTTAAGGTGAGATCATAGAAAGACTGAAAAATGCCAACTGAAGAGTGAGTTAAATCACTAACAAGGAGCCTGGGATGGATTACTAGCAGGGTGGATCTCATCTCTCTTAGTAGGTGTGGACATCGTGTCCTTGCAATGTGATTTCTGCCTTGTTATTCCAAGTGAGATGTTATATGGCTTAAAAGAAATGCAGAAACAAAGCTCAGGCCTCTGCTTTTCTTGTGTCCTGATATGGAATGTTCACAAGTCAGGCTGCTTTCCCAGCTTGGCACTCTGGAGAAAATGCTTGGAGCCCAGGTAATGGGCCTGAACCCCTGGGTCCTGAGAAAGCAGTTTACACCCTCCAGCAGTGGAAGCCCAGAGGATGTGGGGAGCAGATATGAGAAACATCAAGGAGCTGCAGATACCTGGTACAGTACGTCGGCAAGGACACAGTGCAGTGGACAGAGACTCCCATGGCCACAGGCTTCAAATTGTGGCTGTCATTGATTTGCCTTGTGGCTTTGAATGCATCATTAACTCTCTGTATCTCTAATTACTCATCTATAAAATGGTAGAAAACAAACATTCTTGGCTAAATGGACATCTATCTTTGTTTTCTTTTTACTTTCTAAATCGTGCCTTCAAAGAACATAGACCCATTGTGGTAGTTAATACTGAGTGTCAACTTGGTTGGAGTGAAGGATGCAAAGTATCGATCCTGGGTGTCTCTGTGAGGGTATTGCCAAAGGAGATTAACATTTGAGTCAGTGGGCTGGGAAAGGCAGACCCATCCTTAATGTGGGTGGGTACCATCTAATCAGCTGCCAGCAAATATAAAGCAGGCAGAAAAACATGAAAATGCAAGACTGGCCTAGCCTCCTTGCCTACATCTTTCTCCCGTGCTGGATGCTTCCTGCCCTCAAACATCAGCTTCCAAGTTCTTCAGTTTTGAGGCTCCTTGCTCCTCAAGCTTGCAGACAGCCTATTGTGGGACCTTGTCACCTTGTGATTGTGTAAGTTAATACTTAATAAACTCATATGTGTTCATATACACACACACACACACACACACACACACACATATATATCCTATTATTTCTGTCCCTCTAGGGAATGCTGACTAATACAGATTTTGGTATTAGGAGTGGGGTGTTTCTCAAGGAACAGAATATTAAGGATGGAGTTCTTTCGTTAGTTTTGGGGTTTCTGGAATTGGCTGCTTAATGTGACTAGAGCCAAAAATGCTAAGGACTCTACTTCTAATAGTATGGAGAACACCGATAGTCTTTGCTATAAACAGAGTTATGCAAAATAAATGCATTTGACACTCCTGATTCACCACTTGTGAGATGCAGGGAGTTTAGTGAGTCTATGCATAACAGTTTTTACCATATGTGAAGAAACAAGGAACATAATGAAGATGGTTGTTTCCTCCTAAGTTCAATGGACAAAGTGATGAAAGAAAATAAACTCAGGGATTCTGTCTCCTAGCTTCAGAAGCAGACAATGAGCCACAAATCTGCTAAGATTGCCCTGAGTGAGAGTCTTATCTCCTGTAGAGAAAGTGCTGAAATTGTGGAAAAACAAACACAAGCTCTTATCATGCAAGTGGCTGACCTGCAACGAAAGGTGCATGCACAGCCTCACCAGGTGTCTACTGTTAAAGCGAGGGCATTGATTGGAAAAAAATGGGACCCTGCAACTTTGAATGGGGATGTGTGGGAGGACTCTGATAAAGCTGGGGACACTGAGTTTGTAAACTCTGATGAACCTTTTTTGCCAGAAGGAACAGCTTCCCCATCCCCAGTAGTGGCAACATTCCCTCCCCAACCCATGCTGCCATCAGCCTTTCCACCTTTATCTACGGAGATAAACCTATTGCCTGAGGCAATAGTGATAGCCTCCCCTGAGCCAGTTGTCAGGCAAAATAGTGTTGATTCTCTTCAGGAGTCACCCCCAACACTTCTGTTTGCTTCTAGACCTATAACTAGACTAAAGTCTTGCAGGCCCATAGAGGTGAGGTTGAGAGTGTGACCCATAAGAAGGTGTACTATGCTCAGAAAGAACTGCTTGAATTCTCTAATTTATATAAACAGAATCTGGAGAACAGGCATGGGAATGGGTATTAAGTGTATAGGATAACGGTGGAAGGAACATAAGAGTTGGAACAGGCTGAATTTATTGATTTGGACCCACTAAGTAGAGACTCTGCATTTAATGTTGCAGCTTGGGGAGTTTAAAAAAAAGGTTTTAATAGTTTATTTTCATGGTTAGCTGAAATATAGATTAAAGGATAGCCCACTGTGAGAGGATGGAAATGTCTGATCTCCCTTGGTTTAATGTAGAGAAAGAGATCCAAAGGCTTAGGGATATTGGGATGGTGGAGTGGATTAGTCACTTTAGAACTACTCATCCCGCTAAGAGGGTCCAGAAGATATGCTTTCGACCAATTTCTTGAGAAACGGATTTGTGAGGGTGGTGCCCATATCTTTGAAGAGTTCTGTAATTGCTCTTCTCTGTATGTCAGATCTAACAGTGGGAACAGCAGTCACTCAACTACAAAATTTAAGTACAATGAGAATAATTGGATCCTGAGATGGCAGAGGCCAAGTGGTAGCACTCAACTGTCAAAGGCAAGCTGGACATAGCTACTGTAATGGACAGCAGAGACAAAGCAGCAATGAGAATAGTCTGACTCATGTAGAGCTCTGGCATTGGCTAATTAATCATGGTATTCCTAGAAGTGAAACTGATAGGAAGCCTACTGCATTCCTACTTAATTTATATAAGGAGGAAACTTGCAGGTCAAATGAGCAAAAGACTAATTTGAATTATAAAAACTGAGAATTATGACCCCTCAATCAATTTCCAGACTTGAGTCAGTTTACAGACCAGAACCCCTTGAATGAATTGGAGGCAGGGTCCCATTGAGGAAGGACCCCCATTGCATTACTGACAATTTATGCAGTGAATCTTTCTCCCATTCTTCTCCAAAGAGACCTCCAACCTTTTACCAGGGTAACTGCACTGTGGAAAGGGAAATGATTAGACATTTTGGGGACTACTAGACACTGGCTTTGAGCTGACGTTGATTCCAGAGTACCCAAAATGTAATTGTGGTTCTTCAGTTAAAGTAGGGGCTTATGGAGGTCAGTTAATTAATGGAGTTTTAGCTCAGGTCCAACTTACAGTGGGTCCAGTGGGTCCCTGGACTTATCCTGTGGTTATTTCCCCAGTTTCAGAATGCATAATTGGCATAGACATAGTTAGCAGCTGGCAGAACCCTCTCATTGGCTACCTGGCTTGCAGAGTCAGGGCTATTATGGTGGAAAAGGCCAAATGGAAGCTATTAGAGCTGACTCTACCTAGAAAAATAATAAATCAAAAACAGTATTGCATCCCTGGAGGGATTGCACAGATTAGTGCCACCATCAAGGACTTGAAAGACACAAGGGTGGTGATTCCCACCAATCCCCATTCAACTCTCTCATTTGGCCTGTGCAGAAGGCAGACAAATCTTGGAGAATGACAGTGGATTATCATAAGCCTAACCAAGTGGTGACTCTAATTGCAGCTGCTGTACGAGATGTGGTTTCATTGAGCAAATTAACACATCTCCTGGTACCTGGTATGCAGCCTTTGACTTGGCAAATGCCTTATTCTCCATTCCTGTTCATAAGGCCCACCAGAAGCAATTTATCTTCAGTTGGCAAGGCCAGAAATATATTTTTACTGTCTTGCCTCAGAGTTATAACAACCCTCAGGCTTTGTGACATAATCTTATTCAGAGAGACCTTGATCACTTTTTGCTTCTGCAAGATATCACACCGGTCCATTACATTGATGACATTATGCTGATTGGATCCAGTGAGCAAGAAGTAGCAAACACACTCGACTTATTGGTGAGACATTTGCTTAAGTTCCTTGTAAATTCTGGATATTAGACCTTTGTCAGATGGTTACATTGCAAAAATTTTCTCCTATTGTGTAGGTTATCTGTTCACTCTGATAGTTTCTTTTGCTATGCAGAAGTTCTTTAGTTTAATTAGATTCCATTTGTCAATTTTGGCTTTTGTTGCAATTGCTTTTGGCATTTTCGTCATGAAGACTTTGCCCATGCCTATGTCCTGAATAGTATTGCCTAGGTTTTCTTCTAGAGTTTGTATGGTTTTACCTCAGTAAAATTTCTAGGGGTTCAGTGGTGTGGGGCCTGTTGAGATATTCCTTCTAAGGTGCAGGATAAGTTGCTGCATTTGGCCCCTCCTACTATCAAGAAACAGGTACAACATCTAGTGGGCCTATTTGGATTTTAGAGGCAACACATTCCTTATTTGGGTATGTTACTCCAGCCCATTTTATCGAGTGACCTGAAAGGCTGCCAGTTTTGAGTGGGGTCCAGAACAAGAGAAGGCTCTGCAACAGGTGCAGGCTGCTGTGCAAACTCCTCTGCCACTTGGGCCATATGACCCAGCAGATCCAATGATGCTTGAGGTGTCAGTGGCAGATAGGGATGCTGTTTGGAGCCTTTACAAGGCCCCCATAGGTGACTCACAGCAGAGGCCTCTAGGATTTTGGAGCAAGGCCCTGCCATCTTCTGCAGATGACGACTCTCCTTTTGAGAGCCTGTTACCGGACTTTGGTGGAAACTGAATGTTTATGGGTTCAAGTTGACAAGGGGTGGACATGTGATGGTTAGTACTGAGTGTCAACTTGACTGGATTGAAGGATGCAAAGTATTGATCCTGGGTTTCTCTGTGAGGGTGTTGCCAAAGGAGATTAACATTTGAGTCCGTGGGCTGGGGAAGGCAAACCACCCCTAATCTGGTGGGCACAATCTAATCAACCACCAGCAAATATAAAGCAGGCAGAAAAACATGAAAAGCAAGACTGGCCTAGCCTCCCTGCTTACATCTTTCTCCTGTGTGGGACGCTTCCTGCCCTCAAACATCAGACTCCAAGTTCTTCAGTTTTGAGACTCGAACTGGCTCTCCTTGCTCCTCAAGCTTGCAGACAGCCTATTGTGGGACCTTGTGACTTTGTGATTATGTAAGTCAAGACTTAATAAACTCTCCTTTTTATATCTATCTATCTATGTAATAGGATATATATATATATCCTATTATATATATTATATTTACATGTATATACACATATGTGTGTGTGTGTGTGTGTATATATATCCTATTAGTTCTGTCCCTCTAGGGAACCCTAACTAATACACCCGTTTTTTAAATAATCAATTGTTCAAAATAAAAAGAGAAGCTAAATCTGGACTCAGAATTTATGGCTGCAGTCTGTTACTAGATGAGAACCCAGTAGCAGCTCCAGAACCAGAGGACTTCCACGGAAGCATAATCAGAGCTGCATTAGACCCAGAGTGGCTATGGTTACTATGACAAACTGGTTGCTCAACCCCTTCCCTTTTCACCTTGCAGAATAAACAGAGGGTGCACATAGGGCTGTTATCAAAGGTCCCACATGCTACGAGTTACTGCTATTATCATCATCATCATCATCACCACCAGAAGTTCAGGCCCTGGGGGAACATATAATTGTGGCCCATCTCTTCCAGTTTCCTCATCTATATATTTACCTATACTTATTTACCTAGACCCTACATGTTGTTAGAAAGGATGTAAGGCAGTTCACGACAACTATAGTGATGGCATGATATGAAAATAAAATGAAATTGAAAAAAGTAACATGAAAAAGGGATCATGCCGTTATTTGTGGTATGAAAGTTCAGATAATTTCTATGCCTTAAGCTCCCAGCAGTTAACACAAAGAAGAGAACATGAGGAATTCATCACTTGTATTATCAGAATGGAAGACCTCGGACAGTTCCTCAGGAGAAGAGAATCTTTCCTTGATCTTCAATCCTGATATAAATGTTTCTAGGAGTTCCATGTTCAGAGGTAAATTCTAGGAGCCCAGAGGAGCAGCGGACCCTGGTTGGGTTAAGGCCCAGGGGCAGAAAAGGCTGTCAGGGAGCTTAGGTGAGTCTCAAAGATGACCAGACATGGACAGGAGGGGACTGGCAGGAACCAGTGTTTGCAGGCACCAGAAGTGAGAGCATGCACTGGCAGGGCTGCACTGACTGATGGCAGGAAGGAGTCACCCTGGAGTCATGGCAGCTCACTGCATTCATTGGCACTTGTGGGTGCCTATAAATATGCGTCCCATGGAAAAAGCCAAGGAGAAATGAATAAATCTGTCCGGAAAATAAAACCAATGCACTAGTTAGCTCAGAAATTCAACCATGCCAAACATCTCTGTTTCTTCCATGAGTTTGGTGTGAGTTAATAATATAATATGGACGGGCTTTATGCTGAGGCACTCTTTGTCTTTCCCTTGCTATAATCTTTGTCCAAACAGTGTCAAGCAATATGGATGCTTCTGAAATATGCTAGCACCTTAATCCTTCCCCAGCAGTGACTGACATCAGTAAACTCTGGAATGGTAAGTGCTACAAGACTCTCCTCCAGGTGACAAATCCAGAATGACTTTTTGAATAAAAGAATCTGAAAAACTCCCAAAGCACCTCGTTGATTCGCTGGCACTGATTCTTACTGAATTTGGTCAGCTTATCCTCTGCAGCTTGATGATGCATCAGATATTGACCCTGGCATAGCAGAGTTAAGCAATTAATAATAGCTAACAATTAAGAGCTCAGTTGTTGTTTATTTAACAATCTAGGAAATCTGGCTCCTACTGAGTATTGGGTCATGTAGACATTAGGGATCTGAAGATTAGTAAACTATTGTCCCTTTCTTCTTCCAAAGCTCTCGGCTTCTCCCTGTGCATAACCCTGTTGGCTACACCCTGTCCCAGGCACTTCTGCCTCTTTGCCCTCTCCCTCTCCAACTCTCTCACTCTCCTTTCTCTCTTCTACTCCTCCCTCTCCCTCTCTCTCTGAAAACATTTAAGATATGTGTTTTATCCTCATGGTTTTAAATGTCACATTGGCATGTCTAGGAATAGATCATTCTTCATTCATTCTCCTCCCTCTGGGAAAGCTCATTCAATCCAATTACTCACATATCTTTTCAGCCTTGGGAAAAAAAAAAATCTATCTGTGTGACCATTTCTGACTCATTTTTTTCTTTGGTTTCAGTAAGTTGTATATGGCTGTGGTTGGCAGAATAATGATCCTCCAAAAATGTTCACACTCTAATTCCCAGAACCTGTGCATGTGCTAGGTTGTGTGGCAAAAGGGAGTTCGGGTTGCAAATGGAATTGAGGTTGCTAATCAGCTCTCCTTAATGTAGGAAGAGCGCCCTGAATCACCCAGGTGGGTGCAATGGAGTCATGAGGTCCTGAAGAGTGAAAGGGGGAGTCAGGAGAGGAAGTCACAGGAGGGAAATACCAGGCCTCAAACTGCTGTTGCTGGTCTTGAAGATGGAAGAAGGGGCCAGAAGCCAAGGATTATAAGTAGCCTCTAGAAACTGAAGAAGGTAAGAAAACGAATTCTTCCCTAGAGCTTCCAGGAAAAATGTAACCCAGCCACACCTGACTTTTAGCCCAGTGAGGCACAAGTTGGAGTTCTAATCCACAGGACTGTAAGATAATAAATCTGTGTCATGTGAAGCCATTATTTGTGTACTTGGCACAGGCACAGTAGGAAACTCATTCACTGGGACTCCTGGATTAATGCTCTACAACTCTTATAATTCCTATCAATATTCTTATTTATTTAGGAGTTGTCTTCGACTTTTACTTCTACCATTTCTATTCAGCTATTTCATTTTATTGGTTTGACATTTAATAAAGAGTTTTGTTTCTTCTTTTCTTTTACTGTGGCATCTTTTTCTTGTTTTATTGATGCAATATCGTTTCAAAGAACTTCAAGCCTAGAGGCGATTGCTTCTGAATTTTCTCTGATTTATTCCAGACTGCACGTTGATGTTAATCTCTTTCTTTTGTTACACTGATTTCCTCCAGATGTTTAGAGGTATTTGGTTATCTCTCTTTATTTAAGCACGAAGAACATGGTTTATTATTCTAGGTAGAGAGCAATCCCCAGAGGAGATTTGGACAGTCCCCTGGTCATCTGTGGATTGTTCAATGAGAGGCCATTGACACTGCTAAGTGACAGACTGGCAGAGTGGACAGTAAAAGAGAGGGAGAGAGTTGAGTCCTCTCCAGGCTCCCCTCCCTCCTGGGAATGCCAGTGGTTGGCACTTTGCAGAACGTCTCAGAGAAAACACAATCTTGGGGACAAATTAAATGTAGTTGACACAGTTTTAGAACCTGGGCTTCGAACAAGAGTATGAATAACAACAACAACAACAACAACAACAAAAATAGCCTTCTTCAGTATGATTAAGAGAGCTCAGGCAAGTAGAACCTCCTCATCATAAAGTGCACCACAGTGGGACACACAGGTCCATGACCTTGATGAGGAAAAAAAGACTTGGTAGTTTTTATAGATCATATGACAGCAGCAAGTACTGCAAACTATAGACAGTTCTCATGTCAGCCCCTAGTATGGTGCCTGGCATAGAGGTGATATTCAGTAATGTATTTATTGAATAAATAATTCCAGTGGTAGGTTTAATTGTTATTTAGTATTTAAATATTATTAAATAGGCACACATATGAATCCTAGGTCTACCACTTGCTAGTGGGGTGACTCTAGGCAAGTTGCTTACCATTTCTGAGCTTTGGAATCATGTGGGTGATAATACTTTCCAGGTAGGGATGTTGTGAGGATGAACTTGAGTTTGAAGTATTTAGCTCAGCACTTGACATTGATAGGTGCTCAGTAATAACAGCCAGTGCTCATTTTTGTGAAGTTCCAGCAGAAAACTACACATGGTTAGAGGTAGGTATCAAGGCCCAGTAAAGACTGCCTGATTCTGGTTCCTGGAGAGAGCAAAATCAGGATAGTATTCCAACATAGAGAATTGTTATTATAGATCTTTTTCTCTCATTTTCATCTAAATATGCTTCATGTTTTCAGTGCACAAAATGGGAACTCAGGAACGCTGACCCACTGCAGGTAGAATGGGACACAGAGGTCTTTCCAGACCCCTCACCCACCCCACTGGCAAACACCTCTGACCCACATCTGTCAGAGGAAGAAGAGGACTCAGATGTCACCCCATTTAGCTTTGTAGAGGAGATCTCAACAGAAGGGAATGAGTATTTCTTGAGCAACTACTAGCCCCTCAGGAAAGCTCCCAGACTGTATTCTGTGACTTTGCAGTACATGGCAACAGATTGTTGAAACTCTAGAAGCCAGAACTCTGAATTTCATTTAGCATTTAATTAACTGGAATAGACCAAGAACTGCATGGCAGCCCCCTGATTGCAATCTGTGGATGGATGGGCATTTTTATCTGAAAATGATGACCAGCTTATCTTCTGTCGTGCAGTGATCACACATGATATGTATCTCTAGTTATCTTACCCAATCAAACACAGAAAGTTTATTAAGATTCTATCATTCGAAGTTATCACCAACTATAGGATTTTTTATCTGAATGTGCTTGTGTGCAGTACCGTATTTTGCCTAAGAAACCCTCAGGAAGAATAAGAGAGGGAAGGTTATCATTTATGAATATGCTATGACTCTGCAGTCAACGACTAAGCAACTTAAGGAGTATGGCCACCCAGATGACTCTAATAACCATACAACTTTAAAAGATATCTATTAACTCTCCTTTCTTTCCACGTTTATACTATAGAATAGAATAACATAGCAAAAGTGGTTTCAATTCTATTCTATAGCATAGAATAGCATAAACATGGAAAGAAATCAATGTGATCCTATAGTAAGAAGGAAAAAAAAAAACTATTGCTTAGGTAAGTAGCGTAGCTGAAAAAGCAAGCCAGATGGTTCCATGTTTTGCTAAAAGTAGGCTCTGAGCTTCCTAGAGGCCGTAGAAAAAGAGCAATGTGATCAATTCTGAGATTTGTGGAGCCCCTAAAATGATTGCTATCCAATATATATGAGAAGACAGTTATCATTCAGGTTAGTTATACATAGCAAATTCAGAAAAAGAAAATTCACTCACTTAATCATCAGATACTAATTTATACAATCAATAAATAGTTATTGAAGTCTCACTTACGCCACCTGCCCTGTTGGTGCTGGATTTTCAGTGCTGAATCAGACTTACCTCCCTCTTAGTGTGGACAAGCCACTCCTTTGAACAAAGGGGCAGTAAGACCACCACAGAATGTGGGAGTGCTTCCACGGAGGTGTGCACAGCACCTACCAAGGACCCAGGGCTTAGACTGATCTCCCCTACTTTGTGCAACTGGGGTTGTTTTCATAGGCAAGACAGAACTTTACAAGAGAAATTCATCATCTAGGAGATGAGGAAGGCAATACAATGGAAGGCACCAAAGTAGGAAAACAATTCTGCGTCATGACTAATGTCCACATGAGGGGTTGTTGATAAGTGTCAGCTGCTCTTCTCAGGCTGAAAGCTCCTTGAAACCACTTTGGCTTTGCTCTTCAACATCATGCTCCCAGCACCAGCACAGGACCTCACACAGCAGATGCCAAATGGGTTCTTACAGGAAGAATGATGGAAGCGAGAGACACACCAAGGAAAGCAATGGCAATCTGGAGGTGCAAACGATGTCCTTGGTATTTGGACAACCAGGATTACCTGTTTGCCTTAAGGTTTCGTTTAAATAAATTGAGCAGCATCGTTCTTTTGAGGCTATTCAGAGAACCACAAGGAGAATTGCTGTAATTTTTCCAGAGACCTCTGGAGTTTACAAAACTGTTCACATCCTTGGTTTTAGTTGATGCCCACAACCATCTGGTAGGGGAAATAGCAGCCTGGTGGGAGAGAAGGCTGGAGATAAATCTGGAAGAAACTCTACTCTAACATTTCCCATGATATATTGCTGTTGGGGTGCCTATCTGCCTCCCCTGCTGAGGCTGTGAGTTTTCTGAGTCCAAGACAGCATCTGCATTTTTATAGCAAATTCTGAAAGTGTTGAGCAGAATCTGAGTTGTACCACAACTGGGAGCTGTGTGAGCCTTGGGCAAATAATTAAACCTCTCTGAGTTTTAAATCCTTCCATTTTCAAATGCAGTCTCAGGGGATAAATTAAGTGAAAACACAGTTGCAAATCACCTCATGTCCCCAAATTCATCTACCTTTCCTACGTTCTTTAATCACTCCTTCTCTATCTTCTTTTTTTTTTTTTTTTTTGTCAGAGAGTCTTACTTTGTTACCCAGGCTGGAGTGCAGTGGTGTGATCACAACTCACTGTAGCCTTGACATCCTGGGACCCAGCGATTCTCCCACCTCAGCCTCCTGAGTAGCTGGGACTACAGGTGTGCACCAACACGCCCTGCTGACTTTTGCATTTTTTTTGTGTAGACAGGGTTTCTTTGTGTTTCCCAGGCTGTTCTCAAACTCCTCAGCTCAAGCAATCTGCCCTCCTTAACCTCCCAAAGTACTGGGATTGCAGGTGTGAGCCACCACGCCCAGCCCCACCCTCCATCGTTGAAACTGTCCTTACTTACCTGAGGGCAGTCTTGAAAGACTCTGCTCCTGCACATGCATTTCTTCCTCCCTATTCCTATACAAATAACAATGTGCAAGCTTCCCCATGGGCTCTCCATCTTCCACCTTCAACATCTCTCCAGGGCTGCAGGACTCCCATCGTTCTCAGCATTCTCCTTGTCTTCCTGACTCTTTACCTAGCTTGGGGACCTAGCTCCCTAATTTTTCTACCTTCCCTTTCTAGAGCCATGGGGCCACTTTGAACGCTCCAGGCTCTGCCTCCTGGCTCCATAACTCTTCACTATTACCTCAAAACCTCTGACAGCAACTCCTCCTCGGCACTCATTAACTCGGCTTCTCCATTAATTCATTAGCACTCGGGAGCCCTGGCATGATCTTTCTCTTCCTCCTGCCGTCTCTGCCCTTACAAATTTCATTTCTGAGGTTTCTCTCACATTCCGTTTATTGTGACATCATTTATGAAGTTCTCCCTCGACAAGAGAGGAGAGAAAAAAATAACTATATATCATTTTAAATTGCTGTGGTTGGTAACTCTACATTTTAAGCATATCAAGGAAAAGAAGTGTCTAATGACAGGGCTACAAGTGGATAAAGAGCTGACAGGGTAATTGCACTACCAGATGCTTCCATACACCAGTTAGCTGCTTCCCGGGCCTATTTGAAGCACTGGGTGTCAGGTCAGTAATTAGGCATTTGCAGACAAACTGGAAGTGCCATCTGATCTCTTATGAACACCCTCATCACTCCCATGTATGCCAAGTTCAATATGAAACACAACGTCACCATCCTTTCCCCGCAAGGCTGCCAGAAGTTCCCAGGGACATCTCTCCCCTTCACTCCCACACGAGCTAATGAAGTCAGTGCTTCCCCCACCTGTCAAAGAACTTGCTCCTGGGATGGCAGTACGAGGGTGCCCATCTATAACGACAACGCCCAACAGCAGCCTTGACTCTGCTTTTGATTCTTCTCTTCTGATTGTAGGCTGGCTGACATATTCACACTCAGAGCTTCTTTGTGTTAATTCTTTTGTTTGATTTTCCAGTGTGGTTGGCTCCTTGGAATAGTGCAAAGGGCAGATGAGCCTAGAGAACTGACTGCAAGTCCCAGAGGAGTCATTCACTTGCTGTGGGGCATTGGTTGTGATCTGATGCCTGTTGGATGCATCCCCATTTATTGACCCAGGTTGGGGTTATTGGGAAGGAATGGGACATGGGACATGGGACCAGACAAAGCCAGGGGATGACTGTGTAATTGGTGCTCCTGGAAAAAATAACCAAACAAACTATTCAATTATGTCTTAAAATAAAATAAAATTTTCTGAAATAAAGACTAGAAGATTTCCATCTGCCCCTGTCCTTCTTCATACCATTTGTCTGTAGAGAGGAGAGCATGCAGAGAGGCTTTCTGGTCCATTATTTATGGTTAAGAGTTACAAGGTAGAGCAAGAGCAGGTGATAACCCAGGTGGACCATCTCTGTTAGAGGGAGGATGGGGAACTCTGATATGAAGGAGAAAAAGTGAACAGCTAATCCTTAAAAGTGTTTGAAATCAGTCATCTTTGGAGACATTTATCAGCAGCCTTCAGGGCCAGACTGCAGGCCAAGGGTAGTCAGGGTCAGAATGCCAAAGCAGGGTGAGAGAGGGCAGGCGAGACATCTTGGGCATCTGCTGGTTTGGCCATACAAACTGTTATCTCCCCTTTTTCTGATAACGAGCATCCATGACTTCTTTTAGGAAAATTTACTCTTCCTCTCTCAGTCCATATGGTTCAGGTGAGGTTGACTTACCCCATTCCCACACACCTGGGGATGAGTGTGACTTTCACTTGGGTCCAACGGAGAAAGCACTGGAATTTGGTGGGGGGAAGGATGCTTTCTTTCTGATGATATTGCTGAGCTAGTTCCAGCAACTAGATGAAACTAGGGGGTGGCTTAGGGGGCACCAGAAGGAAACAGAGTCCCGAAATAGAAAGCCAACATGTAGGAGAGATAGAAGGAAACCAAGTCTGAACAATGTCAAGCAGCCCCCTGGAAGCACCATTGGACTTTGCAGCTCTGGACTGCTGCAAGTCTCCTTGTATCTGGTTTAAGTCCATCTCCATTGAGTTTAATTCACTGCCAAAGGAATAGTCCTAAGTAATAAAGTTGAATACAGCTCATCCCTAAGGGAATTAAGTACTGGTCAATTCCAAAAGAAGGACTCCCAGAACCTTTAGCAAAAACTAAAAACGAGCGTGGGTCCCAGAACAAAGAAGAAACATGGTTAACCAAACTAGGACATGAAACAAGTCATCGGGGGGGGGGGGGGGTTGATTCTGAGTCCCATAGGGTCAGGGTCTTCAAATGCCTCCCACTCAGGCCACAGTAGGATGGATCTCCTGGTTGGGCCTGGGAGTGCAGCTGTGAGGGAGTAGACGCTGGTTTCCATAGCCATGCTGAGCCAGCCTGACCCAGCAACTCTGGACAGACCCTTTTCTTCCCTTGGCCTTGGTTTTTCCATCTGTAAAATGAAGAGGCTAGATCATTTGCTCTTCAGATGCCCTTCCAAGTGTGAAAACCCAAAACATCCTGCTCCCACCCAGTCCCACTGTGAAGCAGTGGCAAAACCAGAAGACATAACCCCTAGGATGACTGTGAGAGCCTCAGAAGGACAGTTCCTGGGACTTGAATGAAGGGTGTTTGCGTGCAGGGACTCTGACTTCTACACCCATCATGAGAATCTTCCGTCTTTCTCTCACCTTTAAATCCATCTTCCACACAGCTGTCAGAGAGTGGACCCTGAAACACCAATGACATCTTCTTATGTCCCTTATTTCTTTGACCATAGTTGGCCAAAAATGACATTTGTCGAGTTTGAGGATGGAACATCCTGTCAGCTGAAAATTCGGAATTTTATAAAACTCCCACATATAGTGCCCTTTTACATTCTTTAAAACAAAGATGTCAATGACATCTATAAATGTTACATGGTATAATTTTATGTGGTGTGAATTTTATTACCTTATTTTTATTTAAAGTTTCTATAAAATCTGTAGAGAAGCAAAGAACATGGAAAGTTAGGATGTGTATGTGTCAAGATGTGGGTATAAATGCGTGACGGTCTCTCACTTTTGTAGTAGAATGTCATTGCCTCAATCCAATCCTGTACTGAGTATGCTATATTGCCTCAAGTTTTTAACAGCCACGAACAGAGAGGTTACTTGACTTCTTGATCATTGGAAAGTCCACTCAAGGTCTGGATATGGCAACACACCATCATGATGTTGATACACTGGTCATGAGATTGGCCTCCCAAAGAACTGCTGCTAGGGTGGAACACTGGGAGCTACAGCAGTCAAGTCCTGCAAGGAGCCGTTAGGAGAACTGCCTCTGCACCCATCCTCCTGTGTATTAATCTCCAACCTTCGGCGGGTTCACGGGTGTCTGCCCACGGTGTGGCAGGCTTAGGAACCACCAAGCAGTCAGGTTCCCTCTCCCACCACTCTTTAATCACGAGGCCGTTTTTTCAAAGAGTGTTCTGTAAATATTAGCTTTTTCATGATGCCCTGCAAGAAATGTTCTCTAGACAACAACTTTTTGCTGGTTTCTGGACTGGATACTGAGGATACGAGTGGAAAAACTTTAGAGAAGATGGGAACTCAAGGAACATCTTAGAGAGACAGAACCATACATAGGTAAGTTCCATATTAAGTGGCAAATGCTATGTACCAAATGCCACCAAGCTATGTACCACCAGAGGAGGTCAAGCTGAAAGTACAGTTTTAAGGTGGGGAAGTAGGTATTTCTGGTGGGAGAAGGAAGAAAGCAAGTTTTTGAAAATGGTCAAATGTAAGTTGAATTTAAGCACATTTTCTCAATAATGTCTTACTAGTTTCTGTGACTGAGGCTTTTGGTCACCTATGGAAATGTTTCTGATGATGATGTGAAAATAATCACTCTAGATTCATTTTTTTTAATTAAAAAAATTTTTTTAAATGTTTAAGCAAAGACAAAAGACTAAAGGACTGTAGAGTCACAATGTCACAACACTCACCGTGCCACCATGACAAAAGCAAGGCAGAGACTCTGCGGGCAGACACCTGTGAACCCACTGAATGCTGGAGATTAATACACGGAGGAGGGCTGGAGAGGCAGTCCTCCTAACCAGGAGGTAGGTTATCCCCTCAGCTGACACTAGATACAACAAGAAAAGAAACGGGGTTAGGAGATGTACCGTGAGGAAGTGAGAGAATCTGAAGATGAAGACAGTGTGTAGTCGCTCTCATTGTTTTATTTGCAATTGCTGAGTGAGTGAAAGGATGCTGTGGCCAGAGTTCAACTTTACAGTTTTTGAAGTTGGTTCTCTTCAGCCTAGCATAGAACATATTGATTGAAAATCGACCAAATTATTGAACCAATCAATAACAGCTATGAAAGTACCAAAAAAGAGCCCCTTTCTCATCCAGGCACACTTAACAGTCCCCTATATACACTGGTTAGTGAATGGACACTGATAATAAGTGAGCCCGGGGAAAAGTACCCAGGAGTTGCCACTAAAATAGCCACAGAGATTAAACTCAAAGCAAAGGGCAAAGAAAAAGAAATTACTAGGGTTTGCTGAAACTTCTACTGAATTAAAATTTTATTTTTAGGCAGGGCGCGGTGGCTCAAGCCTGTAGTCCCAGCACTTTGGGAGGCCGAGACGGGCGCATCACGAGGTCAGGATATCGAGACCATCCTGACTAACACGGTGAAACCCCGTCTCTACTAAAAAATACAAAAAACTGGCCGGGCGAGGTGGCGGGCGCCTGTAGTCCCAGCTACTCAGGAGGCTGAGGCAGGAGAATGGCGTAAACCCGGGAGGCGGAGCTTGCAGTGAGCTGAGATCCGGCCACTGCACTCCAGCCTGGGCGACAGAGCCAGAGTCCGTCTCAAAAAAAAAAAAAAAAAAAAAAAAAAAAATTTTTTTAGACTTCACATATTGCTTATAGAGAAAAATAGGAGGAGGAGTCAGGAAGTGAAACTCACTTGATTTTGAATGCAAGCTCAGTTATCTATCTTCCAGTCACCTGATCTTTCAGATTCTCACTTTTCTCTTTTTCTTTTGGTAAAATGGGGTTAACGAACCTCACCTCAGCAATGTAGCCTAGGTGTAGCCAGTGTTTCTTTGATTAAGATTCTAGAATTGTTTGCAAAATATAGAAGAGGTGAGCAATGTCCTTCTGGAGATCCCATTCAAGAATATAAATTGTCTGGAGAAGTGTGGGCTGCAGGTTCTTGTTTGGATTTGAATTGAAATAAGCAAAGCATCAGCCTCAAGCTCCTGGACCATCATAGGCATTCAAGCAGCTGTAGTCAATATCGTCATTGCTATGCTCAAATTCCTCCTGGCAAAACGTATCTGGGCCACAAATAAATATTGATCCTATGATCCCTTGACTCTTAGCCTAAATCCTTAAGCTACATTTCATCTGTTTTACAATTAAAATAGGGAGATAGAGAAGCCTTAGATTATTATCTCTCTTAATCTGAAAGTCACAGGAATTGTTCATTTGAAGATGGTTAAGAAAGTGCATTTTTGCTTGACGCTCAACTCTTAAACCTTACCAAAAATAATAACACTTTTAAAAAGGAATGAGAATAAGAGAGAAGATGACACAAGGGAAGCACCACCACAAACCAAAAGCTGTGGGACACACCTGCCAAATAGCACCTAGTTTAAGCCTAGATGGTGGAGGATACTAAGCAAAGAAATACTCCACCATCTTGGATCTCAAGCAGAGTACGTTGTCCCTAAAATGCCAACTTTTTGAGCAATGTAGCCAGTGTGTAGCCAATGTATAGCCAATTGTTCTTTGATTAAGATTCTAGAATTGTTTGCAAAATATAGAAGAGGGGAGCAATGTCCTTCTGGAGATCTCATCCAAGAATATAAATTGTCTGAAGAAGTGTGGGCTGCAGGACTCAGGGCATCATTGTCTCTTAGCAGATAAATATTGTGGAGGTCAAAAGGATTCCAAGAGGGAGAGGAGGTGGTAATTCAAGATAGCAGCACAGAGAATCTGTGGCCTTGCTCTTAGCCAGAGCAGCACATGAATGCCAAAACTGAGGCAAAAGAAAAAAGAAAAAAAAATGCCTTGTATCTCCCAGGATACAAGATGTCCAAGGCATTGTGAAGAGGATGAAAGATTCACTTTGTCAGACTTGAGGCTTCCCTCTGCCCCAGCTCACTTTTCTCCTGTCCTTCTTCATACCACTTGTCTGTAGGTAGGCTGAAACCAATTTTGGACATAAGAAATGTTAATGATACGAAAAAAAAAAAAAAAAACCCGAAAAGAAAAGAGATATAAAAAAGAGATAGGTAAGGGCCAGGTACAGTGGCTCACACCTGTAATATCAGCACTTTAGGAGGCCAAGCTAAGCGAATTGCTTAAGTCTAGGAGTACAAGACCAGCCTGGGAAAGATGGTGAAACCCTATCTTCACAAAGAAAAAATTAGCTGGGTATGGTGGCAAGTGCCTGTAGTCCGACCTACTCAGGAGGCAGGCTAAGGTGGGAGGATCTCTTGAGATCAGGAAGTCAAGGCTGCAGTGAGCTGTAATTGTGCCACTGGACTCCAGCCTAGGTGACAGAATGAGACCCTGTCTAAGAAAAAAAAAAGAGAGAGAGAGAGAGAGATGAACACACGTATATATTTATATATCCATGTATATGAATATATCCATATATATTCATGCTGAATATACATATCCATATCTATATATTTATATCTATATAGATGATACAGATATAGATACAGATATAGATAGATATCAGGAGGAATTACCCATAGGGGTAAAAAAACAGATCACAAAATAATTACACGTAGCTTTGAGGGGATTTTTCTCTATAGAATTGAATTCAAGGAAGTTATACAAATGGTGCAAAGAAGAGGTTATCAGACATAAAAAGAGCTGATAATCTGGGAAAGAAATGTAAAAGGAAATGATATTAGAGATGAAAACCATTTTGGAAACAAGAAAAAAGATAAACACAATTTGGAAGAAAAAATTTGGAGAGTAAACTTCAGGAAATGGCATGAAGTGAAATAGAAAAGGAAAGCAACAGAACTGATTACAGAGAGGATAATAACATATAAAAGAGCTAAACAAGAGCCAATAAATGTATAATTGGTGCTTCTGGAGGAAAAACAATCAAACAAATTATTCATGGCATCTTAAAAAATTCTGAAATAATACTAAAATCTACAAAACAAATAACATGTTATATTTCAGGAAAAAAAAAATAAAATCCCAGTAATATGACTGACCCTCAAAGAGAAACAAAAATAAAGATCATGAAGACATCTAAACAAGAGAGTCAAGTTACCCAGAATGAACCTCAGCTATTCAATGTCAGAAGAGAGTTGACTGTTACAAAGTTTTGAGGGAAAACAATGTACTCCTAAACTGCATACAGAGCAAGCTAGTCTCTAGCCATAAAAACAACAGATGCTATCAAAGGATGGAATAACTTGAGGACTCTAGCAGCCCTGACTCATTCTTTTAAAATCTGCTGGACTACAAACCCAGTTAACAGTGCTGGGAATAAAAAAAACAAACTCGGCTGGGCGCAGTGGCTCATGCCTATAATCCCAGCACTTTGGGAGGCCAAGGTGGGCAGATCACTTGAAGTCAGGAGTTCAAGACCAGCCTGCCCAATATGGTGAAACCCCGTCTCTACTAAAAATACAAGTATTAGTTGGGTGTGGTAGCACGTGCCTGTAATCCCAGCTACTCAGGAGGCTGAGGCAGGAGAATGGCTTGAACCCAGGAGGCAGAGGTTGTGGTGAGCTGAGAGCACACCACTGCACTCCAGCCTAGGTGACAGAGCAAGACTCCATCTCAAAAAAACAAAAATAAAAATAAAAAAACAAACTCAGGAATAGAGAACCTATGTTAAGAAGACTAAAAAAAGGTATTGAGTTCATTCAAATGTAAAGATGTCATTAAACAATTGTAAAAAGTGTAATTAACAAACTCATAAATGTAAAAAACACATAAACTGTAAAAATGACATAAAATTTAAATGTAAAATTAATAATATAACTGACAAAAATCAAGGACTAGAGGAAGGCATAAAAGAAAGGACAGACATGCTAATTTTTTCATCTTTTATAGTAAAAATCAGTAGATACTCTTTAAAGTTGAGTCTTCTAAAAATCTTCAAATTTTTTCCATAATGAATCTCATTTTTAGATGAAGAAACATGTGTCTATAAATCAAGTTGTTCAGTTTCTTGCTGCTGTTGTAGTGAAGTAAAAAATATGCATTTTATTTTTATAAAAACCAGAAATATAATTTTTACTAGCTATACATATTCTTTCTAGCTATATTTTAACTTGTTTCCTATTATATACACAAAAGTGTCCAAACTAATGATTACCAAATGTTAGATAATTGTTACTTCTAAGTGATTTGAAATGATATTTTTTAAGTTTCTTTTCACTTAACCACTTGCATTTTTTCATAATTATCAGCGTTTTTAACAAAAGAAAAATTGTTTATCCCTACCACCAAATGCCATCCCCATTTTCTTATAATTTCTTGGACATGAGTTGCATGACAACCACCTAAGTGGTCATCTAATGCTCTACTTATCAGTCGAAAACAATTCTCACATCGTTCTTTACTGAGCCACGTGACCAGCCAGGGGCATCTGATCCCTGGAGCTCCCCGCCCTTGAGAGGAGAGGCTGATGAAGAGCCATCCTGGCCCAGAGGCCTCCATGCTCCTGCCGGGTCACCCTCCACAGCACTGCCCAGTGTCTTTCATCCAGCACCCCCTGCCACGTCCTGCAGGACCCACGAGATGCAGGCATTGCAGCCTCCCTGCTCCTACCACCTCTTTGGCATCGGTGCCCTTTCCTGAATGCTCCAAGCTTGTGCTCCATTTAGATCCTTTGCTTTTTCTTTGGCTGGAGTGCGGTTTCCCCTGATCTCCACAACATCTCATCACCTAGACATCAGCTCACCCACTCAGTAATGCCTGATTACCTATTCCACCCCACCCTTGAAACCTTTAGCCCCTTCTTAGTACTCATTATTATCTGAAACTATCTCATTCATTGATCCCTTTACTTGTTTACTATATCTTCCCACCAACCACCACCCCCTCAACCCAAATAATTCAGGAGAGGAGGGAGGCACTTCTTGCTTGTTCACTGCTGTATCTCCGGTGCCTGAACTGCTGCTGGCATATAGCAAGCACACAATAAATACCTGTGGAACCAGGGCTGGCTTCATGGGCACATGACCTGTGCCATTGCACATGGCCCCAAGTCCAGAATGGCCCTGCACCTGAATTAATGCTCTGCTATTGCTGTCTTGAAATTTTTAACAATTTTGAAGGAAAGGTTCTATATTTTTATTTGTCCCATAAATTATGTAGCTGGTTCTACGTGAATGAACAAATGAATGAATGCTACCTAAGTGATCTTGGGCAGGTCACTCCAGACTCGAAGCCTGTTTTCTGAAAAGTAGGAACAATAACCCCTCCAGTGCCTGATTCACGGAGCCTCACAGGATCACCACAGAGGACGTAAGGAAAGCCCGCTCAAGCCGAATTCTTCAAGACATGCACCTCCCAGACGCACAACTCATCTACCCAACTAACCACGCTCAACCTACACTTCTGCAGCTTTAAGCAGATTTCTTTTACCTTCAAAGGGCCTTTCCTTATACTGTTTTCTGTTTGAAATGCCACCCTGTTCCCTGTCTGGCTGGCTGCTCATGTCAATCAGGACAAAGAGAGGGCATTTCCTGCTCTAGAAAGCCTTCCCATCCCAAGAGGACTAACAGACCCTCCTCTAAACCCCATCAAAATCCTTTGCTTGTGTTTTTCACAGTGCCATTACCTTCTTAGGCAGGGCTGTCATTTATTCATTTCACAAACCTCTCTTGCTTTTCTACCCAATACCAGGTCCTGTGATTGACACCGGAGAGCCAGAGGAGCCTGAGGCTACACCTGGCAGGACAGACAACTATCCCATCTTTTCTGCCATTGTTGATGAGCCCATAGGAGGTGTTCCATAATCATTTGTGGAATGATTGATTGACTCAGAGGTAGGATTGGGACTTGGGAGACCTTGTGTCTAACCAAGACTTTGCCACTAATTTGCAGGATGACCTGGGAAAAGTCAATGGTCCTCTGATGTGCATAGTTTCTCCTTCTGCAAACTAGGAAGAGGGAAGGGCCAGACTAGAAAACCTCTTTCTTATCTTCTTTTTGTCTAAACCCAAGAGTCTATAAATAGTGGATCAAACGGCAATAGAAGCAGCATCGTAAATAATATCTCCTCCAGTCCTCACAAAACCTTGTAAAATAGAGAATTATTTCAGTTTTTCAGAGGACAAATGCATGGCTCAGAGAATTTAAATATATTTGCTCACTGCTGCACAACTTATAAATGACCATTTCAAGCTCAGAATGTACCTACCTGCCTCCAAAACCCATGTATCAAGCCATTCCACAAGGCTTCTAATCCAATCCTGTCCAATCCAATCTAATCTTCAGTCCTCAGGCCCGTGGCTGGTCTCAAAACAAAAAGCCCATATGAGTTAAGAATAGACAGTACACTGCATACTGTAAGTAGTTTTTCCCCTGATCACCATCTAGTTAGCCAGGATTTGAAAGCAGAGGATTCCCCTCTTCTGGCTGGCACGAAGCGCTCATCAAATCCATGAGCATCAATCTCTAGGGCCTTGCTGTAAATCACTCCCACAACATAGAAAGCCTGGCACTCACATCCATGAGTCAAATAGAAGAGGTGGTCTTGCCCCAAGAAGCTGGTTCCCAAGTTCCCTGTCCATTGATCCAAGGTATCCACTCAGGTGCTTGTATTGGTGACAAAAGAGCTCCCCAGAGGGCTGTCAGGAAGCTGACCATGTGATAGATCCTCTGTGTAGCTCTAGCCCTTTCACCAGCCTCACCCTCTGACAGTTATTACTGCTGCAATAAATTCTTCAGTAAAACAAACAGGCATGCTGTAAATTTATTAGTCTGGGCACTCTGTGTTACTTAACGTAACGGCTAGTCTTAAACAGGTAACTACTGCAGTAAATAAACCAGTTTATTTAGGCACTGTCAGCCCTAAGTGTTCACAGGGGCCTGGAGAAATGGCATTGGCCTTTATAAGCATGATATACACCTACATAAATTACTCTTGCCCACTCAGATATTTGATGGTAACACACCACCTGGGAAGAGTGTGCAGCTCAAAACATCTCTGTAAACTTCAAAAAGTCTATTTACAGGAGACGTGGTACTTTATATGGAACTGTATATGTAAGTAGAATTTGTATATGTGGTCTCAGTATAAAATAAACCAGTGCCCCACATTTGCATGTTATGGGAATGCATGCAAAATTGACTAAGATTTTCTGCCGAGCTGTTGGCAGAAGGCTAAGTGGAGAAGAGAAATAAGAGAAGAAAGAAAGGAACTCATATTTATTGAACCAGACCAATGTCTAGGCATCTCCAGACACCAAGTTCAAGCAAACAATAAATTCTGGGCTTCTGTGCCAGGTTCTGTGCTAGGCTTTCTATAAAAATATTTGTTGGGTAGTAGATCCTTTCTTAGGACTGCCATGAGAAAAGTCATCACAAACTGGGTGATGACTCAAGACAACAGAGATTGCCGGGCATGGTGGCTCACACCTGTAATCACAGCACTTTGGAAGGCTGAGGTGCGTGGTTCATGAGGTCAGGAGTTTGGGATCAGCCTGGCTAAGATGTTGAAATGTTGTCTCTACTAAAAATACAAAAAAATAGTCGGGCGTGGTGGCGGGTGCGTGTAATCCCAGCTATTCGGGAGACTGAGGCAGAGAATTGCTTCAACCCAGGAGGCGGAGGTTGCAGTGAGCCGAAATCATGCCACTGCACTCCAGCCTGGGAGACAGAGTGAAACTCCATCTCAAAATTAAAAAAAGACAACAGAGATTTATTCTGTCACAGTTCTAGAGGCCAGAACTCCAAAATCAAAGTGTAGAATCCTTTCCTGCCTCTACCTGGTTTCTTTCGATGGCCTTGCATCCTGTGTACTCCTGGGCTTACAACTATATCACTCTAAGCTCTGCCTCTGTCTCCACATGGCCTTCATCTCTACGTATGGCAAGGGTCCCCCAAAACCCACCTCCAAACAGTCTGAGCTTCTGAGAAGGATATGAATTTGGGGGGACACTGTTCAACCCAGGACAGATACGTGCGCCAAAGTGATTTGAAGCATATTATCTCATTTTACCCTTGCAACACCATGAGGGGTAGGAATTCTCATGCCCATTGTACAGATGAGGACACTGAGAACGGGAGAGATTGAATAACTTCTTGAACTTTTCAGAGCCAGTAGTTGATGGAGCCAGTGTTCCAACTCAGCTCTGATTCTAGAATCCACAGGGCACTGAAAGGCAATTCTCTGTACAGTGCTTGATCCACATGAAGTTTCCCTTATTACCCTCTCTTTAAAAAGCAGTGTGCATGCATGTGTGTCTATGTGTTCAATGGGGATAATTTCACTGAAAAACATAGTTTGAATTGTTTAAAGGACAATTGCAAAAGTTAAAAGAGTCAGGGCCAGGAGAAGAAGACAGTATATAATAGAACTAAAGCTTTCTCCAGGCCATATTTGGATTCAGTTGCCTGTTACCCAGAGCCCTGAAAATAAATGTACTGATAAATAATTATTTCCTGCCCCACACATAACCAAATATGACTATGCCTGGCCTGGTGGCCAAGGAGACAACCCATTGTTCAAATGCCTGGCCCCACTCCCCTTGGCTGCAAAAAAATGTGGCTTCACTTTCCTGTGAATCCCAACTCAAAAAATAGAATGGCATATAGTCAGCAAATGCCTCACGTTGGCTCGCCACTGCCCAGCCCTGGGATCAATTAGATAAATACAGAGCAAAGAGGCTTCCTCCGTATATGGTCAGGAAAACAGTCTCCTCTGGGTCTGGTGATTCTGGCACCTTCTGCTTGAGAAATGATGCACAGAGCCCTACAATTGGACAGCACCCCATTCACAGTCACCCTTCTCCATGGAGTGGCCACTGGAAGGTACACCGTGACAGTCCACAGCATCTTGCCTTGGAGTAAATTCTAAGAGAGATTCAGGACAGTGGGTGTCAACTAGTCCCACCCAGGGAGGCAAAGTGCAAGGACAACAGGAAAACAACAAAATGCATGGGATTTTTGGACCAAATCAGTCCAGGTTTCACACCTACTCTGCTGCACACCGGCCTTAAGATCTTGATCAAGTCACTTTAGCTCCTTGGTGTCTACTTCTTTGTATAACATGAATGGTACCCACCTAACTATAGATCAAATAAGCTAACACTGTTAACATACTTAGCCTAGGGGTGGACTTAAAACTCTCTCATTAGATCCCTTTATCCCCTACTCAACAAACAGGGAAACTAAGGTGAAGGGTGATCATCTGATGCTAGAGTCAAGGTTCTATCCCAGATCTCTATTACAGTCAAGGTTGTGCTATTCAGACTGGAAGCATCTTATCTCCCTATAGGATGCTGCCTTAAAAAGGTATATTTTGGCCCCAGTATCTGTACTCTAGAGTGATCTGATTTCTAAACCCTGCCATTATCTGTATGCATGCCCATCTGCCCCACTAGACCATAAGCTCCTCGAGAGCACAAACCACTTATTATCCATCTCAGTATACCAAGTGCCTGGCAGACAACATGCCAAGCTTTCTAATGAATGCTCATTGAGTGACTGAAGCAAATAGAAAATCTTCTCATGTCCCATAGCACCTGCACTTCCCCTGCCCCCCTCTACCACCGCCCATGGCCAGGGCCATTCTGGGGCATGACCGCTTGTCTACATGTCCTTCCTCAGAAGACTCTAAGAGCCACGATGGCTGTGTCTAAGTTGCTGTCAGTCACATTTTCTGCAATGGAATGGAATGCCTAGCACATAGTAGGTGCTTGAGAGCTAGTAGCTGAAAAGTGGTTGACAGCCATGTAACAGCGCACTGGAGAAGAGGAGGGGAGAGTGGATTTATTTATTTTTAATTTTTATTTTAATTTATGTGAGTACATAGTAGGTGTACATATTTATGGGGTGCATGAGATGTTTTAATATGGGCATGCAATGCGTAATAATCCCATTAAGTAAAATGGGGTCTCCATTCCCCCAAGCATTTATCCTTTGTGTTACAAACAGTCCAATCACACTCTTTTAGTTATTTTTAAATGTACAATTAAATTACAATAGACTTAGCTCACCCTGTTGCTGCGCTATCACATACTAAGTCTTATTCGCTCTTTCCACGGGAATTTTATTTTATGGAACACCTAGCATGTGCCAGAGGCTGTACCTGGAGTCTCTTCAAGGTTAATCATTACAGGCACACCTAAGCGCACACACACAGCAGACACCATCCCCGTTTCTACAGACTAATAAGATTGAGTTTGGAGACGTGAGCCAACCTGTTCAAGACCACACAGCTAGTGACTGTCAGAGTTCGAATGAAGCTCACATCTGACTGCAAAACCCTTGCAATGCCACAGGGTTTCTTCGAAATCCTGAAGAAATGTTTGCTTCCTTTGCCATTTTTCCTAGAGCCAGTTGGGAGGTTCTCCCTGCCTGACACCCTGCATTCGCTGGTGGGAGGAACCATGGGGGCCAACCTGGCTGAACGATGGATTGTGCTGGCTACAGGAACAAAAGAAGGGCTGGATCTTCCTACCAATACCCCTTTAGCATCCCAGGTCCTTATTTTGCACAAGCCTGGACCCCTTGGACTTCAGGGCCAGAGAACTGTGGGTGTAGGGACATGGGACTCCCTGCCCTCCCAGAGCCCTGCAGGGAGATAGACCCATGTGCCAGCATGAGTTGAGCCTCATGCATTGGTGCATGTCCCTGTGGCCGGCCGCCACGAGCCGGGGGATGGAATGTTCTTGTGGTGGCCATGGTTTCTGCAGGCATGTGGGAGTCCCCTTCACAGCATGAAGTCTAGCCTCCACGTCTGCGCCTGCTCACCAAGGAGCCCCAGTGCAGGGGCAGGGGGACTGCTGGCAGTATTGGAGATTCATGAAGATGAACTGACGTACGGAGGCATCCACACAGATTTAGGGAGGAGCAGGACCAGCAGCCACAGTATGAAATAGAGACTGAGCATGGGTTAGGCCCCCAGCCAGGCTCCTTACTCTCCCTACCCCATTCAAGCCCCAAGGCTTGATTGGCAATGCCTTGATGGCCATTTTGCAGATGAGAAAACTGAGGACCATCAGATGCTTAGAGAAGAAAATGATGGAGGGGAGTGTTTCTATTCCATCCTCAATATTAACATTGGGAGCAAGAAGCTTAAACCTGAACCCAGAGATTTCTTGACCAGATCAAGAGAAATCTGAGTAAACCTGGAGAAAGGGAACCTACCCTGTCCTATCATTTTCTTGGTGTAAAATCCAGCAGGGTACAAGTGTTCACCAATATGCACTGCTTGTTTGAGTTCCCTTCTTTATCCACTTTGTAGAGAACTGGCAAACTTCATGTAGTGCTCTGACTTCACACAGCGCTCTGACTTCACGTAGTTTCTTCGGGGGTGAGATGGTGTGCTCTAAAAGTTACATGTATTTGTTCACCTGCAGATGTTTGTCCCAGGTTTTCAGAATCACACTGGGCATTGTACAAAGCCCATGGTCATCCATGGGCTCCCATCTTTGTGAAGTAGAAGTGCATCCATCTAATGGTGAGAAAAAGAGGCTGAGAGAGCCAGGAACACTGCCCAGGGCTGGAGAGCAGCAAAGAGCAGACTCGGTTTCCTCCTCCAAATTGCTTTGCCTAGAAGGGTCTAGATTCTATGGTCCAGGGAAGCTTCTCAGAGAATCCCTTGTTTGCTCACCACCCATGAGGTCTATGGTCTCCAATCCTCCCCTTGGGTCTGCTTCCAAGTTCCTCTACAGACATGACCTGAGCAAACTGAACTTCCCCTTCCTCCTCCTTCTCCTCCTCCTTCTCATCTCCAGCATGCTGGACGCATCAGCCTGACATGTCTTTCCAATTAGGCCAGTCCTGAGCTGCAGGGAAACAGGAAACCTCAGACCCATCCAGACTCAGGAAACCAGTCAGAGACAGTGGCAGCCCTGGCCGTGGCGTCAGCTGGGAGACACAGCCCAACACAGGCAGCCTTTGCCTGCCTCCTCCTAGACACTGCCCACCCCTCCCGCTGCAGGCCAAGGGCCTGGCCCAAGGAATGGAGATGGGTGAACATGCCTTTAGATCCCCCAGAAACAACCCCCAGCAAGAGTGGGCTGAGAGGCTGATCCTGGATGCAAATCTAAGAAGCTAAACAGCCCTGTGTTGTGAGCACTGGCTTTGGGGTCATGTAGGCATCAGTTTGTACCCAGCCCCACCACTTTGTAACTGTGAAGTCTTGAGTGGACTTCTCCTTCTCTCCTGATGGTTCCTGCAAGGTGGTGTGATCCCCATTTCGAAGGCCCATGGTAGAGACACACACCATGAGATCGTGTTGGAACAGCCCAGCCCAGCACCTGGCAAGTGGTAAGTGCTTATTTGTCCCAAAGAATGGGCAGGCTCTTCACATAAACCATCCCCTTGGCTCCTCACAGCTGCTCTGGGAGGAGGGTGTTTGTGGTTTCTTTTTACAGATAAAACTGAATCCAGATCTATGTGAATTGCAGTGGAAGAAGCATGGGCTTCAGAATCAGACGGATATGGATGGAAATCCCAGCCTTGTCATTTGCTAGTTCAGGGCTGATAAATGTGACTGTTTAGACCATACCTACCACTGTGCTTGAGCACGTCATCTCGCATTCCTAAGTTACACCCTTCGGATGGTGTGCTGGCCTCTCTTCTATAATGGAGGCCTTGAGGCCCAGAGAGTTTGCTCCACTACCCAGGAGTGGAGGAGCTGACATTTGACTTGGGCGTCTGTGGCTTGGAGGCAGATCTCTGCAGCTCTCCAAGCTTCATCTCCTCCTGGGTAACGCGTCTAAAAATCTCTCTGTGCAAGCTCTGGCAAAGAATTCACAGTACCTGGTACTCCAGGAAATCTACATAGAACAAAATTGAAATGCTCAAGTTGCTGGGGTCTGCATGGGAGTAGCGCTGAATCAGCAATGTCCATGACGGAACAGAGGGCTCAGCCCCTCCAAGCCTCTTGCAACTCCTTTTGCCTCTGAAGGGCCAACTGTTGCCCTGTGAAGATCCACACATCTGCTGACCCCAGTTCAGAACTCAAAGGCCAGCTAACAGTATGGCAGTTCCTCAGAAAGTTAAACACGAAATTATGTGAACCAGCAATTTCTCTTCTGGAAATATACCCAGAAGAATTGGAAGCAGGAACTGGAATGCAGATTTGTATACCCATGTCCATAGCAGCGTTGTTCACATTACACAAAAGGTAGAAGCAACCCGTATGTCCATCCATAGTCGAATGGATGAACAAAATGTGGTATACACACAATGGAATATTATACAGCCTTAAAAAGGAAGAAAACTGTAACATATGCTACAACACAGGCACACCTTGACACCATTGTGCTGAGTGAAGGAAGCCAGTCATGAAAGCACAAACTCTGCACAATTCCACTTATAGGAGGCCCCTAGAGTAGTCAGATTCATAGAGACAGGAAGTAGAATGGTGGGTGCCAGGGGCTGGTGGGAGGGGAAATGAGGGGTTGTTCAGTGGGGACAGAGTTTCTGCTTTGGATGATAAAAATAATCTTGGAAATAGATAGTGATAGTGGTTGTACAGTATTCTGAATTGTACTTTTAAACATGGTTAAAATGGTTAGTTTCATGTTATGAGTATTTTACCACAATTAAAAAAAAAAAGAAAAGGCCAGCCGTGGCGGCTCACCCCTGTAACTCCAGCATTTTGGGAGGCCAAGACAGGCAGACCACGAAGTCAAGAGTTCGAAACCAGCCTGGCCAACGTGGTGAAACCCCGTCTCTACTGAAAATACAAAAATTACCCAGGCTTGGTGGTGGGCGCCTGTAATCCCAACTACTCAGGAGGCTGAGGAAGGAGAATCGCTTGAACCTGGGAGGCGGAGGTTGCAGTGAACCAAGATCGCGCTACACCACTCCAGCCTGAGTGACAGAGCAACACTCCATCTCAGAAAGAAAAAGAAAGAAAGAAAGAAAAGAAAAGAAAAGAAAAGAAAAGAAAAGAGTCAGGCGAATGAATTTACCAAGGATTCTCCTCCCAAGAGTTCACATCTGCAACTGTGTGACTTGGTGCCTTGATGGTGTGATTGGCAGCTCAGCACGTCCTGGTGTCGCCCCCGTGGAAGAGCTCCCTGCACAAAGGGGCCAACAGGAGAGAGAGGGCTTTGCTCCTGGGGACCCTCCAGGAAAGCCCCACATGCTGCCCTGGCCTGGCCCCCAGGAACCCGCCCCCTCAGCGAACCTCAGCATCCTCTCTTTCCACAAGCCCTGTCCCTGCAGATGGGATGGGGAGGCCCCTGGAGAGTTAGGGTGCAAGGAGGTGGAGCTGTGTTGAGTGGGAGAAAAGAACTTTGGAATGAAGGTAGACAGGTTGCTTCAGATTTTCTCAGAAGGTGGGGGGAAGGGTTAACGGGCAAAAGAAAGATCAATGTTTCTCCCTGAAATTTTAACAGTCACAGATTTTAATGCAATAAAGCTGTGGAGTGTGAGCTGGGAATCTCTGATGAAAATGAATCCAGCAAGACCAATGCCTTCCACATTGACCGCACCTCCACGGAGCGCCAGCCCTCTTGCAGAAGGGTCCAGAATCCACTTACTCACAGAAGGAATGGGAGGGCTGAGTGTTGGACACTGTCTAGTTCCTCTATTTTAACTGACATTTTTTTAGGGAAAAAAAAATTATACTAAAATAAAGCAAAATAAGAAGCTAAAGGTATCAAACCTGATGTGTTTAAACCCCAATGAATAACAGTCTTCCAAGTCAAGAATAGTGCTAAGAGCATATGATTATGACATAACCCTCTCCCTGCACCCCACCTTTGCATGTAGGTGGCCATGTGCAAACTGCACACACACACACACAAACACACACACACACTTAGCATTAGTTCTTTCATCCATTTGGACTCTGGCTTCATTTCATATTCTCATCAAATGCATTTAACAAAATTTAGGTCTTTGGTATTTGATTTAGTGAGTGTGTGTGTGTGTGTGTGTGTGCACTTGTGTGTGCAGCTACCTTGCCAGTACACTGGCAGAGCCTTACAGTTACAGATGCAAATTTTCCCCACAGCTGGAAGGAACCAGTGCTCTCTAATCTGGAATGTATTTCCAGAGGGAAACTGAGCCTCAGAGTTCATTAACTTGCCCAAGGTCATTTAAGGAGCTTTCCTTCCTCCTCATCTACTTGACCTTGACTCTGTTCTCTGGCTTCTGCTCAAAGAGCAGCTTGAAATTCTTGAAGACTGGGCCCAGTGAGCTGCCCCAGAGCCAGACAGCCTTTTTAATATTTATCTAAGATGCTACCCTGTTTTAGTGAACTCAGGTTTAAACAGCAATTGTACCTCTCAGATCCTATCTTCTAGAAATAAGTCGGCACCTCAATATGACATTTGTGACAAAGCAAGGAATTGTTTTTACTCAACATTCCATTCATACTTACTTCATAGACATCCACTAATTTTTGAATCATAATATTTCCTCCTCTGTTTTTAACCAGAGTCCTGCTCCGGGTCTTCCACACCCTATCATCAAGGTGTAATTTTTCTGCAGTTACTTTTTTTTTTTTTAGAAAAAAATCAATAAATTGTTTGTGATTCCTCTAACTGAGACCACATGGCAATAGTGTAGAAATTCAACATTTACCTTAAGCAGTAAATCTATTCTGTCAGCCACGATGATGTGGGACTTGTTATGAAAAGATAATGATATTTTTCCAGGCGCACATACACACACACACAGCAGTTAAAACCGGCTTCCACAGAGAAGATGCCTGCTGTGTTTCACTGGCTCTTTCTAGCACCCAGCAGGTCACCGCGTAGACATCCACACCACACAGACATTCGGTGGTGTTCACCTATCCCAGCTTGCTTCTCCGGACCTGACATTCCTTCCTGTTTAGGGTATGAGTTGATCTGGATCCGGAAGCTTATTGAGTGGCCATTGATGGAGCGGGAAGAGGACTGAACCCGGAACCAGGGGACCCAGGCTCTAGGGCACATCTTGCAGTAACAATCATCAATGTGAACCGTTGTGCAGGGGCACCTGGTAGGTGGCAACTGTTTGTATATTCCTGAGCGCACCGACAGCCCTTGTTTGTAGGGGAGGAGCCTGAGCTTACAGGAGATGCCCAAGGTTACCCAGCCAGAAGACATTGGTGCCAGCCTGCTCCAATGTCTATGCCTTTCCCACTGTGGCCCTTGGGATCTGTTGGCCTTTGGGAACTCTTAGCTTCTTGGATATACTGTGTCTTCATTTGTAAAATGGGAGGGTTGAAAAAAATGATTTTAAAAATGTTGTCTGGCTCATAACTACGACATGCTTGTTCAGCTCACAGCATCGCCACTTGAAATGGTCACGTTGCCATCATTCTTCACCCCAATGCTTCTTTGTAAGCAGGTCTAGAAAACTTACAGGAGCATCCCAAAAATGCCCCCCAACTATCCCCCTCCCCATATCCACAACCTTTGCACTATGACCACAACACCTTCCATCAAGAGACAATGAAACCTCTTCCCATGCCTTGACTCTGGGCTGGCCGTGTGGCCACAGTGTGCCCATTCTCAGAGAAGGCCTTGAGAGGCCCTGCACACCTCTGTTCTGCAAAGAAAACAGCCTGGTTACCATGAAACAAGCCTGGGCCAGCCTGTTGGAGAAAATCAAGGCCACACAGAAAGGTTGCTGCAGCTGTGGACATCTCCACTAGTTCTCCATTGCTATGTAACAAACTACCCCAAATTCTATGACTTAAACCACAGTGCCTCAAAATTCCGATCAAAGGACATCTTTTAGAGCCTTGTCATACAGCCCCAACTATTTGTTATTCTCTTTCCTGGTCCCTCAAATCTCTCTCGCGTCTGCAGACAGATGACAGCTAGGGCTGAAGTCATCTGAAGGCTCTGCTGGGTTGGACATCCAAGACAGCTTCCTCCCTACAAGTCTGGTGCCTCACCAGGGTGGCTAGGGCAGTCTGGGGTTGCCCGGACACCTCTCTTCACTTCTCACTTACTTCTCTCATCTCTTCTCTCTCCCCTTCTCCTTTCCTCCCTGATCCTCATCCTCTGTCTCTCCCTTCGTCCCTGTCTCTCTCCCTCCCTCTTCCCCTCCAAAGAGCAAGGATTGTACCTCCCTCACTTCCGTCTGCCCCGACCTTAACCCAGTGTCTGGTACCTGGAGGCATGTCATGTGTCACCCTCGCCATCTGCCACTGCATTCCTCCAAGACTGGGTTTTCTCCCTGGAACTAAGTCTCCGTCTGAGAATTACCACCCCAGGGGTGCCTCTTCTGGCCTCTGGAGTGAGTCAGAAGATCTCCAAGTAGGAGATCTTTCAGGGGACAGAGGGCATGGTTCTAGCTCCAGAAGCCCCATCTTCAGCAAACCAAAGAGCTCCCTCAATGGTCCTTGAGTCCCACAACCATCCCAGCAGGCCTCTTCCCACTGTCCTCCTAGAGGTCTAGACAGCTGCTGAAATGTATCACCCAAGCAGAATGCAACCCTCAGGACATAACTGATTTAAGCCAGGTACACTGACACTAACACCTCCCTCATTCTAAGAATCATTCTTCTGTTCATGTGACCAAAACCTGCATTACCCTTCTTGACATCCATGCTGGTAACATGAGATTTTGTAAACGTCAGTGCTTCCCAGAGCCAAGACTTTCAGGGTCCCGAGGGAAAATTCATATTACGCTATTTCTTTCCCTTCCTCAAGTGGGGAAATTGTTTGTTTGTTTGTTTTGCAAGACCTCACATCTGGAACTTGTCTCCACTCCTGTTAAAGGGAAGAGAGCCCTATTTTACAAAGTAAGCGGAAGAGTTGGAGTCACAGATCCAGGCACAAGTCCAGGCTCCAACCTTCCTCACTGTGTAAGGGGCCGGGAGCACCTTATTGCTAACTCCTATTTCCTAGTCTGGAAAGTCGGGGCAGCTGTGCCTGCTCTCCTCTCAGCAGGAGCACAGAAGCATTTCAGGTACCCAGCCCACAGTGTCTGACCCAGAGCGCTCTGAATACATGGAAGACGTTAGAATTAATAACATTATTAATAATCATGAAAATGATAACAATTATATGATGATATATTCCGTGGTGTCTCAAAGTTCTGATCAAAGAAGATCTTTTAGATCCTTGTCATACGGCCCCAGGTATTTTCAATTCAGCTTCTTGTCCTCCGCAAACTTGGTAACACTGTCAACATTTTCAACTGATTTCTTAAGAGCACCTTTGAATCAGACAGGGAAGATAAAGCCATTGGGATACTGTTGCACCTCCTAACTAGCATTTGTCATGGGCAGTTTTTGAAATCATTTTTTCATCTCCCTAATTTTACCATCACTCTGCCCGTATTTCTCCATCATGGCTGAATAATTAAAAATCAAAGTAAGATATTTAGCTCTTACATTTCTTTAAGGCTGTCACTTTATTTTATTTTCCTTCCATCCCTGGAGCATCCTTCACCTCCCTACTGGCTCCCCCACAGGCAAATTCAAATGAATGTAATCTTCCCCTCACCTCCCCGTCCTGAAATCGCAACTCGACACCCCCTGCTTGGCCTGCCCTCTTTGTTGGAATATGTTCAGTTCCTATTGTCTGGTAGATAGGGAATTTTTAAAAGTTGCTTTGTTAATAAAACGCTTCAGTTTAAAAAGTTTGCTCAGCAGCGTGTGTCTCTTAATATGTGTCAACTTCTGTTTGGATCAATTGACGTGGGATGCTATATTAATTATTCATTTTTGCAGAATGGAAATTAATTATTGTGCATGAAATTCTAAACACATATGGCAACAGTGCCGGCTGGACTGGCCCCCCTGCCAGCATTTCAGAGATTCAGATTCAGAGGTAATATGTTGTTTTGCAAAGCCAAGACCTCCTAAGGGTTCCAAGATAGAAGAATTGAAAAACTGACATGTTTCTGTACGCAGTCCAACTCCTGCGCCTCCTTGAACGCCCCCCTGACTTCCCTACTATCTCTTCCCAAATCCGTGCTGGTGAGGGGGACTATCCAACTCTATTACAATAGCTGCAACCACCTAAAACCTTTAGAGTCGTTATCTTTGCCTCCAAATCTGTCTTCCTGTAGCAGGTGGTACCATTAACCACTTCTCCCTGAATCCTTCCAAGTGAATCTTCCTGGAGGGGATGACTAGGTCCGGGGTGTTCCCTTTGCAATGGGTCCTGCCGCTCTCATCTTGTTCATCATGTTGCAATGGAGTTGTCTGTGTGTGCAACTATCGCAGCTACCATTTGTTGAGTCCTCTGTGGGTAGGAATTGTGCCTCGTTCTTTCTCATATACTCTCATGCCTGCTGAAGATAGGGAGCTTATTCAACTGAGTTGAACTTATTCATCCCATGCGGGGAAAAGGCTCACAGAAGTGCCTATCCTCTTCAAGGAAAATGAAGAAGGAAGACAATTCCTGGTAGAAGAGGAGGCAGGGTGCACATTTTAAAGCCGAGAGAAGTTATTGAAAATTTTGGATATACAGGAAACGTTCGTCTAGACCTTTTGGCATTGAAGAGAAGAAATATTTCAGAGCAAGCAAACGGACACTGTGTAATTTCTCAGCCCCTGTTATCCCATCCTCTTTCTTATTGTGTTACCACCAAGCACAGTGCTGGACAGGAAGCAACAGCTTCACAAATATTTGCTGAACTGATCAAGACATGAAACAATACGTGAAGTTAGGATTGTTCTGGTTGCAAGTGCCAAAAAAAAAAAAAAAAAGCCCAATCCTAAATAGGCCGAAAAGACACATTTTGGTCCTTTCAAATATTCAAATTCCAAAGTCAAAGATAGGAAGGCAAAGCAAAGTGAGGCCTTTGGCAGGTGTTTTGATGAGGTAGCAGGTCATGCTCTGAATCTGCCACACTGCAGCTCAGCTTTGGATCTCAGAAGGTGACATTTCGCATAATTTCCACACTTGAGTTCTGACCCTAAGCCCTGTGAACACACAGAGAGGTCCTAAACCTCTTTATTAACCACCATGTCCTCATCATGAGATAATGCCATGCCTGTGCTGGTCATCTCCAAGATAACCCAGATGTTGCTCTCCTTCCTCAAAGAGCATGGCGTTCTCTCTCTCCCTCTCCTCTTTCACGAGTCACCAGTTTGCCCTCCGTCTCTCTTAGGAAATGGAATTGGGGAGTGCAAAACAGTGGTTCTCAACAAAGTCTGTCTATAAAGAAAAAATGTATGACAGAAATTAGAAAAGCGAAGAAGGTAATTATGAGAGCTCATTTGGTTTATTTAATATCAAAGTTGGATCCAGAGTTTCCTGGTGGTCATGGCAAAAAGGGAAATACAATATTTAACACCTCAAGTTATCAGACTAGTAGAAACATAACAACTTCTCAATGTAAGGAGCAGTGGGGGCAAACATGTTCCAAACAATAAATTATGAAAGATGTTGCTTATGTAGGGGCATTAAGTAATGAGCTAGACAATTTGACTTCAGCATAGTGTTTTTAATAAATTATTTTATTTTGGAAAAACTTTAGATTTATAGAAAGTTTGCAAAGATAGTGAAGAGGTTTCTCATATATCTTCACTCAGTTTCCTCTGTTGTTAATATCTTGCAATGCTGTGACATGTTTGTCAGAAGCAAGAAACCAGCATTGCCACATCACTATTTACTAAACATACGTTATTTAAATTTCACCAGTTTTTCCATTGATGTCGTCTTACTAATCCAGGACACCACAGTGTACTTAGTTATCATGTCTCCCTAGCATCCCTTGATTTCTTACAGTTTCTCAGCCTTTCCCTGTGCATGGGAGCTTGACATTCTTGAGGAGTACTGATCAGGCACCCTGTAGGATGTCCCTCAGTCTGGGTTTGGGTGATTTCTCATGACTGTACTGGGGTGACAGTTTTTGGAAATCATAACACAGAGATAAAGTCCTTTCTGGTCACATCATATCGGGAGGTTTATGATATCTACAAAACAGGATTTTATTACAAAAACATAAACAGTTCTCATTTCATTTCTTACTTCTTTTTTTTTTTTTTTTGAGATGGAGTATCACTCTGTCACCCAGGCTGGAGTGCAGTGGCCGGATCTCAGTTCACTGCAAGCTCCGCCTCCCCAGTTCACACCATTCTCCTGCCTCAGCCTCCCGAGTAGCTGGACTACAGGCGCCCGCCACCACACCTGGCTAATTTTTTGTATGTTTAGTAGAGACGGGGTTTCACCGTGTTAACCAGGATGGTCTCGAGCTCCTGACCTCATGATCCACCCACCTCGGCCTCCCAAAGTGCTGAGATTACATCTTACTTTGTTAAATGCAAATTTCTCTTAAAACAACCCAAAGTTATTTTTATTTCAATTCTGTTGTATCAGAAATATTCTAATATTGACTATGATCAACCTTACAGTCAACTAATAATCTCTCAGACTTTTGCTTATTAAACCTATTAAACCACAGCCTAACCCCTCTCTTCAATTTTTCTGCCCTCATTTTGGTTCTTGGTGTGTTTGTTTTCAATTTAAAAAAAAAATCTATCTTTTCCATGTTTAATGAATTTTCATCTTGTTTAGGTCACCATGATACTCGAATCTACTAGGTCTTACTGGATTTGGTCAGCCAGCATCTGGGCTTTCTCTCCAAACCTGGTCTTCTTCCCAAATTATTCCCTGTTGTTGTTCACATTGGTGATAAAATTATTGAACAAGGCAGAGTTGAGGACTAAGTTCCAGGCTCAAAGATCTAGAACTTTGAACTTTGTTTTGGATCAACTAGGGGCCAGAGCCTACCTTTTCATCCCACCACATCCTTTGCTTTGTCTGACCTCATTTCCCCCAGCTGCCAAAACTGGTATAACCCAACCCAAGCCTTTAGTAATGAGGATTAGAGGCAGAACTGCATAATTGTCAACACATGCCTGAAATTATATTTCTTAGCATCAATGTTTCGAGTGAATTTGTTGTATCTGAGTCTCTAGTTTTGAAGAATTCCATGCATCCCACAAACATGTATGGAATAACCTCTGTGGATCACATTTGCCTTCTTTTTCTTCTCTTTAATTCAGTGTTCAATTTAGAATCAGAAACATCTTAAGCTGGCAAAGAGGGAGGGAACTTTCAGTCCCATATGGGTGGATGAAGATGGGCCCCAAAGAGGGGTCTAGGTGTAGTTCTAATGCTATCTTCCTCTCACTGGAAACCTCTGGCAACTATCTTCTACTGACTTGGTGTTAGGTTCCCATGTGTGTAAAACAAGGGGGCTCTAATTAGATGGTATCTAAAGTATTTTTCAGCTATGGCATGTTAATTGGGAAGGATTCAGGGAGGGAAAGACAGAAAACACACAGTGTTAGCAGTACGCTAGATCCTTTGTATGCTGTCTGCTCCAAGTTGCCTTATGAGTTAGCAGCGGCCATCCCATTTTACAGAGGGGGAGACTGAAGCTCCGAGGTTGCATGGTACGCTACAGTAGTTCTTCCAATGTGGACAGCATGGAGGAGAAGTCCAAACATAGGTTTATGACTTCAATGTTCATGGTACTCCTTCCACTGCACAAATATTTTTCTCTTGCTCATTTTAATGCTTTCTGTATTATTAAATTCCATTTAGAGGAAAATATACTCAAGTTTTAGATAACTGAAAGCCTGTTTGAAAGGTGGTTCTATTAGGAAATTACTGAAAAGGATGTCATATCCACCCTTCTGAAAATCTAAATGCTGGCTTATGACTTTCTACTTTAACAGGGCAGCATAAGGAACCTGGAAACCGGTGGGCTTTGACAGGTTTGCCCGGCTCAAAGATAGCGGTTTAGGGTGTGGTCAGCCCATTGGCCTGACTCACAGGTCCTCACTGGGGAGAGGTGGAGTTAGGGCTTTGGCACTAAAGAAACCAGTGATGTGACAGTCCAGTTATTGAACCTGACAGAAGAAGCAGACAGAGGGGGCTGAGCCTGACACTGACCAGGGTCCACCCTGTCTTGTACACTGTCACTGGTCTGCATGCTGAAGGACTTCCCAGACATGTTCCCAAAATGTGGTGGGTTTAAATTTGAAAACATTGAGGAGGGGAGGAGAGAGAGAGGGGAGGGAATCTGTAAGATAGTGATACTATCATCAGGGTGATTTTTTTTTTTCCAAAAGCTCCTGGCAAACATAACTTTTTCAAAGGATGACACTGAATACACAGAAGATTAAAAATAGTTGCGATCAATGTATTCAAGGGTTGCATTGGGAGACATTCCTTCTACTCGCCACAAAAACTCCAAGAAAAAGGCACTGTTTTCCACCAATTTAAAGATGCAGAGACAGGCTGGGTGCCTTGGCTCACTCCTATAATCTCAGCACTTTGGGAGACTGAGGGGAGCAGATGACTTGAGGTCAGGAGTTCGAAACCAGCCTGGCCAGCATGGTGAAACCCTGCCTCTACTAAAAATACAGAAATTAGCCAGGCGTGGTGGCGGGTGTCTGTAATCCCAGATACTTGAGAGGCTGAGGCAGGAGAATCGCTTGAACCTGGGAGGCAGAGGTTGCAATGAGTCGAGATTGCGCCACTGCACTCCAGCCTGGGCAACAGAGCAAGATTTCATCTAAAAAAAAAAAAAAAAAAAATGCAGAGACAGAGGCTTACAGTGAGTACACAGTTTTCCCCAAGTCACAAAGTTAATAAATAGCATTAAAATTCTGTCTTCCTGATACTGAGCCCATGACATTTCCAGTGGTCATCGTGACTGCTGTGGTACCCAAATGACTTGAAAAAGAGCATATTCGGGCTTATAGCACACAGGTACACACTCCTACACCAGCATACACAAACACACATACACACTATTTGTTTGAACTTCCAAGATATTTATGATCTAAAAACTGTAATTACGCTGTCAAAATTATTTCTTAAAAATAATGTTGAGGCCGGGCGCGGTGGCTCAAGCCTGTAATCCCAGCACTTTGGGAGGCCGAGACGGGTGGATCACAAGGTCAGGAGATCGAGACCATCCTGGCTAACGCGGTGAAACCCCGTCTCTACTAAAAAGATACAAAAAACTAGCCGGGCGAGGTGGCGGGTGCCTGTAGTCCCAGCTACTCGGGAGGCTGAGGCAGGAGAATGGCGTAAACCCGGGAGGCGGAGCTTGCAGTGAGCTGAGTCCGGCCACTGCACTCCAGCCTGGGCGACAGAGCGAGACTCCGTCTCACAAAAAAATAAATAAATAAATAAATAAAGTTGAGAATTTAGCATCAAAATACTTCACCAAAGAAACGTATAAATGATGTACATAATTGAGGAGGAAAAAGGTGCAGCAATGAGGTCTGAGATACAAGAAGGAACCATGAGCAAGATTGGAAAACACAAAAGGTAAATCTAAGCAAACACCAATTGCATTCAACAATAATAATGCCAATGGATATCATTAAATATAAAATAAAACTACGTTTCTGGAAAACAACAGAGTAGAGTGGCTGTTTCCATCCTAAGGATGTCATCTTCCTGTGTATCCTCTTGGTAGGTAAAGACCAATTAGAGAGACTCAAGATTTTATAGGGAAAACAACATTCAGTAAGCTCAGAAGTAAGACACAAACTACGGGAAGCCTTACACGTGTTTGTGTGTTTACTGAAATAAAACGCGTTTTGTAGATGAAGACAACTAAATAAAGAAAATAGCAGTGAATGTTTGTGTTACTTGCCTTAGTAATAACTGGTACTTTCCTAGTCATGTTTCACAAAATGAAAGCCCCACGAGGACAGCAGGGACTGTGTCTCGCTCCCATCTGCATTCCAGTTCCCAGGCGAGAAGCTGGCAAAGTCAGTGCTCAAAAGGTGTTTCTGAATTAATATATGAATTCTACTGATTATCTTCGAATTCTCCTCCCAGGGAGACGCACACATCTGCCAGAGTTTTCTCCGTGGAAGTTCCTGCTGGTCCGATGTGTTGGCACCATCACTGGCATACGAACTCCAGAAATTAATGTTTCCATTTACTCTGATACATCTGGCAAGAACACGCATTCAGGTGCCAAGGCAAGAACAAACTCGCATAGCTCCTCCCCTGGACGCAGAAGAAACCTTCTGTGACTTCTATCCAATATATATTGAAGGGCCACCAGAATTTCTTCTTCTTCCTCCTGTGTTTCTATGTTAACACCTGTTGCTCTCTTCCTGGCCACCGGGAAGAGTGCTGTCCTGTTGGGGACTGAACACCGTCCACATGGTGGGTCAGACATAGTTTCCTGGGGTTCATCATGCACGGTTGAACAGGGCCCTGTGCTTAGAAGGACCCTGATCTTGGTTTAATGCTCTGATGTCACCATCTTGAAATTCTTAATTTTTGCACAAGGGGTTCAGCATTTTCAGTATGCACTGGGTCCCACAAATGATGTAGCAGGTCCTGTGCCTGGCACTATGCTTAGCCCTTATTTCCCAAAGACAGATCAAGTCTTCCAGGGAAGACCCTTCAGTCTTGTCCACAACTTAGACATGTGAGCAAGGAGTACAGATACTGCAAAAACAAAAAAACAAAAAAATCCTCTCCTCTAACTGCCTGAACTGGTCCCCCAGATGCTACTTCCTTGGGGCCCCTACTCACCCCTCCTTGTGGCAGTAAGTCAAGTTAGACTCTCCTCCTGGCAGGCCGCTCCCGCTCAGCTCTCAGATTCCTCATCTCATCCCACAGCCCACCTGTTTACAGCCACCCCAATTGAGCGTGCGCTGTCTCCTTTCTAGGCCTTTCTCTAGCTTCCTTCCTGGACCTGCAGAAGTTAGCTCAGGGGCTGTTTCCTCTAGGACTTCTTCCCTGACTTGCATAGTCTGGTCAAATCACCCTTTTCTCTCCTGCCTTGGTGCCCGTGGCTTTTTGGCTTACCGTCTGTTTTGACAGCACCCCCATTCCCTGCAGTCACGCCTAGAGCATGTGCCTGTCTTCCCCACCAGATTCTGAGCTCTTTGCAACAGGGATGGTGCCTTTTCTCATTGGAACCCTGGTGCCTGGCAGGAGCACAGTCATTGTTTGTGGAGTAAAGTGGTGAGGAGCAGGACTCTTTGGCAGGTTCCCTCGTGTGCAGAGATGATGGAGAGAAAAGCCACCCAAGGACGCACCTTGCTTTGATGCCCACATTGAGATCTGGTCACAAGTTGAACCTTGACTTGGCTACACGTCCCTGGAAGGGAAGTCATCATTGCAGACAGTCCTCTGTCTCTCAGCAAAGGTGCTTTCCCCACCAATGCCCCTATTGTGGAATCAGATTTTCAATGCCCATCCCACTGCTGAATTTGGGCCCACTTGCCACAGCCGTCTTGGCCACACACAGACTCTAACGCCTTGTTTTCTCCTACAGGCAGCTGCCTCCTGAAGCAGGGATCTCCTCTGTCTTTGGCGTAACCCAATGTATACTCTGAAAGCTCTCAGAAATGCCATTAATTATAATAATAGTGACACTCTGTACTTTTATAGCCTCTTTCATCAGAAGATCTCTGAGTACTTAAAAAATATTATCTCATTAATCCTCACAACACCCTCGTGAGACAGCTGGCAGGTAAACCTATCCCAGTTTATCAGGAAAGGGAACGGAGACAGAAAGATGATGTTTAGAGAAGGGACTAGGATCAGACAAAGAGATGGAAGCACTTGGGACCTCACACCCAAGCTGGCCACATCATAAACCCAGTCCGTGGACCAGCTGGGTGTGTGCATTCTATAAAAATGTATCTGCATCGCATGAGCGAGTAATGGACCTGTCTGACATTTCACTGATGTTTAGGAGATGATATCAAATCATTGACATCTTCGAAAGTCACCTTTTTGTTTCTCAGCAAATGCTTCCAGAGCATCTGCTCAACACCAGCTCCCACTGGCAATACGGATGAGTGAAGCTTATCAATAATGTTTTTGAATCATTCTTCCTAAATTTATCTGAGTGCTAATGAAGCTTCCAGCAAAGAAGAAAGAGTATAATCATATATGAATTCCAAGCCCCTTTCAACATCAAGAACACAAAGCAAGCACCTGAGAAAAAATATTAATTATGTCTTTTAGCGAGGAATCAGGACTTCGTGCCACTGAGCCTTCGTTTACATTCCTAGCTCTGAGCTGAGCAGGATTTTGAAGGTATCTGGTCTAACCCTCTCATTTTGCAGAAGGGGAAAAATGACCCTCAAAGATCTTGGGGGGCTCCCCCTGAGTCACACTCAGTGGAGGGCAGAGGCCAGGTGAATGGGCTTTTTTTTTCTTTGTCTTTTTCTTCTTCTAAGAGGTGAAAGGTTTTTTCTCTGCTATTTGGGAACACCCTAATTTATCAACATAGATACCTAAATACACCTTTGACGGCATTTGAAAAAGTTCTGGTGAACATAAGTCCTTTCATTTTTACCTCCAAAGAGTTGTGGGTGTTGAATTGAGGGGTGGGAGGGGGCAGAAAGCTTCCCGCCAGCCCTCAGTGAAGGGTTTTGGCCTGGGACCCACAGAGGCTAGGAGGAGAGAGGCTCCCTCGCTGAGTGAAACGGGCCCAGGAGCTCTAATGCATGCACTGCACAATGTATAATAGATACCTGTCTGATATAATTAATTGTATTTTTCCTAAATTTAACATTGCCCGAAGGGGAAAATCGTTTTGCTTGATAAAAACCCCTCCTGCCACACAGCTTCTACGAGCTGGCCAGATTTAATTGCTACGATAAAAACCACAAGAAAGACCAGGTTCCCACTCAATCTATAACCACATCTACTAAAGAATAGCTTTAATCACCTCTGAAAGGGCGACCACAAGATAATTAAAGGGGAAGGGTGCTCATTGGGAATTATCCAGAAATATCAAATTTCCGTTTATCACGAAGTTCGACTTAAAATATCTTGGCATGGCTTTGTTCCCAACCCCCACCCTGTTTTGAATTAAGCCGTTGTGTTTTCCATTATTTAGTAGTGGAGGAAATGGGCCTGTTCCACAAGTCTATGTCCACTAATGGGGTGAAAGAGGGAAGGAGCCAACTGTCAGCTGAGAAGAGCATGGGGTTAGGGGAAGGCCACACAGAGACCAGAATCCTCTCTCCTCTATGACCCGCCTGTGTGCTGTGTGACTATGGGCAAGGGGCCTAACCTCTCTGAGCCTCTTTCCAAAAGTGAGGGTCATAATGGTTATTCCACAGGATTATTTCAGCTGAACGCCCTGTATATCTGAATCCCTTTTCTTCTGCAGAATATCCAGCCACCTCTAGAAACCAAACAAAATGCATGAAGGCTCGAAACCCATGGGGCAAATGATCTGAGGAGCTGTGAAGGAGTGGAGAGGACAGGGGATGCGTGTGACAGTGGGGTTGGCTTTCCAGGGCTTGATTGATTTTCTGCTTCTATTGATGCTGTTCCACATTGCCCAGGGCAGGGCTCTGAGGGGCAGGCGCAGGAACCAGTGGAGCAACATTCTTGGCAGCCTGTGTGTGCTCCGAGCACAGAGGCTTTGTCCTAGGCCCAAATTCCCAGGCCTCTCACTGTCTGGGGAGGCTGCCCAGGAAGTGCACATCTGCCTGGCCTTCACCTCCCTGAGGGTCCCCCGACCAACCGACCGGCCCCAAGTGCAAGCACAGGCTGAGCCCTTGTCTAAACTCCTGGGACAGAAGAGACTACGCCCAGCACCTGAGCTCCTGGAGGAGGGGAGCAGGCGATGGCTTGGTTTTTCCCTCACCAGGAAGATGATACTGATACTAATTCGTATATTCATGCATTTCTCCATTCATTGTAACCCAGGTGGCCACTGTGCCCCTCCCCCACCCCCAGCTACTTAGAGTTAAACTTGTCCCAGGCTTTTGAGAGTCACAGCCCTGGGCCTATGAGTTCTGCTTGTCTCTGCAGCTCACGTCTTGCTTCTGTCTGCCTTGGCGCTCCTGCGTGTAAATGTGATACCTACCCCTGCCTCCACCCCCAGCTCCAGTATCCAGTCATGAGGAATCCCTGCTCCCTATTTTTAAAGTAATCCAGTTGTGTCTTCTATCATTGGTAGAATAATGTCCCCTCCCAAACACATCCATGTCCTCATCCCTAGAACCTGTGAATGCTACTTTATATGGCAGAACGAACTCTGCAGATGCGATCAAGTCAAGGATCTTGAGGTGGGAAGATGATCCTGATGGTCTGGGTAGACCCAGTGCAATCATGAGTGTCGTTATATAAGGGACGCAAGAAGACACAGGGCCAGACAGTAGGAGTTGTGACAATGGAAGTAAACAGTGGTCGGAGTGATGCAAGGCGGGGATCTCGAGCCAAGGAAGGCAGGCGGCCTCTAGAAGCTGAAAAAGGTGGAAAAAGGGTTCTCACCTTCAGAAGGGGCCATCCCTGCTGACAACTTGATTTCGGAATTCTGACCACCAGGGCTGTAAGAGAATAAATTTATGTTATTTTAAGTCCCTGAGTTTAAGGTAATTTGTTATACAACAGCAATGGAAAACATTACTCTCCAAAATCAGGGGAGCTATGCGGTCCGTAGTGTCATATCCTGGAGTACTTGGCCTTCTATAAACAACATCCCCACCCCATTTCCTCCCGCATTTTCCCCAAAAGCATCAGGTGGAAGTGCTTTCATTGGCAGGGAAGGGGAAAATCTAAGTGCCAGTGCCCACGAACCTAACTCGTTATTTTCCCCACACAACCAGAGCGTGGAGGTCAACGTAGGCACGGTATGGCAGCTGTTCTCAAAATTCTTCACTCGGGATGCCAAGGAGGCTGCTGTGACTTTACAAATTATATTGACACCAAATTCTAGAAGAAGGGGTTGGGCATGGTACAAGATAGGTCAGATCAGGAAAGCAGAAGTTTTCCTCAAAGCCTCCAGAATTGCCCTATCTTTTGGTCTCATTATCAAAACTGGGTCCCACAGTCACCACTTGTCTTCAGAGAAGGCCAAACAATAACAAGATGGGATGATCATATCTCGCTCGGTCCACATGTGATTCATTGCCTTGACACACTGGTATGGCAAACAAAATACATTTTTATGAACAAGGAAAAAAATGTTGGGTGGGTGGACGTAGCAGATGCGTTGGTGTCCCTATGATCACCGCTCTCCTGCAGTGCACACCAGCCCAGCTTGCAGCTGCACTCCACTGCTTGGGGGAGGGAGAAGCCGGATGCCAAGAGACCTAGCCCTCCACATAGATCTGTTTCCCATGGTCCTCCACCATGATGGATGGAAGATGGGAAATAGATCCCCGGGCTTCCTTCCCTACCTAGGTGGGATAGCTCAGAGTTATGCTCTGTGCTGTCTCCCAGGGTGCCCCAGCAGGGTTAGCCTCTAGGTGTCCACAGGAAACACTTGCATGGAAATGACCTCATTTTTGGCCACCTCCAGGACGTCTCCCTGGACCACACTCCTTGCACACAATTCTCTGTCTCAGCATCTGCTTCTGAGGGGCCTCAAACAAAGACCTCAAGTATTTTCATTTTCTCTCACCACCATCCTCATGCCGAAACTGGGGGTGTCAATGCCTGTCCCCAAATGGTCTTTCCAAAGCAATTTCTCAAGAGAGGTGAAGATTTTGTTACAAGGACTTGTTCCACAAGGTGCCTGAAAGTGAGAGTAAATGTCATTGCACATGCATTTGTTTGCCAAGCAATCGCTGGGGGTCAACTGGACCCGAGTCTAGGCTGTTTGTGAGGTTTACTAAGGTATATCAGATATAATCCCTGCCTTCAAGGAGCAGCCAAACTGGAAGAGAAGAGAGGAGAGGTGGGAAGGCCAGGCAACCCAAGGAAGAAGGGATTAAGCTTGCTTGACGGAGTCTCACTGGGAGCTGAACAGAAGATAAAGATATGGAGACAGGTTACACCAGCCCAGGCACAGCACAGAAAGGAAAAAGAGTAATGACAGAAGGAACTCGTGGCACGGCCTGCTGAGTGATGCAGAAAGGTAGGTGAGAGTAGGGCACATACTGGGAGGAACACAGAGCTGGGGAAGGCACATGTATTTGGAAACATAACCTGCCCACCTCGAAGAGCATCATCCTTCCGCCGAGTTCTAAATCCTGGTGTTCATGAAACCAGCCCACCTCTGGGTGAGGCAGGTATTATCGAACACTTTTGTTTATACAGCTATTTACAGGGTTTTGTAATATAGAGATTCGTATTAGATCTTCCCCAAAAACTTTTCTGCCCATTTCTCAATGAGAAAGTAAATCTCAAAATGCCAATCTTTCTTAAGGCCACGGAGATAACTGATGAAACCTCCACCATTTGAAAGGAAGCTTCACGTTCTTTGTAAGGGACTCTAGCCACCCTCCTTTCAACTAGGAAAACAAAGGGACAGAAGACAAAGAATCCATTTGCCTAACACACCTGGTTTCATTCATGGCAAGTCTCCCTCTTTATGAAAAGTTATTTTATCTTCTTGCCAGGTGCTTCAAATTCTACTGTCCAATAGAAATATAATGCAAGCCACAATGTAATTTTTAATTTTCTAGTTCCACATTTTTTAAAAACGTAAAGCAAACAAGTACAATTAATTGTAATAATATATTTTAATTAACCCAAAATACCCCAAATATTATCATTTCAACATATATCAACACAAAAATCACTTATTATTAATGAGACACTTCTATTCTTTTATTTTCACTACTTTTTAAAAATTCAGTGTCTATTTTACACTCATAGCACATCTCCATTTGAACCAGTCTCATTTCAAGTGTTCACCGGCCACATATGGTAATGGCTGCCATATTGGAAAGGGAGGCCATATTGGACAGGGCTGCTCTAGAACTGCATGTGAAATAGCAGAGTGGTTTGTGCCATGACTTGGAGTTGTGCGGTCTGGCTTGGCTTTCTCTCTTTATCTTTGTTTGAAGCCACATTGTCAGCTTTTCCAAATATTCAAGAGTGTAGAAAATGGGATCATTATGCAAGGCAAAGCCATGTTGACTCATAGATTTAATGGTAGATAAGAGACCAATGATCTAGGTCAGAGGAAGGAACTACAGCCCATGGGCCAAAATCAGCCCCCAGCCGGTTTTTATATGGCATATGAGCTATGAAAGGTCTTTAAATTTTCATAGGGTTGTAAATAAATAAATAAATAAATAAAATTTTATAAATATGCAACTACACTCTACATGGCCTGCAAAGCCTGAAATATTTATTAGCTGGCCCTTTACAGAAAAATGTTCCCAACCCCTCATCTAGCTAGTCATATTATTAGTTTTACATCAATTGGTTTTTTAATATTCGCATTCCAATCTATAACCATAATTCCTACATGTTTTTACTATTAATCTAACATCTCTATAGTCTCAATGCTTACCACCAGTCTTTCTCTTCAGCTTCCCCATTCTTGAGTTCTTTATTTAATTCATCGCTTGGTTAGTTGAAATTTGCTGTCAATTTCTCTCTTGTTTTTTTTTTCAAGAAAGGCAACTATGGGAAAAACCAGGCTGAGAAGGTGAAGAAAAGGAAAGGCACTTATATGCTGCGTTACTTGAGATTCTAATGTTCGATTGATATTCCATGATTTCTCTTTGTTTGTTTTTGATCATTTGTGTCATTATACTTAAGGAGAAAAATCAGACTTAGGCCCTGCCTTCAAGTGATCTGGCTGGTTGTGAAATCTGGAGCTGGAAGTCATATTTATTTCCCTCAGAACTTTATGTATCAGCCTTCTGAGGGACACTGAAGGCTGTGCAACCATCTTCTGATCACCTTCTGATTTGCTGGACTTTAACATAGAACACTATTTCTTCCCAAGGCCTGACAGGACTCTATTGCATAACTTCTTTCAGGTTTCAGAATATCTGCCTGTTGCATTTATACCTGAAATACAACTTACCTGTGATGAGATTCTTGATTCATACCTCATATCATTTAGAACTCTGTGTACTGCTCCCTGTCTTTGGGTGTGACATGCTGCTGCAGGGAAAATCTAAATCTTGATTTTTCTTCCTGCTCAGATGTCTGAAAAATCCCACATGCTTTTGGTGTTCAATAAACTAAACAGAATATGTCTTGGTGTCAAATGTTCTTTATTGACTTTTTGTAAAACGTAGTGTGGTCTTTTAATATGAACAAATTTCTTTCTTCTCTTCAGGAGAATTTTTTCCTTTAATTAGGACTATGAACAGTTGTCCCATTTGTTGATTTCCGGATTTTAGGGCCACAGATCAGTCATATAATACACTATCTTTGTCTATTAGCTTTCCTCTGATTGAGTCAATCTCTTTTTTCTGCATTCATTTAGATTTTCTCAAGCATTTTCCCAATGTCCGTTAATTCAGTATTTCAATCACATAGTTCTTTTCTTTGTTGTGATTTATTTATTGATTCTGGCATGCTGTTGTTTCAGTAATCATGTGGTTTTCTTAACTTTATCCTATCATGTTCTTTTCATCTTGTGATGTCACTAACACATTATTGACTCTCTACTTTACTAAACCTATGATCATACTATATTTTATGTGGCACAAAGCAGCAGTTGCTAAGGATTTTCTTCAGTTTCTGGGGTTATGTCTTCTTCAGAACTAGGTTTTTCATCTATATTTGATATATCATGGTCTTTAATTTTTTTACAATTATCTTTTAATGTAGCATATTTCTAGAATGGCCAAATTATTTCTTGTCACCTAACTTATCCTAAACAAGTTCATCTCTTCCCAGATCTTCTATTTTCTTAAATAAAGAAACTTATTGCTGTGAAAACCAGGATCTCCTTCTTCCTCTGAGCCCGTAACAGATGTGCATGACTGGCCACTCCACCCTGTAGGAGTCCACTGCATTTTGATGGCAAGGCTAGACACCCCAGTTGGAAACAAGTTTCAGAACTCCAGAAGGAGCTTAGGAATAAGCAAATTTAGCTCCAACTCTATCCTGTTGCTACCTTGACTGATATAGGCTGGTGTTACTTGGAGAAAATGCAATGAATTTTCTCTGGTGTTTCCTAAAGCTGCTTATTCATCTCCTCAGTCTTGCTCTGTCGCCCAGGCTGGAGTGCAGTGGCACGATCTCTGCTCACTGCAAGCTCCACCTCCCAGGTTCACGCCATTCTCCTGCCTCAGCCTCCCGAGTAGCTGGGACTACAGGTGCCTGCCACCACAACTGGCTAATTTTTGCATTTTTAGTAGAGATGGGGTTTCACCATGTTAGCCAGGATGGTCTCGATCTCCTGACCTCATGATCCACCCACCTCAGCCTCCCAAAGTGCTGGGATTACAGACGTGAGTCACCGCGCCCGGCCTCAGTTGACTCACTTTTTTATGGGATACTTATTATTTTGGGGGTTGAGGTAAATATGCAGACAGTCATTTCGGAATCTAATGCTTCTTTTTTTGACTCCACTTCTGCATGGAAATAGCATGAGATTGGGTCTAGTTCCTTGCTTTATTGCAATTATCCATTCTTGGCTTTTTTTTATTAATTTTTATTCGTTTAATTAAATGTTATAGAAGAAAGGCTCTGTGGTACATCTTTATTCCATCTATTTATTCAAAATGTCCCTCTCTTTCTTAATCCCAAATCTCAGTAAATTGAAATCTATCCCTCCTTCCTGTCTGTGTTCTCCACAGCGGTCCTTTTATCAGCAGCACCTTTCCCCCATCTCTAAATACCCAAGTCATAACCACCCATTAACACCCAAATCAAATGACACAGCTACATGAATACTTCCGTATTGCAAATAATGATCTCTTTGCTTGCTTGCAATTTCCCCCACTATCTGTTGCATTTTTGTACCAGTCACCACTTTCTAACTTGTCCTAAATGTTCCTGTGTCCATGTTGGTCTCTTTCACTACATTGTCATCACCATGATGGCAAGGTCTGTACATTATTCAGATCTGCATCCTTTATATGTAGTGAAATACATAACAGAGTAGGAGCTCAGCTAATGTTTGTCAAGCGAGATAAAATTTTGCTCAGCAAAAAATGATTTGCCTTATGTCATTGTGCATATACAGAAAACATGAAGGGATATGAGGTGGAGCTCGAACAGCAAATTTGGAGTCCACAATGAATTCCACTGTAATGAATATCATCAAAGCAAAGCACACCAAGTGACAATTAGATTTCTAGCTGGACCATATAGCCCATTTGCTTGCAGCATGATTTACACAATAACGCAAGTAATAACAATAACATAGATTGACAGCCATACTTACCTGCTATTCCAGAGTCATCAAAATGCCTTCACATTTCTTATCCCATCTAATTCTTGCAACAACCTGGGGAAGTCATTCAGTTCAGTCCAATTTTACAGATGAGGAAAGTGAGGTATAGAAATAACGAGCATTCATTCAAAGTCATATTGTTAGTAGGCAGCAGAGCTGGCACCTGGCTAAGTCTGTCTGCTTGTCCCATAGAATCTAAGATGTTCCTGTAAACAGTACCAGCCACCACTCATTGATGGCAGGCAGGACTGCCCCATAGGATATACAGGTTGTTAACTGCCAGGGTCATCTGGATAGGAGGCCGAGTGCAGAGGAAAATCCAGTCTATGTTCCTCTTGCCAAGCTGTGCGTTCTGGCAGAAGGCCGCCTCTGCTTAGCAAAAGTCACTTCCTGTAATTTGCATGAAGCTGGAAGGGGAGCTAATGGCAAGGATTGTGTCTTACTAAGTTCTGCCTCCCCAAGGACCTGCTGTGTGCCAAACACACAGTAGGTAGGCATTCATACATTTCTTTTTTTTTTTTTTTTTTTTTTTTGAGACGGAGTCTCGCTCTGTCACCCAGGCTGGAGTGCAGTGGCCGGATCTCAGCTCACTGCAAGCTCCGTCTCCCGGGTTTACGCCATTCTCCTGCCTCAGCCTCCGGAGTAGCTGGGACTACAGGTGCCCGCCACCTCGCCCGGCTAGTTTTTTGTATTTTTTAGTAGAGACGGGGTTTCATCGTGTTAGCCAGGATGGTCTCGATCTCCTGACCTCATGATCCACCCGCCTCGGCCTCCCAAAGTGCTGGGATTACAGGCTTGAGCCACCGCGCCCGGCCCATACATTTCTTTATTGAATGAACATGTTCTCATTTGCAAATCTCATGTTCATAAACAACTTCATTCAGTTCTCATAAAAAATTCCCAAACAGACAAAACTCTGAGAAACATAAAGGCTGTCTCATGTGCCCCATCCCTTCTAGTGATGGGATTTGACCAGGAGGCTCCATGGGGAGTGTAGGATCACCTCAAAGTCAGAGAGAAAGAGTGCTCCTCCTTGACCTCAGAGGAAGACAAGAGTAAGAGCAGTTCTCCACCTGCTATCTCATACCGCACCCAGCCCCAGATGTGGGCAGTATGTTCTATGATCTTTTAGGGTTAAATTTCCCCAAATTTTCCTACCATTTACACAAGTGAAAACAAGAAAATGGAATGAGCCAGTGTCTTCATGTAATTTGATGTGCACGAATTTTCTATAAATGCTGCAAATATATGGATCCCAGCCATTGGAAACCCAGGTCAACAAAAGATTGAGTTGACGACAGTGCCACATACTCAAGACAAAGAGGAAGAACTTAGGAAGTCCAGGAGAAGAGTGAATAGAACACAAGTTGGAAGGGATGACAGAGACAGGTGTCAGGGGAGGGCTGAGGAATGGCAAGTGGGAGTCACTGTCAAGGGAAAGGGCAGTAAAATGGAAGTGGGTAGAATCCACAGAGCTGGATTTATTCTGATTTTAAATAGGGAAAGAATCTGCTTCCTGAGTCCCAGTTTGATAACCCGGGAAAATATCTCTGCTTTTTCAAGCTATAATACCTGTTTATTGAAATAGTAAAGAAGACCTCATTCATTCATTGAGCAAACACTTTCACTGTGTCCTCAGTATCAGGTCCTGTGCTAGGTACCATGACACAGAAGGTAAAGACATGATCTCAGCCTCGAGGAGGATACATTCTGATGGGCAGATGGGTCTGGCACAGGTGTCTCCATGAGAAGTTAGAAATAGTCAGCTCTGACAAAAAGGAGAAGAGAAATACCTACAGAAGTTGAGAAGGGGGCAGTGTAGGCAGGATGCAGGAGTCCCCTCAGAAGACATCTTCTCATGAGGCTAGATGTGAGGTGGGCTTGGTGGGTTCTACGCACCACAGAAGGGTTTGTAGCCTTCACTTAGCTCTACCTGGATCTCCACAGCCCACGTAGTTCTCTTATTGGAATATCACATCATAAACTCTTAAGTCTTCAGTTGCAAAGGGAAAGAGGGAACTGGTTGGGACACCCAGCCCTCCACAACCCTTCATGTCCTATGGCATGATCTTCACATGGCAGCAGCTGGCATGTGTTGCTAAGTGCCAGGAACCATGCTGAGTGCTTTGATCTTACTGAATACTCATGCCCTCTGCAGAGGGAAGCCCTAGCTGAGGCCACATGAACAGAGGCTGAATGAGGCCAAGGAGCATACCCTGCAAGCATCTGGGGGAAGAGGGTGACAGGCAGATGGGAGGGTAAGAACAAAGGCTCTGAGACAACAGCATATTTGGAGTCTGAAGAAAAGCCAGGAGCCCAGCATGGGCTAGGTAGCGAGAGTAAGGGGATGGGCCAGAGAAGCAGCAGGAGAACTACCCTAGCACTGGAAACTTCTAGGTCACTACGAGGACCTGGGCAATGACTCTGAGAGAGATGAGAAGCCATGTAGAGAATTTGAAAAGAGCAGTGACATGATTTTATCTATACTTTGGAAGGATTGATATAGATGTAATTTAGACCTCAAGATACTTTTCGAAAGGTTATTTGGCTGCTGTGTTTTTAACAGACTTGGGGCAGAGGAGTACAGGTGAGGGCAGAGAAGCCAGTGAGAAGCTATTTGTAAAATACAAAGCATCATGCAAGGCACAGAGTGGGCCTGAGTACTTAGAGGAAGACGTTATTATGACCAAGTCCCTACTCAACCTGTGCTGGGTGCGGCTAACATGAAGAAGACTGACAGCCAATCTCTGCCACGGCCTCGATATGGTAAAACACAGTTTTCCTTTGCTAAGTGTTTGTTGAATAAATGAGTAAGTCACCCCCTGTGTAATTCAGGTCTAGTGGGGAGACCGACAGGGCAACAACTGAGATGTCACAGCAAGGGCCCCAGAAGAGGGGGCAGTGAATGAGATGTGAGCAAACGCTTCACAATTGTAGTGAAATTGAGATGGGCATTGAGGAGTGCATAGGAGTTTTCCAGGCAGATGGGAGACCAAAGACACACTGCAAAAGGGCAACTCTAACAAATGTGCAGAGACGAGTGCGTGAAAAATTTACAAACTCATTAAATTGTTCTGTACCTGGAACATAGTAGGTGCTCAGGACATACTTGTGGCACGAATGAATGGTTGCTATGGGACTAATTGGATGCATGGTTGTGAAGACAGCCCAGGGCCAAACACAGGTGGGCTGTTCCTAGGAGCACTTTCCTAGGTACTTACATGGAAATTGATGGGAATATTATGTGTCCTTTAAGCAAATCTGGGGTGAGGGAAGAATTGCATTTTTGTCATTGCTGTATTCCAAATGCAAAACTAGGACCTGAAATAGAGTAAAAGATATTCACTAGCAACTGTACATTTCTATATCAAGCCCCAGCTTCTCTCCCTGAGTCCTGGGCTCTAATACCCCAGTGCACTTATCCACTTGGATATTCAATATTTACCACATGCAAGGAAAAACTCCTTATCTCCCACCCAGACACGTGCCTCCCCTGCAGTAGTAGACATCCTGGTACTCACAAATATCTGGCTCATATCCCCTTCTTGGTGCACTCTTTGTTTCCCTCGACTGGTTCTGGGCAGGGAGCTAAGAACCAAAGTGACATGCGCCTCTTCTCAGTTGGAGTATAGAAGAGGGGCCATGGGATCTCCATGCTCTCATCCTTTCCACATCCTTTCCTCATCCATCCGCAGTGACCACTGTGGTCACTGATGAGGCCACATGCCCCAGAAGGCACAGCTGCCAGATGGTGGCTCTGCACCTGCACTGGATAAAAACACGAAAATAAATATTTGTTGTATTAAGGTATTGAGATGTGGGGGGTTATTTGTTACTGCAGCACAACCTGTTTCCCGCTGATGAATACACCCTGTCTTGCACAGTCTTCATTAATGGTGCTGCTCAGGATTTCTCAGGCCAGAAACATATGATGCCTTTCTTTCATGTCCCAGCCTGACACACTTTTCTGACCCATCGCTAAGTCCGGGCAGGTCTACCTTCAGAGTATTTCTGGAACTGAGTGTTTATCACTATCTCCATCCCATCTCCCCTGGAAAAGCATCAGCCATGTTCCCTGGGAGGAGTGGAGCAGCTCATTCACTGATCCTTCTGCTTCTCCTCTCATCTCCACATAGAAGCAAGGGGGACTTTTTCCAATATTTACCGTTTCTAATTTTCCTTGCTTATAGTGACCCACTGTCTTGAGAACAGATCCAAATTCCATACTGTGGCCTTCAAGGACCTGTGCGCCTTGGCTCCATGTTGCTTCTTCAGTCCCATCCGTGACAATTAATTACACCCTGTGCTGATTCCTTCCTCTGTCACCCTTGCCTCCTTGATGGCCCTCCCACCTCAAGGTCTTTGCACTAGTTGCTCCTGTTACCTGCAGTGCCCTCTCCGCCAGCTCTTTCCACACTTGACAACTTCTCTTCCTCTTCTCAGATAATTTGTCAACTCCTTAAAGAGGTCTTCCCTAGTACCCCTTTGCTAAGCCAACCATCCTCTCTCCCCAGTAACACTACATCATATCATTTTGTTCCATTATCTTCACAAGACATACCTCCAACAGAAGCTACCTTTTCTTGCATTTACCGAATTTTTGACCGTGTATCTCTATCAGAATACTGTGTTCACTAGACCCTTAGCACCTAGGAAAAGTCTTGGCCTATAGTAATCTCTCCACACTGATCAATGAATGATTGAACTAATGAATGAATCCACTAGCATAAGCTTAGCTGTTGGTAGAATAATATGAGACTGCAGCAAACTTCATTGGAAATGATGACTTCTTGGACCTGCCATTGTGTTATGATTCTATTCCCTTATCCAAGATGAAGAAGGAAAAGAAAGGAAAGGAGGGAAGGAGAGAGAATAAGAGTGAGAATAAAAAGGCATTGTTCACGATCCTGTTCGGGGTGCCTCTCATGCCTGACAAATAATGAATTAGAGAGAGATCAGAACATCCAAGACCAAAACAGTCATTAACTGCCACTCCCCCCAGGCCCCCTCCCAGAACATGCCGGCTGCCAGAAGCTGGTCCAGACAGTCCAGTTAGGAAACAAAAAGATGGAACAGAAAGGCCCCTTTGAGCAGCCTGGTTATTAAGAGCTCTAGACAGGGAGAGAGAGTGTGTGCAGCTTAACTCAAACATTCGTGCTGAAATGTAAAAAACAATTATGACATTCAATTATTCCATTAAGTGAAATTAACCATTCTTCTTGTTCTTTGAAAAGACCAAAAGGAAAGCACAGATCTGAATAATTAGGTCAGTGAAGAATTGTGAAGAAAGGATGTCTAGACTTTTATTTTCATTTGAAAGTAGGAGGAGGATTTTGCATTTGGGCTCTGTGTGTGTGTGTGTATGTGTGTGTGTGTGTGGTGTCCGTTTGCTCTAAGAACGTCTTTGAATTCCCGGGGTGGTCATATGCGAGACTCTGCCCTGGCAGGTATGGCCAAGTCCGGATCAAGGAGTGGCATTCCCACTTTGATGTTGACTGTCACGCACGGCTGCTTGACGATCTCTTTGGCTGCCTGCAAGTCTGTTGTCCTGGGCGACCAGGTAAACCCAGCTGGGAATGCAGACCCTGCCTCCCAATCCTCCTTGGCATCCCTTGCGGAGGAGAGATTTGAAGGTGGAGACTTTTCTCCTTGTCTTTCAAACTCCCAGGAGGGATCTTGGCCTCTGAGAATCATCTATTGAGGCTGTGTTATCTGGCGGCACATCCGGACGACACATGCATTTAGCTGTATGCTCACACATGTATGTGTGTGGACACGCACTCACACACCACACACGTGGCCCAACTGTAAAGGCAGGGAGTGAGGATGGAGTGCAAAGAGAAGGGCCACCACTGAGACCCTGGGTGTGTTAGTGAGCCCGTGACCTCTGTGTCAGTAGCTACAAATAAGGACAGTGCTAATATCCACCTGGCCCAGGGTGTGGGCAGTAAGGAAGCCACCATATCTGCCCTCCAACCTGCATCAGACTTTCCACAGTGTGGTTTCTCCAAAAAAACAATATTTTATGTTTCATGATGTGATTTGCCTGCAAATATTAAGTATCAATACCATCTGGGTTTTTCTATTTGTTTGTTTTGTATTTTTTAATCATCTGTTGAGTGGTCCATCGCTCCAAGGATATTTGGGACATCAAGCCTGCTTATTTGTGATAAGAGCCTCTGCAGTTTGCTCTAACAGCCTGTCCCATGATAGATCCATAAGAATATAATATTTAATTATGCCCTGGATATTCCTTTTAAGAACCTTTTTTAAATGATAGTGGTAAAACACACATAACATAAAATTTACCATTTTAGCCATATTTAAATAGACAGTTCAGTGTCATGAAGTGCATTCACATTCTTAGGAAGCCATCACCACCATCCATCTCCAGAACTTCTTTTTATCTTCCCAAACTAAAACTCTGTCCTCACTGAACCATAACTGTCCATTCCATTCCCTCCCTCCGCCAGCCCGTGGAAACCACCAAGCTGCTTTCTGTTTCTACGAATTTGCCTACTCAAGATGCCTCGGGTAAGTGGAATCTCACAGAATTTGTCCTTTTCTGGCTGGCTTATTTCAGTGAGCACAATGTTTTTAAAGTTTGCCCATGACATAGGATGTATCAGAACTTCCTCCCTCTTTAAAGCTAGATAATATTCCATTATATGTATATACCATATTTTCTTTAGCCATTCATCCATCAATAGACACTTGGATTGTCATGGGCTATCGTGAATAATGCTTCTATAAATATGGATGTACAAATATCTGTTGAAGTCCCTGTTTTCAATTTTTTAAAGTATTAAAATGATTTTTAAAGGTGAAAGAAAGAAAAGTATCATTTTCTATTCAGTGTATTCAGCTAGTATGTTATCACCAGAAGTGGATGTTCTTTGCATTCAAATAAAACATGGATTGAAATTTTGGTTGTTAAAAGTTAAAAGAATTGTCTGTTTAAATAAATTATTTAACTTCTTCAAGATTTTTTTTCTTGACAAGCAAAATGGAAAAGTTCTTTCCAACTTAGAAAGGTAGTTGTGAAAATTGAATTGATGATCAGTTTCAAGAAAAAAAAAAATACCAAGAGTAATAGAGGAAGACAAACCAGGGGAACCTTGACCAAGAATCTGCCTAAAGATGGGCCCCTTCCCCCACCCCGCTGCAGCCCTGGGCCTGGGTCCTTCTTGACCTCAACCCTCCGAAGAGCCAAGAACCAAATTCCCAGTTGGTAGGTGGCCCACCCACTCCAGCTTGGGACAGCCCCAGCCACCTCTGAAAATCCTTCTTCCATTTGACCACAAATCTGCATCCCTGTGGCTTCTACCCACTTGTGATCCCAATCTCTCCTGGTTGAGGTTTCAGAAAATATGTTCATCCTCCTTCCATAGGTGGGCAAAGAAGCCAGGAGAAAGTGAGGGGGTCTTAGACAGCAACGGGGGAGACTCCAAGGTTGCATGCAGAAGCGGGCTATGAAGCGACCTGCCAAGTTTGATGAGAAAACAGAATTTGAGACCCTGTGAGCTGGGTGAACGGGACTCAAGGAAAGAAGGAAACAGGCTGGCAGTGGAGACCTGGGAAGTTAACACCTGGGCTGGCAGCTTCAGGACAGTCACCCTTCCACAGCGTCAAGTACAGGGAGTGGCAAGAGACTCGTGGGAATGGGTGGACTTTCAGAGCCCAGGGATGGGCAGAGCTGAAGAGCTGATAACTTGGGGCTGGAAAGTTCTAACTATCACACAGTGGGGCCCAGAGAATGTCAATTACAGCAGGTGGAGAACATCTCCAGCCTGAAAACAAGTGCTTTATGAGAGGACAGAAGGAGCTGGGAAGTTCCAGGGAGATCCACTGTTGAGTGTTCACAGAAAAAGATCTGTGTTTCAGCAGAGACCAGTTCACACTAGGCCAATATAAGCAAGTCAGAAAACAGGACCTCTGGAAGATAGCCAGCCTTCCAGAGGGACAGAAGAGGGCCTGAATGCCTATCTAGTGAAGCAGCAATTGCTGGCTAGAAATCTCTACAGGCTGGGCCAGTCTGCCTCTGTTGGTAATCTAGTCATTAGTATGTCCATTTTGAAGATACATGAAATTAGGCTTAGAGTGGCTGACGGGCCCATGCAAAGTTTTTTGGGACAAAAGAGCTTGTGTTCTTTTCCTCCCTCCCACAGCTTCCTACTGTCTAATATGCAGTATTTGTGACTCAGCAAAAATGTTGTGACAATCAGAGGTAATGCCCAAAATACTTAACATGGGGAAAGCAGACATCCAGGTAATCAGAGAAAACAGAGGCCAAAGGGCTACAGCAGGGTCCCAGACATGCCCTGCAAGGCTGAACATTAGCCCTTCAGTTGCTGGATGCTGGATCCCAGGGAAGAGGCTGAGTGGATAGGGCAGAACCTAGGGACCTCAGAGAGAGGCTAGTTACCAACCAATTTTGTAGAGAAGAATTTGGGTATCTTAGCAGCCAATAGAGAGGTGCCTGTGTATATGTCAGCCCTATCATGGAATAGGTGTTAGGTGTACCTCAGTGTCAACTGGGACCCACCCCAGACTAATGGCAGTACAATTCTGAAACCTCATGCCCTGGAAAGCTCCTCCAGTCCTGGGGATTGCAGTGACCAGGGAATTGTGGGCAACCCCTGCCTTCTGGGCCACTAGCCTACCAAGGCACTCAGAGCCTGCAGCTGGTCCCCAACCTGGACCAGCCCTCTAGGGCCTGGGCTAGTTCACAGACTCAGAAAGACCTGGGCTAAGCCTCAGGAACCCAGGTGTCCATGCCACCTCGGATCCTGACCTTCCAATGTTCAAGGAAGCAGCTTCACGCCAGCAAAGTTTCAGAGCTCCGAGAGGAAAATGTTACTCCTTCTCATTCCTGGGCCCAGTTTCTCTCCAGGGAAAGTAACTGTGAAGGCTGGGAGAAGTCGGGAGGTGTCAGACCAACCCCAAAGTCGGCAGGACCAGTAAGAAGTTCTCAGCAGGCAACCCTGCAATGCTTAGGGGATAAATGACTCAGGCACGTGTCAACAGCATTTCTTCTGAAAGAAGTATGCACACCCACATGCTCACTCGCACTCACACACACTCGGTCACTCACTCACACTCACACGTGCTCACTCACACTCACATACATGAACCAGCTCGCTCACACCCACATAAACTCATGCTCACACCCACTCACACACACACCAGCACACTCACACAGACTCACACATGTGTGCTCACACTTGCTCACCCACACATGCACTCATGCTCACACTTGCTCACTCACACATGCACTCATGTTCACACACGCTCACTGACATTCACACACACTCACACCTGCTCACTGTCACTCACACCTGCTCATTCACACACACTTACACCTGCTCAAACTCATAGCAGCTCATTAACACATATTTGCACCTGCTCACTTGCACTCACACACACTTATGCTCATACCTACTCGCACTCTCACATTCATTCACAATCACACACTCACACCTGCTCACTTGCATACACATACGATCGCACCCACTCACTTGCACTCACACCCACCAGCTCACTAACACCCATACACACCTGCACTCACACAAACCAACTCACACCCACACCCACACACACTCCCACTCACACACACACTCATGGTCACACCCACTCACACACATGCTCACACACTCACACCCACTCAGTCACACTCAGCCACATACACATTTATCCACACATTTATCCACCCACTTGGTGTGGGTGGGTGAGTGTGAATTAGTGAGTGTATGTGAGCATGAGTGAGCAGGTATAAGTGTGTGTGGGTGAATGTGAGTGTGACTGTGTGGGTGAGAGCAAGTGTGGGTGAGTGTAAGTGAGCAGGTGTGAGTGTAAGTGTGTAGGTGAGTGTAAGTGTGTGTGTGGGGTGTGTCACCCACACACATTCACACTCCCTAATTCACACCCCTACACACACCTGCTCACTCACACGCACCCACACACACTCACACCTGCTCACTTACACTCACCCCCCCACACACACACACAGGCCATAACTCACTCATTCACACACATGCACAGACCTCACATACACATTCCATAAACACTCACACACACTATATGAATTTCCTATCCCTGCTATAACAAATTACCACAGATTTAGTGACTTAATACACATGTATTTCCTTACTGTTCTGGGCATTTGAATCCAACATGTGTCCCTCTGGGCTAACATCAAGTGCCAGCAAAGCCGCCCTCCCTCTGGGGACTCCAGCAGGGAAGCCCTTTCTCACCTTTCCCGGCTTCTGGAGGTGGCCCACGTCCCTCAGCTCTGGGCCCCTTCCTCCGTCTTCACAGTCAGCAGCGGTGGGAGAGGCCTGTCTCCCAGGGCAGCACGGTGGCCTCCTCTCCCACCTCCTTCTCTCAGTCTTAAGGACCCTTGTGATGACATCGGGCCCACCAGGATCACCCAGGATAGTCTCCATTTTAAGGTCAACCACTGGGAAACCTTCATCCGTCCCACCTGCAGTCTTAATTCCCCTTTGCCTTGCAATGTGTGACAGAGCCCTGGGTTCTAGGGATTGGGACGTGGATGTCTTTGAGAGGCCATCATTCTGCCAACCACACACACACACACCCCGCACTCGCTTCACACACACACTGCACTCACACACACCTTTTTGAAAAATTAAAAGCAAAGATTTGGATGATTCTACTTTGGGTTTTTCTGAGCCCAAAGCATTTGACAATAAGTGGCCACTTCTTTCGCATCCTGCACAGCCGCACCCTCCATCCTCAATCCGTTCTCTTATTTTTACAAGAATACAAACAACAACAATCAGAAAAGCATGCTCTTGTCACCTGCGTTCTCTGATCGGTCCCTCAGGTCTGACTTTGGAAGGCTGAGCCAGAACGTGTCAGAGCCAGCCAAAAAAGGACTCTGGAAGAAAGCAGTGTCCAGAAGCTAGGCTCAGACAACAGGGGGCTGTACTTCATGCTTGGGGGATGCAGGACAGAGGACATTGGAGGAAGCATACAAAACCCCATCAGGTCATAAAGATGGACATCTCAGTGTCCGAGGACCCTCTAGCCATGCACAGCTCCGCCCTGTGCAGACACAGACTCCAAAGCCCAGATTTGAGGGCCTCTGACCTTTCTGAGCAGGGATGGTGATGTCAAAGGTCTCTGCAGGCAGAGGTGGGCATTGGGGCCCAGGACTGTGCTTGTGACACAGCTTATTAGGACCAAGGGGCTCTTGTCAAAGCTCATCCCATTATGCAAATGAGAAAATTAATGCATGGAGAGAAAAGAAACTTGCTGGAGTCCACACAACTGGTGGCAGAGGCATAGCTAGAGCTCACCATTCTTGGCGTCTGGACTAACGTCTTCATCTCTGTATCATAGTCCAGGCTCACACTCTTTCTCCACAGTCTAAGATTGCAGGAAGTCAATCCATCACTTCGTTCCCTAGGCTGGTAATAGTATCTGTGTCTCCACGGCCTCATCTGCGCATGCATGGTCTCTGTGGCAGGCCTGGGGTGGGCACTGAGGTCTTGGAGATGGATGGGGCACGGCAGTGGCATCCCTTTCTGCAGCCTCACAGTCCTATTATGAGACGGAAGGGACCAGTGCTGGACAGAGGCAGCAGCCCTTCCAGAGGAGTGCAGTAGAACCAGTGCAGTACCGGGACCACAGTGGGAACTTGGGAGTCTGGCAAGCCTGGACTGAAATCTCTGAAGTCACATGCCAGCTATGTGATGTCAGGTAAGTTCCTTCTGAGCACCAGTTTTCTCATAGTACACCTGATTCATGTGATTATCATGAATTTAATGTACTTCAGCAATTCGATGCACCTCTCACTCTCCCACATACGGGATATCTGAGTCCACACACCTGAGTGTGGCCTGGCTGACCACCCATGGCAGGTGCTGAGAAGCCAGAAGAGAGAGTAGGGAGAGTCAGACAGCTGGAGGTGCCATTTCCAGCCATGACTTTTGCAGGCACCATCCCAATAAGGTGAGGACACCCTTGAAGACACTGCCTCCCCAGGCTGTCTCAAAATGAAACAGAAACTCCATATGACCCCGCAATGCCACTTCTGGGTATAAGCCCAAAAGAACACAAAGCAGGGACGAGAACAGATATTTGTATTTCCATGTTCGTAGCAGCATTATTCACCAAAAGGCAGAAATAACCCAAATGTCCACAGACTGATTAACAGATAAACAAAATGTGTGGTATATCCATACAATGGAACACTATTCAGCCTGATAAAGAAAATTCTGACACGTGCTGCACCACAGATGAGCCTTGAAAACATTATGCTAGTGAAATAAGGCAGTCACCCAGGACAAATCCTGTGTGATCTCACACACACGAAGTTCCCAGAGTAGGCAAATTCATAGAGACAGAAACTGAAATGGCGGGGCCAGGGTCTGGTGGAGGGAGGATGGCGAGCGAGTGGTTAATGGGTACCCTGCTTCTGTCTGAGGTGATGAAACAGTTCTGGAGATAGTCATGGTGATAATTTCACAACTTTGTACATGTTCTTATTGCTACTGAACAGTACACCAAAAATGGTGACAGTGGTATATTTTGTTATGTATAGTTTACTATGATAATTTGTTTTAATAAAAGAAGCAATGGCCATTAACATGGAGTGGCCCTGCCAATTAGTAAGTCAGGGATGGGTCAGAGGGATGACTTTTCTTCCATGAGCTAGAGGGTGCAGTGAGGGGCAGCAGGAAGGTGCGATCTCAGTAGCAGAGGTGCTCTCCCCCAGGGCTGAGAACCAAGAGCAGGGGTGGGTCCCTCAACCTCCACCTGGCAGCATGTATCAGGCTCTTTTCAGCAGCTGTGAGGAAGCACACGAGCTCAGAGCTGCATTCCTGCTCTTCTCCATTGGAGGTGCTTCCCTTCCATCTAACATCAGCAGGCACCATAACTCAAGGAGCCCTACTCCACACAGTCACAGGGCTGATTTCTTCTTGCAGGAACACCATCCCATCTCTTCTTCAACTAAGCGATTTCTCCCAGACACTGGCCTAGTGTCACCTCTTCCAGGAAGGCTTCCCTGGATGAACTTCCCAAGTCGGCTGAGCCCACCCCCTTCTTCCCATCTTACCCCTTCCTCATCGCCATCCCATCACTCACCACATCCAACTATGCATAGCCATGTCTTCTTCAGGATCTCCCACTAAAGCAAGAGTTCCCTAAGGTCAAGGACACCATAATATTTGTGCAGTAAAATCAGCACCTGCATGTTCCCTAGCACACACAGTAGATATTCACCAACAGTTTGTGGGTGAATGAATGAGGGCTAATGAATGAATGCATTGTAGTAACAGCAATGGTCATTGGAAGGCTGCTTCCTCTGGGCAGGACGATTGGTCTTTTAGTGTCCACAGCAGCTCAATTAGAGGCGACCTGTCTTGGTTGTCAGTTTGCAGACAAGAACGGTGAGATTTAGGGAAGTTAAGTAACTTGTCCAAGTTCACCCAGCTGAAGCTGGAAGCACATTTTGAGTGGACTAAAGGGCACATGACTGCCTAGGAATTGGTTCTGGTTTATTTTCCTGCTTGCACTTCGAGGTTTAGAGACATCACCACATCACCACTCCTGCCCCAAGTTCTTCAGTGCCTACGTTGGGATCCCAAATTGCCTTTGTTTGTATCCCATTCGAAATGATGGTTAAGAGCATGAGATTTTGAGTCACACAAATCTAAATTACAACCCTGGTTCTCCCCACTCACTTGGGCAAATCAGCCTCTCAGATACTCAGTTTCCCCATCTGTAAAACAGGGAGCATGAGGATTAAGACACCGCACTCCCAAAGCCCTTGGCACATGGAAAATTAGCAGTGAGTAATCATGCTAACCATAAATGGGAACGGGATCAGGGATCTCGGGGGGTTCAGGCAGGATGATCTGGCCTGGCTGGCCATTCTCATGAGACTGATCAAGGAGGAACGACAAGCAAAAATGTGTGTTGGAAAGGTGAGCGCTAACATTGAGACAGGAGAGTGGGTCCCTGATGGGTTTCCATCCTGGGATGCAGGAGACAACAGTCCAGTTCCAAGGTTTAGAGTGGAATGGGGCTGGAGAACCAGGAGAGTAAGTCAGAGCCAGGGAGCATGAGCAGAGAGGAGTTTGCAGATTCCAGAGACAAGAGGTCATGCCCAAAGCTGAGCTTTTCCTTTTCTGAGCTCCAGCACACAAGTGCATGGGTGGGCTGGTCCCACTTAGAGGGGCCTGTGACAGGAAGGACAATTTTCCCCACAGCTGGAGACTCTTGGCGTGCTGGAATTCAATCCCCTGTTGAATGGGTGGTCTGCCTCTCCCCAACCCTCCCCGCCTTTCTTCCTATGTTGGAATATGTCTTTGCAGCCCTGGATCCAGCCAACACAGAACATTTTCCTTGCTGCTAAAATTAACACATGAGAAATAACTAGAGATAGAAATCACAGTTCACTTAACACTAATTATTTCCCAGGAAATGAAGATTAATATTGAACTTGTTACTTGCAGTGAGAAGAGTAAACACACACAGGCATACAACCCTCCAAGTAAATGTGAAGATCTCATCCTCCAATTGCTCCAGACCCAGCACACGGAGCAGCCCTGGTGGCCAAAGATTTCCAAGTTGATCATTATGATCAAATCCAGGAATCTGGGGATGTTCGTGCCTGGCCCCAGGGTAGAGACACACCACAGAGGACAGGAGTTCTGGGGTAACTAAGTGAGCTCCAGGGCTCCAGTGTTCCCAAGGAGAGTGTTCGGTCTTCCCTGAAGAACCATGGGTATTGGGGCTTTCCTGCCCCCATGTGTCCAGCAGCTCTGGAAGAAGCTCTGATCTCAGGCCTCTTGTCTAGACCATGAGAAACTGAGTGAGTGGGCAAGTGGATGAATGAATGGGCGTGTGAACACGTGAGCTGAGTGTGAATAAAGCACTGGCTGCTTATGCAGCTCACCCAGGACCACAGAGTGAGCAGAAGCAGGACTGACAGCCAGAGGTCCTGATGCCCAGTTCAAATCTCAGTCCACACCTCCACGGCCACTTCTGTGTGCAGCCAGCAACCCGGGCCAGGCTGTGTGGAGGAAGCAGCAATGAAAATTAAGCAGCATTTTAAGGGGGGGCTGATCATTCTAGCAGAAGTGTCAGTAGGAGCTAAGATTTGAAAGCAGGAAAGTTGGAAACAAAGATGGAAGAGTGAGAGGTGAGTGCATGTGTATGCATGTGTGTATGTGTGTACATGGGCACGTGCATGTATGTATGTGTGTACAGGTATGTATATATGTGTGTATGTATATATGGGCATGTGCATGTGTGTATGCATGTACATATATATGTATGTGTATGCATGTGTGTGTGTGAATGTGTGTATGTTTTCCCTCTAGCAGGAGCAAAAAGGATTGGGAGGGGTAATATTAACCACATTTGTGTGATAAGCTGTGGGATTTACAAAGGACTGCACACTATTGTAGGGGGAAGTCTCACAGCAGCTTCACATGGTGGGTATCTGCTCCACTGTAGATCAAGAGATCTGATGTACAGGGAGGTAAAATAAAAAGCTCAGAGTCGCAGAGATGGAGAGTCACTGAACAGGAGGAACGTGAGCTCCAGCTTCCTGAGTCCATACCAAGAGCTCTCCCCACCCTCACAGCCCAAGTTCCATAGAGAGTGGAGAGGTGTTTCCGGAGCCTGTCCAGGAAGCGAGTGGCTGAGGCTGGCAGCCTCTTTGTCACCGGTGAGTCCCATCAGGATCCCAGTGATAACAGTGAGATGCAGACCTCAGCATCTAGGAGCTGCTCACCTCATGAAAGCACCTCCTGGTATTCAGCGGCCAGCATAGGAAGATGGACGCGAGACACTGGGTCTTACATCATCAACTGCACATTACTTCTCTAAACCTCCTAGTGACCATGCCATACTCCCCAAACCTGAGACATTTGTTTCCCACAGTTATTATACCAAACTGCCAAGCCATGGTGTTACCAGGGCAGTAGATACAATTCAAATTCAGTTGCAGGCTAAGATGTTATAGATGTCTTCCCCTGCCCTGCGACGTTTCGACAAGCATGAAATTACACCTCCTGTTCCTCCCCCGCCCAACTCAGTAAGAGGCTAGTCCCTGAAGTCTACTGACCTGAGCAGTAACCTGTGAATAAGGTTGAAGGCTGTAGCCCATCATCTCAATGTGAGCCCACGGGCGACACACCTAGAGAGACGGAAGCAAGTGATTCACTTTCTCAGGTCCCACCAGCTCAGAGACCATGTGACAGGGCTGTCAAAGACCAAAGATCTGACTTTGGAGTTACCCAGATGCAGGTTCAAATCTCAGCTCCACCAAGATCCTTCTAGATGCCACTGGGTTTATTCCTTAACCTTTCAGCTTATGCCACTTCATCTGTCATAAGGTTGTCATTCATCTTGCAAAGGTGCCCTGGGGAAGGGAAAAGCAGGCGTAAAATGACCAGCACACTGCACACAGGTTGGTTTCCTTCTCTTGGGAGACTGTGTACAGAGGCACTCAATGTCCCCCTAGATAGGAACCTCAGTACTCAGCCTCAGACGCACTCAACATCCCCCTAGACAGGTACCTCAGTACTCAGTCTCAGAGACACTCAACATCCCCCTAGACAGGAACCTCACCTTGGTGGCAATGGACACAACATGAAATAAACGCCTTAAGGTTTGGAGAGTTGGGTTCAACACAACCCATTCTAAGAAGGCTGGATGTCTATAAACTACTTTTGAGGGACTTTGGACACTTGTCAGTCCATACCTACAGGATCCCATCAGCCTCTCCCTTGCCTTTGGGAAATGGGAAATTGAGCATTCTTTCCTGCATTGGATGGGAAAGACCCTGGGAAGATATGGGGACTTAGTGTGAGTTTCTTTCTTTTTTTCTTTTCTTTCTTTTCTTTCTTTTATTTCTTTTCTTTCTTTTCTTTCTTTTCTTTCTTTTCTTTCTTTCTTTCTTTCTTTCTTCTTTCTTTCTTTCTTTCTTTCTTTCTTTCTTTCTTTCTTTCTTTCTTCTTTCTTTCTCTCTTTCTTTCTTTTCTCTCTTTCTTTCTTTTTTTTGATGGAGTCTCACTCTGTCACCCAGGCTGTAGTGCAGTGGTGGCACAATCTCAGCTCACTGCAACTTCTGCCCGCTGGGTTCAAGCAATTCTCCTGCCTCAGCCTCCCGAGTATCTGGGACTACAGGCGCGCACCACCATGCCTGGCTAATTTTTTGTATTTTTAGTAGAGGTGGGGTTTCACCATGCTGGCCAGGCTGGTCTCGAACTCCTGACCTCATGATTCATCTGACTTGGCCTCCCAAAGTGCTGGGATTACATGTGTAAGCCACCGCACCCGGCCGGGGTGAGTTTCTTGAAGAGGAGATGGTGGCAACAGCTGTGTGAGTCTTAGGGAAGGTCATGGCCAGCAGGGCACACACTGAGACCTGCTCCCCTCTCTCTACTGCATGAATTTTCTTGATACCTTATCTAGAAATAACGTGACCCCCATTTGCACACTGCATTAATGAAGGCTCACTGTTTCTCAGTAAGTCCGCTTCACACTTGGCCAGATGGCCATTAGAAAGCTGGCATTTAGTTGGAAAAGGTGGGAGCAAATGCTTGAGATGGTAAGCAAATAAAAATCACATACTAAATTTGATACTCTTTTTGTAAGGATAACATATATACACAGCAAAGACTCCCATGATATACTAAAATAGTAAATTTTTAATCAATGAACGGCAGGATGCAGCATGATTGTAAGCTTTCTGATCTTTGCCATATTTCCAGTGTCTCCTCATAAATATCTGTTTACTTTTACAATCAGGAAAAACATTAGCATTAATCAAAAGAAGCCATTTCTGACATCAAACAGATAAATGCCTTTCTAAAAGCCAGGTATCTTGATTACTGGCCCCATACTCTATCAATAAAAGGAATAATTTTCACAGACACATTTGTGAGCTACTCCTATTCTGCCAGGATGACTCACAAAATAATTAGCAGGTGAACTTCAACATATATAATTAAAAAGTGCCCCTTACAGCAAAAAGAGATTCTTTACTTTACATAAGAAATTGCCAGGGGTACATTAAGGTTGCACGCATACAGTGAGTCACAGACCAATAAAAGGAGAGACCAAGGCCTCAATTAGACCAGAAAGAGTATTAAAGTATGTGGTTTTGGTGGCTGGTCAGGGCTTCTCAGGGCCTCAGTTTCCCTATGTATAAAGAGAAGAATGTAGACTATATGATTTCTAAAGGACTTACCAGCTCTTTAGGAGTGTGACAGGGACAAAAATTTTTTTTTAAAAAATTGCGTCAAAACACTGAAAGAATGGAAATTACTGATCAATAACTGGACCTCCTGCCCCTAAGAATCTCCATCTATGACAACCAAAAGACTCAGACCAAGCAGAAACTTAAAAATTAAACTAAATTAATACACATAAACAGAAACTGGCAAGCACAACAGCAACAACTAAGAGTCATTGTCCCTAGAAGATCAGATAAGAACAAAGACAAAACAGCTCTGAAATGATAATAAGAACCAGGAGAAAATAGACTTCCAGTTGTAAAAACCACACACACACATGCACAAACACCTCACTCAAATACAGCACAGGAGGTTTCCGCTCTTGATACACAGCATCCGCTTACTAAACAATAGTAGACAATCATAGCACTAGAAAGGTCTTCAGAGATCACCCAACCACTGCTTCTCAGTATTTCTTTCAATTCATAAAACCCTCCTTCAAATGAAATCTCACATAGCACACAGTTAAAAGCAGAGCTGCTCTGATTGAAGAAAGGTGCACAGAGACAGACTCCTGCTGGGTGGTACCCACTGGGGATGCCACCAAGTCCCTCTACAGCATCTCTGGGGCGCCACAGAGCACATGTTGAAAGCCACTGGTCTCATCCAGTTTACAAACCAGGGCTCAAAGAGGAAGTGTGACTGGCCTGAGGTCACACAGCAGATTGAGGACTGACCCAGCTCTTCCTATGACATCACGCTGCCTCCAGACCCAATGGGGGATGAACACACCAGAAAGCAGCTCTAGGGTCTCACCCCACTTGCTCATCGATGTCACCCAGCCCTCTCACTTCTCGCCCCTGGTAGCGAGAGCACTGGATCAGCTGCACCTGGAAGTAGTTCTGGATCCTGCCCTATCCCTTCCACCCATATCTAATCAGTCACCTTGTCCTTTTGATTCAGTATTAGCTCTGGGGTGAAACCAAGATATAAGCTTGAACGTCAGGACAGCTCAGCTTCACTGCTCTTTGGTCCCACCTCCAGGACTAATCCAGGGCTTCTTGGTTAGTAGGAGTCAGATTCTCTGAGGTCTCTGGCAGACCCAGCCACGTCAGCATCTGTGACTCTCAGTAAACTCAGAACCTGTGCTGAAGCGGACAGTGGGTTCAATCCTTCTATGAAGCGCTCACAAGGGTCAGAACTGCCTTGAAAATAATGTCATTTCTCTTTTATCCTTTTTTTTTTCTCAATTGTCATGGTGTTTTGTTTCTTGCTAAAGGATGAACGATGGCTCCTGGTAAAACTGGTGACCCCTGGATTTGTCTCCATATCTTAGCAATCTGTTCTGTAGTTCATCAAAGAAACGGTGAGGCAGTAATGATGCTTTTATTAGCCACCTTTACACTTTGTGAAAATTAAAATGAAAACCCAACATTCATATGTAAATCCAGTTACCTTCTAGGTTCTTCTTATCCTTTATCCCTTCCATGAAATTATAGATTATTAAGAAATGTTTGAAGAGAGGGAGACAGGCTTCAGGCGTGTGTGAGAGAGGCAGAGCAAGACAAAGGCGGGAGAGAAGGTAAGGCTCTTTGACTTTCACCTTGTCTTTCATACTCAGAAGCATCTCAGTCTGCACTTCCTTTGCTATTCTATTGTCCAAGATATCTCAGCCCCTGGCAGAGCCTGAGTCAAAGATAACTCATGCATTAGGATTCACCAGGGATCCAATGCCTAGGAAAGGACAGCAGAGAGGTGTGATGGTGACAGGAGCTCTTGTTTTCAAATATTTCTCTTTGGTGATGCACTATTAGTAACAGAACATGACCATGGACACTCATTGGCAAAAGGGCTTACTTTAAATTTATGCAAAAAAAATTGCGGTATGAGAATTGAAAACAAAACAAAAAAGAAAAGAAGCAGAAGAAACCAGTTCACATTGGTGAGCAACACGTTGCCATGGAAGCCGTGAAGGATGAGAACTTCTGTCCTGGAGGTCACCTGGGAAGGTTTCAGAGAGAATGGGGATGTTTCCAGAAGGACTTTGACAGATCCTTACAGCAGGCCTTGGGATCTCCACCACGTGGCATTCACACCCTTGCGTGATCCTTTCCCCTTGAGAGTCACAGGGACCTGTGACTTTCCTCTGCCATAGAACGCAGCAAAGCTGACAGGATGTATGTGACTATGTGCATGTGACTGTGGGATTGGGTTACATACAACTGTAACCTCTCTCTTGCAGGGATCTCTCTCTCACTTTTGTTGGCTGTGAGGAAACAAATAGCCATATTGGGAAACCCCATGTACAAAGAACCATAGGAAGCCTCTAGAACCTAAAGACAGTGATATGGTTTGGCTGTGTCCTCACGCAAATCTCATCTTGAATTGTAGTTCCCGTAATCCCCACATGTTATCGAAAGGACATGGTGGGAGGTAACTGAATCATGGGGGAGGCTACTTCCATGCTGTTTTCGTGACAGTGAATGAGTTCTCATGAGATTTGATGGTTTTATGAGGGGCTTTTCCCCTCCTTCACTCTGCACTTCTCCTTGCTGTCATCATGTAAAGAAGGACATGTTTGCTTCCCCTTCACCTTCCACCATGATTGTAAATTTCCTGAGGCCTCCCCGGCCCTGCAGAACATTGAGTCAATTAAACCTTTCTCCTTTATAAATTACCCAGTCTTGGGTATTTCTTCATAGTGGCATGAGAACAAACTAATACAGACAGTCCCCAGCTGATAGTCAACAAAACAGTGAAGCTCTGAGTCCCACAGCTATAGGGAATGAAATGTTGGCAACAAGTGGGACGCAGAGCATAATCACATGAATGGGAAGCAGATCCTTCCCGGGTTGAGCCTCCAGATGAGGCACCAAACTTGCCCAGCTACTTGACTGAAGATCGTGAAACCCCACGCAGAGGACCTAGTCAAGCTGGGCCTAGTCTCCTGACTCACAAAAGCTGTGAAATTATCTGTACAGACTATATTGTTTTAAGCCACTAAATTTGTAGTTGTTTTTTATGGAGCAATAGAAAACAAATGCAACGATATTGGTGAAAGAGTAAGAATTTGCTGATTATAGGAAGTGGAGAAAATTTCAGGCAAAGGGAATGCATATGCAAAGGCATACTAGCAAGAACATATATAGTTTATTTCAAGAATGGTATTGATTCAGGCATTCCTAGGGCAACAAGAAGAGTGGCAAGTGGAAGGTAAGAGAGGAACTCAAAGAGGAGTCAAAAGGCACTAATCTCAAGGCTAGTGTTTCTTTAACACTAACCCAGTGTCTGAACTTTCACCACTGCACATCACCAGTTCCACATGGTCAAAGAAGCCTAAAAAAAGAGTCAAGCATGTTCCTGCTAAGCATGTTTTCATGTGCTTATTGGCCATTCAGTAGTCTTCGTTTGCAAAGTGTCTGTTTGATATTTTGTGTTTTTTTATTGGGTTGTGTGTCTTTTTACTATTGATTTGTGGGACATTTTTATATATCCTAGTAATCAGTCTTTTGTAGCTATCATATATATTCCAAATATTTTCTTCCAGTGCATAACTTGCCTTTTTATTTCTTGATGAGCAGAAGTATTTCATTTTGATAAAATGCAATTTATCAATGTTTTCTTTTATAGTTAGCATTTTCTGTGTTCTGCTAAAGCTATGCTTTTTTTTTCCTGTCCCAAGGTCACAAAAATTCTGCTTTTGTTTTAAATAGTTTTACCTTTTATATTTAGAGATATGATCATTCTTGAACTATTTTTCATACATGGCATAAGATGAGGATAGAGGTAGGTTATTTTTATATGAATATTTGGTTGTTCCAGCCCCATTTTTTTAAGAACAATTTTCTTCGCTGAATTGCTTTGCTAACTCTGTTAAAAATCAATTGGCCATGTAAGTGTGCATCTGTTTCTGGGCTCTCTATTCTGTTTCATTTCTACATCATCCTGCCAATACCATACCATTTTGATTACTGTAGCTTTTTTTGTTTTGTTTTTTTAGATGGAGTCTCACTCTTGTTGCTGAGGCTGGAATGTGCAGTGGCGCAGTCTCGGCTGACTGCAACCTCCACCTTCCCGGGTTCAAGAGATTCTCCTGACTCAGCCTCCCAAGTAGCTGGGATTACAGGCACCCACCACCACACAGGCTAATTTTTTTTTTTTTTTTTTTTTGTATTTTTAGTAGAAACGGGGTTTCACCATGTTGGCCAGGCTGGTCTCAAATTCCTGACCTCATGATCCACCCGCCTCGGCCCCCTAGAGTGCTGGGATCACTGCATCCTGCTGGTAGCTTTTATTAGCCATCAAAAAAGACACAAAAGTTAAAACCATGATGAGATACAACTATGCACTCATCAGAACGGCTAAAATTAAAGATTGATAACATCAAGTGCTGTCAAGAATATTGAGTAACCAGAACCCACATTTCTTGCTGGTGGGAATGTAAAATGGCACAACCACATTGGAAAACTGTTTGGCAGTTTCATAAAAAATTAAAGTTACACCAACCTCATGACCCAGCATTTTTACACCTAGGCATAGACAAGAAAACATATGTTCACATGTGAACACTTACACATAAATGTTCATAGCTGCTGTGTTTGTCGTAGTCAAACCTGGAAATAAACCACCTGTCCCTCAACAGGTGAACTGATAAACAAACTGCAGCTAATCCATATAATAAAATTCTATCCAGCAATAAACAGGAATGAACTATGGATAAACGCAACATCATCGATTTTACCTACTATATACTTTCATTTATAGAAAGTTCTATAAATGGCAAGGTTATTATAACCCATGATTAAAGAACTTTTATTAGCAGTGGTTGTTTCTTGCAAGGGATGTCTGGAAGGAGGCACAAAGAACTCTCTGAAATGAAAGAAGCTTCTTTATCTTGATGAGGTATAGAATATATAGGTGTATGCATCTAAAAAATCATCGGATTGTATTTTACCTCAATTAAAATATTAAAATAAAATAAGTTAAAGACATTTAAAATGTAAAAAAAAAGTATGAAACAGGTTTCTTTCTTCTTACATGTTATTATACAGCCTGTAGATAAACTAAAATACGCTGTAAATCCTTAAGAGAAGACTAAAGATGGCAGAGCTTTCCAAGTTTAATTTTGGCCATTGTTAGGGGTTAAATTTTGTGATGCTAAAATTCATATATTAAAGTCCTAACCTGCAGTATCTCAAAATGTGACCTTACTTGGAAATAGGGTCTTCAATTGACCTTTGAAATGCAAACGTAATCAGTTAAAATGAGGTCAGACTGCAGCAAAGTGGACCCTAATCCAAAATGACTGGTGTCCATATGAAAAGGGGAAGGGGGAGGGGGGAGGGATTGCACTGGGAGTTATACCTGATGTAAATGACGAGTTGATGGGTGCTGATGAGTTGATGGGTGCAGCACATCAACATGGCACAAGTATACATATTAACAAACCTGCACATTATGCACATGTACCCTAGAACTTAAAGTATAATAATAAAAAATAAAAATAAAAAATAAATTTTAAAAAGGGGGAAATTAGAATTCAGACACGTCCACAGGGAGAACACCAGGTGAAGTTTAGAGCTAAGGTTATGCTGTCCCAAGCCCAGGAACTACCAGAAGCTCAGAGAGAGGCCTCGAACAGATCCTTTCTCGTGCCTTCAGAAGGAGCATGGTCCTGCCAACCCCTCGGTCTTGAACTTCCAGCCTCCAGCACTGTGGAATAATAAATGCCTGCTGTGTGAGGCACTTCATTTTTGTGACTTTGTTATGGCAGCCCTAGCAAACTAATACAGCCCTAGAGCCGTTATTTTTCCTTGGTGCCTTCTGGTAACAGAAGACTCTAGATAATGTCCCTTGTTAAAAGGAATAGCTCATTTACTTAATTTCCTTTTCAAAGAGATAATAGCACCTATTGTGATATGGGCAGCTGCACCCACATAAATGAGGATTTTTTTTAAAAAATTGTAATAGCCCTGACCTGTGTCATGAACAAACAATGTTCCAATGAGCTTTCTCATGTTGCCTCCAAAGTCTAGAAGGCAAATATCATTGTTCCCATTTTACAGATGAGGCAAATAAGGCTCTCAGTAGACAGTGGTGGCTGGGCCATGGCAGCTCTTTCACCGTACCTAGACGTCAGGGCATCTTCCTACTAGGTTCCCCCACAGCCACTCCCTCCTGCTGATTTGGGTCTAGTGCAGGAGGCAAAGAGGAAGGCTGGAGAGCCACATCATGGGCACCTGGCCGGTCATCCTACATATTGCTGGCACTAGGCATGGGTCAGGCTCAACCATATGAGAATTCCAACTCCCTTGCTCACTTCCTGGTGACCCCAGACAGACCAGCATGCCCCACTGAGACCCGTTTCATTCCCTGCGAATCATTGTAACCCATAGGCCACAGGGCCCAGGGAGGACTAGGTGAACACCACTCTCCTCGAGGTATGGCACAGCAGCGGCTGCTTCTCAGCTCTTAGCACCCGAGTTTCCTCCTCGCCCTGAACATCCAGCCCCTCCACTGCTTCACCCTGGCTGGTGCTAAGCAGCTCCTGCCACACAGGAGTGGCCTGGAGCCGGGTTTGGGAAATGAAAGGCCATTTCATAATCTTTTCCAAAATGGGTTAAACAGTGTGATCTCTCATTACCCATTGACGGAAATGGGAAATGTGGAATGATGTGCAATAACTAGTTTCAGCGGATTCTGATTTGAGATATATATCCTTTTTAACTGAGATAATAACATAGAAGCATGCATTCATGAGGTTTAGCAAAGAAGGCGCAGATTAACACCACAGTTAGATGACTTTTGAAGCAAAGCTTCTATTAAAGTTGCTGCCAAAAAGTCACTTTATCTTCCCTCCGATGCATCTCAGATTTTATCTACCCTTTTATTCTTTTTGTCCTTAATTTTAAATCCTTTTTATTTCTATTTTTTCCCATGTAAGCACCAAGGGGGTTGTTTGGTACTCATTCTTTTGGAAGCAATTATCCACAAGAGAGGCGTTCACTTCATTTGGGTTGCATTTTATTTCCAAACCGTGATAAAAAATGCACAAAATTGACTTTGCCTGTGCAGCTCAAACACTGCAAAGTCCTTCCCTGTGAATTTCGATTCAGCCACCCATTGAACAAGCCCTCTTCGGAAGACAAGGTGAGTGGCGACTGCTTATACCACATTCTTTCTCTTAGCTCTAAGATTATCTCTTCACTGCCTAATAGGGCGAATAAAAGACTTTCATTTTAATTGCACATTCATTCAGAACTTACAGACCCCAAGCTGTCTGCAAATTTGAAAGAAGAGTTATTCTTGCTTGGGCGAAAAAAAGAACTTCACAATTGCAAAATCCTCTGACCTCTATGTCTTTATATTTTTTCCTAGAGGAGTTCCTCATGCCTGGGTGAGGGAGCAGGTAGAAAAGGGCTGATTTGGGGCTCCAGCCCTACAAGATTAATTATAAGCATAAAATTTCTGTGTGAAGTCTCATATATCTTCAAATGTTAAGTAATACTGCATCCTATGGTATAGCATGTCTGCGTCTCATTTTAATATATTAATGATGCTTTAAATTAATCATTATCAGCAACAACAAAGTTTCCTACCTGTCTTGTAGTTTTTCATCAGAAAACAATTGCATTGATTTTTATCACTTGCATAAAATGTGACTGAACTAAAGAGAATTTACATCAAACTGCACATCAGTGTCAGCACCTAGGCAACTCCTCTTTTCTCTCTTCTGATCTCACAATATGTAAAAATCCCAACCCATGTGCAAATGTGGGTAGAAAGGTCGTTGGTCTCATGAGCTCCACCCAGGCACTGACCGAGGGGAGAAGACTCAAATGCGCCCAAACAGTGGCCCAGCCCGCCCCTGCAGGCAGCTCTTAGAGACCAGGATCCCGTCTTCTTGCTGAGTGGTCACATTGCTTGAGTTTGCTGCACTTGTCAAAATATTTTACTGCTTCAAGAAAATATTTGTCAATGGACTTTTTCAATAAGAAAGAGACTGATTGGGTGGTATAATCTCATCCCCTGCAAATCATCTCATCTTGGAGGACTCATCCTACATACCCCTAACCCTTGAACGCCTAGGATGAAGCTCCTCTTACTGTGTACCTTTTACCATAAAAGGAAATGCCGCTGACCCTGTGTCAGGGACTAAGAACACTGGGGGTTAGAAGAAAATGGCTTCTAAATAAATGAACTCCTTGAGCTGTATTTGCAATTCACAGGAACAATTCCTTATTCATTTAGTTTGGATCTTGACCGTCTGTCCTAGAGCCTTTGCTTTTGCGCTCCATGAGGAAAAATAAACCATACAACCCCAAGTTAGCAAATCCTGACCACACCTTCTGCCCACAGAGAAGCCCACATTGAGCTTTTGGGAACGAGCTTTTGAAAGCATTGTTCACTTCATTCCAAACAGAAAAATGAGAATTCAGGTCACCGTGGTTCATTAAAGTGATTGCTGTGCCCACCCCAGGAGCCCCTCTCGGAGGGGTTATTCCTTGGTGCAGGAGCCTGGGCACCTGGTGCTTTTGCGGTGAGCAGGTAGACTCCCACTCTCCAGACTCCAGCACCAGACTGGGAGCTGTCCCTTTGCCTTTCAAAGTGACTAATCCCAGTGCCTCAAACAGGCTCTGGCAGGGCCTGCCTGTGGGCATCCACTTGTTTTCTTCCCTCCCTCCAAATACCCTCCATTCTCCCGCCGAGTCCCTAAATATCCATCTACTAGGCAAAAAAACAGGAGGAGGAGGCACCCTGATGCCTCCGTCCCTGCCTTCCCTCCTGTTCCTTCCTCTAAACTTCAGAAGACACTTTATCAGTCCTATCCTAGGCACTAACACATTCTGCCTTTAATCACCTTAAATTACCTCCCACCAATAGGCTGTAACTCCCTGGGGCAGGCCTATGTTTATCGGCTGTGTGTGCCGGGGCATGTGCTCACATCTAGCCCAAGTCTGGCTTTTATCCATCTGATGCAGGGAAGAGCATGTGGTTAGCTACCGAAAGCCTTTCATTATGGACCTGAACTTATCACTGGGCACTGGTTTTCCCACTTTCCACAACCGTATAGCCCTTACCTACATGTAAAACGTAGTGCTATCATGTGTGTCTGTGACTGAATGTCTAAACCTTTTCTAAACAAGGTCCACTTCCTGATGGAATCCAGGTCCTTCTCATGGCGCCATAAGGGAGATGAAGGAAGGAGATGGACTGGCTTCAATTGTTTAACACTGGTTGGTTGTCCATATCATTCTTATTTTTTGTGCATCTCTCCCCTCCATCTCCAAATGGAAGGTCTGGGGAGAAATAGTCTAGATGACCTGTCCTATGTCACTTGTCTAACCCTCAGCTAAATGCTGAGAGGAGGCATTCAGTTGACAGACCCTCTGACAAGGCACCCAAGAGTGTCCTTCCCCAAAAAAAAGTTGGGGCTGGGGTCAAAAGAGAAAGAAATTTGTGACAAATGTCCCCTACAAGAGGGAGGGAGAAACAAGTCCTCAAAGCCTAAGCTATAGTGGTGGGCATTTGAGCAGTGTGTATAACTCCAGCCTTCCCCTGTTGTTAAGAGAATGTTGCATTCTCCTCTATCCCCCAACTTTCTCATCAAAATCAGGTTGATCCCTTGCTGTGAAATATTGCAGGTGAGCAGATGCTGTTTCTTAACTTGGGATATTTGTCAAAGAATTTTGACAAGTCCTTGTCAATAAAGACAAAAAATTCAAACCGTGTGACCATACCATGTTAGGAGAGATGACAACACATGCGTTGTTCTTTCCCCGCGATGTTTGCCCTTGAAGTGATACATTCTCTTTCTTATTACACAGAATTTATGAAGTTCCCTAATGTTTAATCTTCTGTGTAAACTTTGATCTAGAACCAAGCATCCTTAAAAAAAAAAAAAAAGAAAGAAAGAAAGAAAAAATCTACCCAAATCAGAAAGAATTCAAACTAGAAGCATAAAATGTGAGATTCTTAGTGTGGTGGAAAAGCTTTGCTATCAGATGGAACTGGTTTCTAAATTCAGCTCAACCATGACTGGTTGCATGGCATCAGGCAATTAATCTAAGCCTCGATTTCCTTATCGGTAAAGTGGAAATTAAGAGTGACCTCGTTATCTGGGTATCATGAAGATTCAATATGATAACACTTCATCGCCATCATTTATCCTCCCTCAGCTCTGTGGTACTTAATATATGACCATTTATGGAGTGAAGGCTGTGCTTTGGGAGCTTTGTATGTAATATTTCTATGCCTTATAACTTCACAAGGTTGTGTAATCCCCATTTCACAGAAGAGCAGACCAAGGTTCAGAGAAACGTGTTCCAGCGCCAGCAAGCTCTTTCGGATACTGCTGGCTCCCTAAGCCATCAAAACAGCGTTATCTCATGTGGGCTTTGCAAAGGTTGGAGGCAAATGAGCACTGAAGGGTCAGAGGCATCGCTCTCTGCAGCCAGGCAGGGCCTGGGGCTGCTGGAGTCCCCAGCAGGTCAGCCCCACTCCTTTTATTCCAAGGTGCCGAAAATGTGTTCTCACTATCGTATTCTATGTGTGCCAAGACATTTTAAAAGGTTGGAAAGCATGAAGTCAAAGAGCTGAGAAAATTCCAAAAGGATAAAATAGGGGCTGAGTTATTTAGAGTCCCCAGGTCACTGAGTCACCAGAAAACCTGCCAACCTTTGCTCATGAATGGCCCCTCAGAGAATGTCTCCCTACAGCCCATCTAGGCATCTGGACCCTCATCTGCTTTTCAAACAAGTAAATGTCCAGGCAGCCTGTTTGCCTGGCGATTGGTCCCCTTGGTGATTACATTACTTGAATCTAGACTTAGGAAATGAAAGAGACGAGGCGAGAAGCGGGGAAGAAGGTTAGCCAGGGTGGAGAAGGTGAAAGAATTTCAATATCACATCTCGTTCCTTATTCGGGCAAAATGAAAAGGCCTCATTATTAAATCACAAAGCAATTAAAAAATTAAAAATTTCATAAGACCCTACATAAAAGAAATACAAGTGTTTAATGATGGATTAGAAAGTGGAAGTAGGGGGAAGAGAAAAAGTAAAAGCCCGCTTGTCTCAGGGGGTTCCCTCTCCTGCGGTGATAGTGGTTTCTGCCTTCACCCTCACGCCAGCCGCAAGAACTAATAAATTCCGGGCTCCCCTGCCTAGAAGCCAAGGCCGATTAATATCTGCCTACCTTGTTACCTAATTCATTATGGAATAGCAGTTAATTTGATTTGATATTATTTTAATAAAATTCTGTAATATATTAGATTGTTTCAGGCTATCAAAATAATTTTCCAATTATTACGGTTACTCAAGCAAGTCTTTTTTTTTCCCCCTTCATGAGCGGCAGTTGGTCTGACTCAGAATACATTAGCTCCTACAGCTTCATCCTGGCCGGGGGAGCAGGGGAGCTATGCATGGCTACCCAGAAGAGCTCCTGCCAAGAACAGGTGCCCGCAGTTCGCAGCCACAGACTGATGTGGATTTGTGGCCCCCGTGACTCCCTGACCGTGGGGCTGGTGATCCTTCAACCGCGGGGTTAAATTTTAAAAGGATGTTGAGATAAATGTATGTGAAAAGATCACTAACTGTTGAGATTAGCGAGTGTGTGCCGGGTGATCAATAATGCCTGGTGGAGAGAGTGTGTACTTTAAAAGCTCAAGTTCAAGTGCTGCCTTCACCATGTCCTCCCTCTATTGACGGACTGACCTCCAGCTCCTTGTGTGCAAAATTAGGGAGGCTCACCTGATGTGCAGCATTGTGAAAGATGTCAAATTCCATCACTTGTGTAAAAGTGGCAAACGCTGACCTGTAATTGTCTCTAAGACATGAATTCCCTCTTCCTTGTTAATCTACCTGGGAGCTAAAGCTGAGGGAGAATCAAAACCTCAGGAGGGAATTTGGGGGAAAGTCGCTTGGCTTGCAGTGGGAAGCCTGGGTCTAAGTTCTTTTTTTTCTCTTCTTCTTTTTTTTTTAAATTTGTGATGGAGTCTCACTCTGTGACCCAGGAGTGCAGTGGCCCAATCTCCGTTCACTGCAACCTCTGCCTCCTGGGTTCAAGTGATTCTCCTGCCTCAGCCTCCCGAGTAGCTGGGATTATAGGCCCCCACCACCACACCCAGCTAATTTTTGTATTTTTAGTAGAGATGGGGTTTCACCATGTTGGCCAGGCTGGTCTCAGACTCCTGACCTCAAGTGATCTGCCAGCCTCAGCCTCCCAAAGTGCTGGGATTACAGGCGTGAGCCACCGCGCCAGGCCTGGGTCTGGGTTCTTGATGTGCATTCTCCCTGGGTGGACAGAGCAGGCAGTGGGGACCCTCAGTGTCTGTTCCACAACTGGAGACTCACGTTCTGTGTCTTTGTCGCTGGTTCTCTGATGGGGCCTCCCCAGGGTGCTGAGACAGTCGATGTTCTCAGTCGCTCATTGATTCATTTAGCAAATATTTCTCCAGCTCCTTGGATGTGCCTGGTACCCTGCTATGGTGAGCAGGGCAGACAGAGTACCCCGTGCATAGTGTTTGGGTGGCACCAGTGCAGCATCAGCAGCCAACACGTACTAGGCACTCAATGAATACGGCTGAGTTAATTAGTCCATTGAGCTGGGAGGGACTATGCATGAGCCAAATAATTACATAAGCAATTACAAGTGAAATAAACAACTATAGAATGAGAATCTATGAAGGAAAAGCACAACGTGTTACAAGAGCTGACAATGAGGGGACTTGGCCCACAAAGTCGCTGGGAATCCAGAGGGTGGCAGGGATTAGCCATGGGAAGAAGGAGAGAAGAGCACTCCAGGCAGAGCATGGCACAAACAAAGGCCCTGGGGTGGACATGCTGGCAGAGGGCTCTAGGGTACAGAAAGAAGGCCACTGTCAGGGAGTGGAAGGGAGAGGTGGGTGGAGACCAGGTCCCCAGGGCACCTGGTCAGTGGGCATGTTAGAGTCATGGCTTGAGCCTGTGAGCCACGGGAAGCAGAGGGACCCTGAAGCTTGGGATTTCTTAAAGCTTGCTCCATGCAGTGTGGAGAAAGGATTGGCACAGACAGGAACAGGTGGCAGGTGTGGACGGCTCATGAACAAGCCGTGGCAGGTGCCCGGGGAAGGGATGACATCAGTCTAGACCTGGGCAGATGTCAGGGTGAGATTCTGGGGCTGGGGGATCACTCTCTCCTGGGTCATGCAGCAGGGGAGACTCTGAGCAGGGGGGCAAAAGCAGAGGCTGCCGGGCTTTGTGGCCATACCTGGCCACCCTCCCCTTGCCCCAGGACCTCCCAGCATCCCCAGGCCTCTGATGCCTGGCTCATTTTGCATGCCAAGCTGCCCCCTGTCCTCGCCAGGGCCTTGTATGGTAGAAGTCGGCCAGCCTCTCACTGAGTCGATGCCACGCCATCCGTGGAGCCCCAGAATCCATGTTGCAGTTACTTGCTCTGTCCTGCCAGGCCAGGCGCAGGAGGATTTTTAACCTCCCCTTCCGCAGAGGAAGAAATGACCCGTATGTGCTTGAGCTCATCGGCTGAGCCTCCCACGGGTGTGGGATGTGTTTTCATCTTTCTGCCCTTGGAATGGGTGATTGGAATATGACTCCCAATGGTAAGGAAAGAATCGTAACCTGGTCACAAATGGCGCCATGGGAAGTTCTGTTGCCTTCTGGGGCAAGGAAGAGGATGCTGATGGGGAAGCGGGTGAGTGAACTCTGGCTACCTGCAAGGCAGGGACTGAGGAGGGCCCGGGCCCAGAGGAACAGCCTGGGAGGTGAACTCCAAGACACGCCCCCAGCTCTAGCCCTCTCCTCAGTCCAGACCCAGGGGGACAGGCCACCAGTGGTGTCACCTGGGAGCACTATCTATTGGTGGGAATAGACAGGGAGCCAGAAATGTATAGACCCTGGTGACTCAGGCTGCTGGGGTCTCTGAGACCCTGTATTTCTGTTCACTCTTCCCGGCTCACTGGAAACCAAGCAGCCTGCCCTCAGCTGTGCTGTGGATTAGACAGAGGGGGTCACTTGGCCACACCTGGGGGCTGAGCATTAAAAGAGAATTAGGAAGGAATGAGCAGCTGAATTCAGGCTCCAGCCCCAAGCTCTGGGAGGCTGGAGGCCAGGAAGGAGGCGGCTTCCATCCACAGAGCAAACACTGAGCCCCTACTCTGCGCCAAGCCCCAGCTACATGCTGGAGACTCAGGGATGAGCAATGCTGGCCCTCAAGCTGCAGGACAGGCTCACAGCTCAGTGGAAGGGGAGAGGGCAGGAAAGGGCACTGTGATTGAGGGGCTGATGCTGCCTGGGAGAGAGCTTGTCAGGTGAATACCTAGGGAACAGAAAGTGCAGGCAGGAACTTGGAGAACACTGTGGTCCAAGAGATAGCTCCCAACTGGGTTAGGGATGGGGGTGGAGGGTGCACAACCCAGACCTGCAGAGGGAGGGAACCAGCCAGGGATGGGGAGTGGAGAGGACATGCCCTCGTAGGAGCCTTCCAGAAGGATGACTCTGCATGGGATTCATGGAGGATTAGAGAAGAGAAGACAGAGGCTGGGGGCTGATGGGATTCAGGAAAGACCCAAGCCAAGGACTGGACACACAGTGAAGCAGAAACCCATGAGAGACTGACTGAGGGCCAGCCGGGGCCAAGCTTGGGGGTGGTGGTCACAGCGTAAAATGCAGGAGGGCTGCGGCTGTGGGTGCCTGGGCTAGGGAGTGGAAGTACCACTGCCCCATCTCACGGCAGTTTGCTCCTCCTTTACCTCCATGGGGTGGTGGTACCCCAGGCATCTGGGCAGGAAAAACAGCCATGGAAATGTGTATTTGAGTCTCAGGAAAACAGCCATCCAATTTCATTTCACTAATACGTTTGGAGCATCCTAGGGCCTGACATCAGGACTGCCTCACATGCAGGACACTTCCTAGAACGTGGGGAGTGACAAAGTCTCAAGGTTATTCCCAGTTTCTGTCCCACCTCCTATCCCGCAACCCAGACATTCGTCAAAGAAGTGAAGTCCCCAAATCCCATGACACTTGCCAGCCACAGTCTTCAGCCACTCAGCTTCTTTGAGAGACGCCAGCAGAGACACAAATGGCTCAGAGACAGAGGCATGGCTTGATTTCTGTGTTGTTGAATCACTGTGTTCCTGTCTCCACATGGCTGTTCTTGGGTGAAGAGAGCGCCAGGAGCCACATGCTCCTATGCCGAGTTGATGGCTGTAAAGAAATGACCTGCCCCCTGGTTACGAATCACCACTATTGTTTCAGACTCAGGAGAAGGAGGCATTTTGGTCTGTGATGTGATACTGTTTTTGTTAAATTCCCACTGTGGTGAGCTTATTGCCTAACAGAAAGCTCTGTAGTGAGGCATAATAAAGAAGGAAGATGTGTGTCTCATGCCAGCTTGCATCCCCTTAAAATAATAAAACCAGCTTGCATTCCCTTAAAATAATATAGCATGGTTACCAGAAAATGTGTCCTTCAGAGGTAAGGTACCTTTGGTACTTGTCAAAGTGGGGTCTTAAGAATTCTTCGCAAATACGGAGGATCATGGGTCAAATGGGGCCTCTCCTCCCACCGAGAAAATAGCTCCACCCAGAATCTGTGAATAGGACCTTATTTGGAGAAAGGGCTTTTGCAGGTGAAATTACATTAAGGATCTTGAGATGAGATCATCCTGGATTATCTGGATGGACCCTAATCCAACGACAACTGTCCTATAAGGGAACGGTAGAGGGAGCTTTGAGATACATGTGGAGACTGAGGCAGAGATTGGTGTGATGCTGCCACAAGCCAGGGAACACCAGGAACCACCAGAAGACAGAAGAGGCAGGGAAGGATTCTCCTCCAGAGCCTTTGGAGTGAGCACAGTCCTGCACCTTGACCTTGGACTCTGGCCTCCAGAACCACGGGAGAATAAATTTCTGTTGTTTGAAGTCCCCACTTGTGCTACATGTTACAGCAGCCCCAGGAACAAATCCACCTACCCTATGTGAATGCACAATTTTAGATCAGAAAGCAAAAGTGAAGCTTTTAAATAAAACAAATCCTAACCTACACATACCCGTTCCTAGGAGAAAGGTTTAGGAATTACATACACATTTAAGAGTTTTATTAAACCACATTAACTGAAGTTAATATTAGCTAAAGTCTGGGTTGTCCCATGCGATGACAAAGCTATGCCTTGCACACTTGACCCCTGCTTAGAACAACATGGTGAAGGCATCACCATCCAGTTTTCATATGGGGAGACCAAAGCTCAGAAAACCGATGCTTCATCCAGAACCTCCCAGCTAAAGAACAGAACTGAGAATCCCGGACTTTCTGCTTTCACTAAACTATATGCTGAAGCAGATTCCCACCAGCTGTGACTTTTACAGGGGTTGTAAATAGCTTTATTTCTAAGATGTAATATATCTGAATCAGAGGAAACTGGTCTAGGCAACCAATGGAAACATCCACCCTTTCTGAGAACATCCAGTCTCCAAGCCCAAACTTTGAAGCCAAGAAGCTCAGTTGTCTTGTCCATATGAAACCAAAGGTTAGGGCTTCATTCAAAGACTCCTTTAATACATAATCAGCTAGGATGATGACAGAGCCTCCAAATTGCTACAAGATGGTTATAAAGTCTTTGTGTGGACAACTTTTCCATTTGGTGGTAAAACTGGAGGGTCTTATCACTCTTTTATAACTTTCTATATAATTTTTATGAAACCAAACAGCCAGCATCAAAGACTAGGGGCTGAAATTGCTCCTGTGATCCAACCCAAGTGGCAAAATGGAGTTCTGAAAATCCTAAGACTCGCATCTGGTTCATGGCCTGCCCAGATGACTTGGCCATGGAACATAGCCCCTGAGTAGACGGATGCAGGAGGAAGTTCAAATTTAATAATCACACTCAGTTACTGAATACAGTCATAAAGATGGAGGCGATGAAATATGTACCCACTGTGCCTTCGTTCATCACGTACCAGAAGACCAGGAGGTATGATCAAACAGATGCAGAACTTGGAGGCAGGGTGGTCTACACTTGGGGTCAGCCAGTAGGTGACCCACCTCATTGAACAGGTGCAAATCCTGAGAGCCCCAGGTGGACACTCAGTGCTCTTAACCACACACTAGGTAAAGGGAGAAAGGAAGAGTTCAAAGTTTGGAATTCATCAATGCTGGGTCCAAGCTTGCTCTTAGCCTCTCGCCTGCTGTGTGACACCAGGCAAGACATTACACCTTTTTCAGCCTCAGTGATCTCCACTGTCCAAGGAAGATGGTCATATCATCTTTCAGGGATCACAAGAGGATTAGAAAAAATGTTTGAAAAGTTAGTGATCATGTAGACGATAGCTGTTATTATTAGCAACTTGAAAGGAGGGGAAACAGTTTGACAGTTTGATATCTAAGAGCATGAGTTTTGAAGCCAGACCCAAATTTGAGTTCCAGTTCTGTCGATCACTAAGGGTTAAGTCTAGAACAATGTGTTTCATTTTTCTCCGCCTCAGTTGGGAGGATATAATAATCTGGAACCTGTGAATTTGATCTTACTTGGGAAGTCTTTGCAGATGTAATCAAGTTAAAGATCTTGAGATGAGATCCTTCTGGGTTACCTGGGAGGGCTCTAGGTGCAATGACAAGTGTCCTTAAGATGAACATGACAGAGGAAGGTTTACATAGACACAGAGCAAAGCATCACGTGATAATGGAGGCGGAGGCTAGAGTGATGCATACACAAGCCAAGGAACATGGGTTTCCAGCAACAACCAGAATCCGAAAGAGGCACAGACGGGGGTCTCTCTCTAAGCCTCTAGAAGGAACCCACCTGTGGACACCCTGGTTTTGGACTTCTGCCTTCAGGATCCTGAGAGAATGAGTTTCAGTTGTTGTAAGTCACCAGTTTGTGTGAATTTGTTATGGCAGCCTTAGGAAGCAGACATTACTTTAGCACAGTGCCTCAAATGAGAGACGCCCTTCTGAAACAGGGGCTGGGAGAGTTAGTGGAAGCAGCTCTTTATTTGAGGAATTTGGAGACATAATCGTGGAGACATTGCCTCTTCCACCTCCCAGTGCCTCCTACCCCACATGCTGTGATTAGAAAGGCCTGCCCTACCTAACACCTCCTGTGACACCCCCAACATGTCACGTGAAGCCTGTAGAAGACGTTAAGGCAGCCTGGTGAAGGCCACATGGTGAAGGTCACATAAATGACAGAGCCAAGATGCAACTTATTTCCCCTGATCATCAACTGAGTATATTCTTGTCTTCATTTTGCTTTATTTTGCTTCTGTTGAGGACAGATGCTGTAAGTTCTTGTTATTTTTGCCCTTTAGACAAGTGCCCCTCGGATTTGGTCTCACACGGCCCTGGTTTTCCAACATGTCTGGAATTGTCTCAAGACGATTCCAAGCATCCTAATGTGACATTCTAAAAATGCTCTTAATGTAAAATTCATGATAATTTACCTTAATGGAAAAAGAAGGTAAACTTTATGTACATTGTTCTGCAACTGTTAAGAGTCAGGAATTAAACACACCCACACCCACAATTATGCAATGCCACCCTGAAGTTAGGGACTGAGTAGAGGGCGCCCATCTTTGGGATGAAAATTTTAAAATGCAAGTGGGTAGAGCCAGATGTGTGGCATCCCCAAACCAACATGTCCAAATCATGGCAGAAACCCCAGCCCCATCTAGAAGGGCTTTTAACAGCTATACAAATTTGCAAGGCTGTTTCAAGAGGGAACATAAATCCTCTCCACTTCCGGATTGCCCCTTCAAGGACATGGGACAGACTTTCCTGCATCTGCTGCCTCTCCAGGCAGCAGGCCAGAGGCACAGGGCCACCCTGGTATCCCCATGGAAATCAATGAAGCCTACACAGAGCTGATCTTCTAATTGAATGAGAAAGTGAGACCTAGAACATCTGACTGGTGCATGAGAAGGATCTGTTGCTGCTCTGCTGGGTGGAGCTATAGCTGAGGGGCCTGGCCCCACCTGAGTCCTCTTGCCACACCTGATTTCAGTGCAGCTGGGTAGATAGTTCCATGAATAAGGCCAGAGCAGGGCACTTCTCTGCTTTACCACCACAGGGCAGGGCCTGGGTGTGAATTCCCTAGGTGGCCACCCTCAACAGTGAAGTGAGAGGTGGTAGATGAATGGGCCAGCCCCCCAGCCTTCAATGGCACAAGGGTGAAGCACATTTATTTGGTCCTTCAGAGGCTGCCTGGAGGACATGCACCTAGCTGCCCATAGCAGCCACCATCTCAGTTATGTGTCATGTATTGGCTTTTCTCCTCCTCCCACCTCACTGTCCCCACTGTCCACTCTGTGCTGGCGTCAGCAGGGTCTACTTGAGAGGAGACACTGAGCAAAGGGCTGAGCACGTGAAGCAAACTGTGACCGTCTCCTTAAAAGGGCACTTCAGGAGACTCTGAGGAAGCCCAGATTTGTCTCTCAGCTGAAAGCAAGGTCAAAGACAAGTTTTGGAATCTGAGAGACTTGCATTCAAATCTTGATCATTTCCTACCTACCTTGATCATTTTAAACCACCTCCCCAAATGGGCACTTCAGGGGGCTCTGAGGAAGGCCATCCTTTTCTCCCAACTAATAGCAAAGTCAAGGACAAGTTTTGGAACCCGAGAGACTAACATGCAAATCTTGATCGACATGTCCTACCTTTGTGGTCATTGGATAAGACAATGAACCTCTCTTTGAGCCTCAGTTTCCTCATCTGTAAACTGAGGGTTAAAAGAGCCAACCTGCAAGCTTGGTGCGAGATTCAAGTGAGATTCAAGACTCTTCAAATTGTGAGACCTCTATTTTAAACACAGAGCTATCAAATTTCTCGGAGACCTAGGAGAAAGTCTATGTGACCTTGGGTTGGGTAAGAATTTCTTAGCTAAGACACAAAAAGCACAAGCCATTAAAGAAAAATATTGATAAATTGGAATCCGTCAAAATTAAATATTTATGCTCTTTGAAAGACACTGTTAAGAGAATGAAAAGATAAGACACAGTTTGGGAGAAAATGTTTGCAAGTTATTTATCTGACGAAAGACTCATATCCAGAGTTTAACTAGAAATCCTACCAAAGAAGATGCATGGATGGCAAACAAGCATATGAAAATGTACATTCAACATCAGTGGTGTTAAGAAAAATGCAAATTAAAAAATCAGAATGAAATACTACTACACATTTATTAGAATAGCTAAAAATATACTGGCAACATTAAAAGCTCTCAAGGATATGGGGCAACTGAAACTGTCACACATTGCTGGCAGAAGTGTGACATGGCACAACCTTTTGAAGAATAGTTTGGCAGTATCTGACAAAGTTCATATATTCTTGCATGTGACCCAGCAAATCCATTCCCAGGTATTTACTTAAAAGTAATGAAGACGTGTCCATACGAAAACCTGCATGCAAATGTTTAGAGCAGCCTTATTCATAATCACTAATAGATCCACAAATTGCGGTGCATCCATATCATGGAATACTACTTGACAATGAAAAGGAATGAACTGTGGATACAGGCAACAACTGGAGGGATGGCAAATGTCTTATCCTAAGTGAAAGAAACGAGGGCCAAAAGCTACCTACTGTATGATTCCATGTATAGGCTGTGCTGCAAAGGCAAAACTATAGTAACAGAAAACAGATCAGAAATTAAGAAGTTGACCATAAAGAGAAATGAGGGGCATTTTGGGGAGTGATGGAAGCATTATAAATCTTAATTCTGGTGGTGTTTACTGATTCTATGTGGTTTCCAGAGGTTGGGTTTGGAAGAGGCTACAGAGGGGCACCAGGGAATTTGGGGGATGGCAGAAATACTCTATATCTTGACTGTGGCATTGATTACACCACCATGTACATTAGTTAGAACTTATAGACCAGTACACCTTTAAAGTATGACTTTTGTGTATATAATTCTATCTCAATAAGCTGGCTTGAAAAAAAAAAAGGCATGGACATGTAGCTAACTCTGGCTACAGGTAGGTTTAAGATCTTCAGGCTCTCACCTGCCTGTGTCCCATCTCACCATAGGCCTGTCCCACGCACCTGCTCTGGCATTTCCCTGGCCGCATCTCAGAGCACACACTGTCCTATCTGCCCAGCATCTGCGTCTGGGTTAGGCACTGCCTATCCCCAGAGAAAACAGGCAGTTGTGCAGTTTACTGGAATGTGCTTCAGCATCCAGCCCACACTACTCAGGTGCTCCTGCCTCCGCCAAGCAGCATGACTTTGGACAAGTCATCTGGTCTTGATTTTGGCACCTGCAGTGGAGGTGCAGCAGGACCTGTCAAAGAAGGCTCTGGAGACTGCCTCCCAGTTCAGGGCCAGCTGCAACCCTCACTTGCTGTGGCCTCCAGACAAATCCTTTTGCAGCTCTGGGCCTCTGTTTCCTCACCTATGGGGCAAGGGAGAGATGAGCTTGGACCTCCCTGGGTGGTGGTGGTGAGTTCTGCATAAAGTTGCAGAAAGCAGCCAGCACTGGCCAAAGTTCACACTCAATAATAAAAGTCAGCTGTTATCACTGTCATCACAGTGACTGTGATGGATGGAATCATGTTCCCCCAATATTTACATGATGAAGCCTAACCCCTAATACCTCCAAATGTAACTATTTGGAGATAGGGTTTCTAAAGAGGTAATTAAGTTAAAACGAGGTCATTCAGGTGGGCCCTAATTCAATCTGACTCTTGTCCTTATAAAAAATTAAGATGGAGACACATGCAAAAGAAAGGCCATGTGAGGATACAAGAGAAAGTGGCCATCTAGAAGCCAAGGAGAGAGGCCTCGGGGGAAACCAACCCTACTGACACCTTGATCTTGCACTTCTGGCCTCCAGAACTGTGAGCAAATAAATGTCTGTTGTTTGGGCCCCCCGGTCTGTGGTGCTTTGTCATGGCAGCCCTGGCAAATTAAGCAATTATGGTTGAGAAGCCAGGATCCCAACCAGTCACATTTGCCCAGGACAGTGGTTTGGTGCATTCCACTGTGGAGTGAAGGGTGATTCTTGCTAGAACCTCTGGAGCTCACATGTGTCTCCATCGGCTGTAAACCCCGGGCCATTTTCCTCAGCGATTTTTGATATCTAGGCCCAATGTGTGACTCCTATTTCTCATTTACTGAATGAAACACCAACAGAAGAACTTGGGGCTGGCCTCCTTTCTCCTTCCCCCAGCTTCAACACACAGCTTGGAAGTCCAGTGCAGACCCCCAATCTCTGGCCGGATGCCTGATCCACCCAGCTCTCGGGCCCTGCACAGGAAAGTTGGATTTCCCTGCAAATCTCATTCTTTCCAGAAAGTTTCTTCCTTCTTCTTCTCCTCCCAAACGTGCCTTGGAAGGAATATGACTACATCTAATATTGCACAATAAACATCCGCAAAGAATGCCAGAGGCAGTCCATAGTGCCTGCCCAGAAGGGAATCCCAGCCTAGTTGTGCTCCTCCATTCCTGTTCACAGGGTGACTTAGCCATGCTTCCTGCGCTCCCATGGCGTGCACTCCACATCAGCCCCCAGAATGCCTGCAGCGGGAGGCTATGCCAGGGCACTGGGCACAGCCAAGCACAGCCTGGGTCCTTGCCCCCTGCCCGTTCTCACGTGGTTCTCCCCGAACTGGTGCTTGACGTTTTTGCTCTGATTTTTCCGTTCTTGGGGTGCTTCATTCCTTCATCTTCCCTTTGGTCTGAGCCCCTTGTTCTGAAGGGACAGAATGGTGTCTCGGGTAGACCTGAGCAGCCTTTTGCAGACTGGAAAGAAACCTGAATGTGATGTTTTCCAGCCGCGTGATCTTGAGAAAGTCACTTCCACTCTGTGCCTCAGTTTCTCCCTCAATGAAGTGGAAAGAACCTTGTCACCTTGAAGAGTGTCTGGGAAGATGGACAATAAATAAGAAATAACAAACAACATAACATCAGCCTGTAGAGATACAAATCAGAATGCCAGGCCGTTTCCTGTCTCATTGAACCTCACACCAACATGCTGTCAGCGTCCCCAGGCTAGAGACAATAAATAACTACTCCAGGAGGGGAAATGGCAGGTGCAAGGGGCAGAGTTACTCACATATTTGAAAGGGGCTTTGAGAATTTGAAAGAACATACAGACGTAGAGAGTTTAACTGAACCTCTAAGACCACAAGTTCTGGGGCAAGGCGGTCTGAGTTTGAAGCTCAACTGAGTCTTGTCCTAGCTATATTACCTTGAACAGGTTTCAAACTTTCTGTGACTCAGTTTCTTCATCTGTAAAATTGGAATAATAATAGTACTTACCTCACATGATTGTGTGTGAAGTTTAAATGCACCAGTCATACAAAGCACTTAGAACAGGGCCCTGGACACAGAATGACTCAATAAATGTCAGCTGTGATTACTGTTCTTATTACTATCATCATCGTTATTATTACCATCATCTGTATTATTACTTTAAAAAGAGCACTAGTCAGAGGACTCAGGAGTCCTGGCTCTTGAGGCAGCTTGGCTTGGAGTGGTGAGAACGTGGGTTTTGGGGTCAGACAGGTTTAGCTCCCAGGCCCATTCTGGTCCATGCCTGCCGTGTCACCCTTGGGTGCCTGAGCTGTGGTTTCATCTGTAAAGTGAGGCTGAGCAGCCCAGGGGTCCAGGCTGGGCCCCAGGACGACATGCACAGAGCCCCTCAGGAAGTGGCAGGCGCTGGATACAGAAGGTCAGGGGCTGTTGCTGCAGCTGTCACTGTTGCTTGTTCACAGCTAAGAAGGATCGGACAAAGTTGGAGCCACCCAGGCAGGGTCCCACAGTTCTAGGATCAAGCAGGGAGCTCGGGTCGCACCAGCCTCTCCACCCTCCAGCCAAGGGCATGATAACAACTGGGAAGCTTTTCCTTCTCCTGACCAGTCTGCAGAGCAAGAGACTCTCCCAGTTAGCAGCAAGTGTGAGGCTCCCTATCTGGGCAACTGCACAGCACTGACCTGCCTGACTTTGTGCCCCCAAAATTGCAGGTATCTTCCGCCTAAGAAGGATCTTGGAGGCCCTTTCTTTCATGTTTACTTAAGACCCAGAAGCATCTGAAGGGAGTGTTTGAAAAAAAAGCATGCATCATTGTTTTTTCAACAATGTAATGATAGAAAAACAAGAAAATATAAAGCAACACCCCAAAGTGAGGGATAAACACCTTATCACATGACCTGATAATACCTAATTATTACAATTCTGGGAGCTTTTAAATGCTTGGGGGATCGAAGACAGAGGAGAAAGGCCAAGATTACATTACCTGGAAGTATACTTAATATGTGATAGAATACTACTCAGCCACAAAAAGGAATGAATTAATAACATTCACAGCAACCTGGATGAGATTGGAGACTATTATTCTAAGTGAAGTAACTCAAGAATGGAAAACCAAACATCATATGTTCTCACTAATAAGTGAGAGCTAAGCTATGAGGATGCAAAGGCATAAGAACGACACAATGGACTTTGGGGACTCAGGGGGAAAGGGTGGGAAGAGGGTGAGGGATAAAAGACTACAAATTGTGTGCAGTGTATACCGGCCAGGTGATGGGTGCATCAAAATCTCACAAATCACCACTAAGGAACTTACTCATGTAACCAAATACCACCTGTTCCCCAATAACTTATGAAAAAAAATTAAAAATAAAATAAAATATAAAATATATTCTTTAAAAAAAAAAACAGCATCTTTGGCATTTGGCAGCTGAGGAAGATGAGGATGGGGGAGAGTAATGCTCAGAGGACCACACCTCTGGGCCTGAGAAAAGGCGCTACCTGACTAACTACCAGCATCAGAGAGCAGAGCCCTGAGACCAGAGGGAAGAAACTTGAGGCAGACGCTGCAGTCCTGCCAAAGGTTGCCCTCCAACTGGGTGTGCGTCATAGATTCCACGCACTTCCATCCAAGAGCATGGCAGAGACCAGCTCGGAAAGATGAGAGGACCTACTGTGTACCGGACACTTTATGTGCACACCCCAAGGAAGTCTCCCAGATAGCTTGCTAAGCAGCAATTGTAGGCTCATTTTTCAGAAGTAAAAACACAGCTAACAGCAAATGAGAAGTAGACAGGCTTGTTCCCACCACAACGCACTGATTGAGGGCTCAGTGCATTCGGGATCTGGGGTGGTCCCCAGGATGCAAAGGTGAATAAGATGAATGGGATCTAGGTTTGTCCTTGGGTAGCTCAGGTCTACCAGGGACAACCTCAGTAACCGAGCATGACAAAGAGGGTGGCAGGCTCTAGGACGGACACCTTACCAATTACAGAAGTACAGATGGCAGATCCCGCTCAGAAGAGGCTACCTGAGCCAGATCTTGATGGAAGAGGATGTTTACCAAGAAGAAGTAGCATTGCAAGCAGTAGACCATACCCAGGTCACAAACAGACTTCATCTGGCTGCCAGTGTTGAATAATGTTTAGATGAGGGTGAACCTTTAAAGATCAGATTTCACATAAGATCTGGCAACTGGCTAGGCTCAGTGGCCCACACCTATAATCCCAGCACTCTGGGAGGCCAAAGCAGGAGGATTGCTTGAGGCCAGGAGTTTGAGACCATCCTGGGCAACATAGTGAGACCCTATCTCTACAAAAAAATAAAAATAAGCCAGGCACAGTGTCTCATGCCTGTAATCCCAGCACTTTGGGAGGCAAGGCAGGCAGATCGCGAGGTCAGGTGTTCAAGACCAGCCTGACCAACATGGTGAAACCCCGTCTCTACTGAAAATACAAAAATTAGCCTGGGGTGGTGGCACATGACTGTAATCCCAGCTACTCAGGAGGCTGAGGCAAGAGAATCACTTGAACCCAGGAGGCGGAGGTTGCAGTGAGCCATGATTGCACCACTACACTCCAGCGTGGGCAACAGAACAAGACTTCATCTAAATAATAATAATAAATAAAATTTAAAAAATAAAAATAGCCTGGTGGAGTGGTGCACAGCTGTGGTCTCAGTTACTTGGGAGGCTGAGGCTAAGGGATTGCTTAAGCCTGGGAGGTTGAAGCTGCCATGAGCTAGGATTGTGCCTCTGTAGTCCAGCCCAAGCAACAGTAAGTCTCTGCCTCTATTGAAAAAAATTAAAATAAAAAAAAAAAACAATTCTGGCAACCCAGGACCTGCTTAGCTACATGACTTCAATCAACTAAACAACAGACATCCCAGTTTAGACAGTCATCTCAATGTACAGAGTTCCTACCCCACCCTTCCACACTCCACCCCATCAGCTTTATTCCATATGCATGGTGCCTGCAGACATTTGCATTTGTGCTTTCTAAGACCACAGACTTTAAGCCATTAATCAAGCTCTTTTTGTTTTGTATGGAAAGTTGTTTCATCTAACATGTTACATATGGCATTCAGCCAAAAACACCCAGAAATCCCTGAATCCCACTTCCCATTGCACAGAAGGAAACACAGTGGCCAGGGAGGCAAAGAGCTGTGGCCTGCCTTTCACATTCATTTTGCATTTAATGGAACCACACAGCAGCTCTACCAAGTAGGTGCTGGGCATTTTGCAGCAGCCCAAACAAGGCTTTGAGAAGTTGGGAGGCTTGCCCAAGGTCACCCAGCTAGTAAGAGTCAGAGCTTGGACGGGACCAGGAGTTCTGACTCCATATCCAGTGCTTCGCCCACCACACCACAAGGGCTGCCTCCCGTGTAGAAAGGACTGTGGAGGACAACAGAGTCAGAGACCCAGGGAGGCCCAAAACCACAGAGGGCCCGATGTCACCCAACTCTCAACAGTAAAAGTGGTCAGCTGATGCTCGAACGGTTTGCGTCTGTTCTCGGCATTTTTCTGAAACTCCCAAAGCATAAAGTATGCAGGAAAATGTTCTATTTCACACACACACACACACACACACACACACACACAGTGTCACATTGTTATAGGCCTGTTCTTTGGGGCACACTTGAGCATCGCCAGCTCCCCACGGCCTGGAGACAGCCGAGCAAGCATCCGCCCTGGGCCACTAAGGGATTTTTGTTTCGTATTAAGCCAATCTGGTCTAGATTAAAGATAAGTGGGAATAATTCCTTCAAATGAAAACACAAAATCTTTGAACAGAATCTCCCAGTCCACAGGCATGAGAGGCCAGAGCCTTGGGTGTCTGAGGCCATGACATGTGCAGGCAACTGTCCCCAGCAGGAAGAAGGGAAAATATCAGAAAGAGGGATTGTGATTCTTTGTGATTAGGTGGGATCTCAATGATACCTCTCCCTGCTTGGACAATCATAGAATGAATGAATCATTCATTCAGCCCTTGGCCCGGTTCAGGGTGCGTAAAACAACAGAGGAGAAGGTTAGAGACCAAAGCACTGAAGCCAAGAAAACGGTGCATCTGAGCTCTGCTCTGTTCTTGTACAGTTTTCATCTTAGACATAAACACGAGACTGCATGTTCATCCTTGCATCCTTCAACTTCCAATGACATCTGAACTTCTAACTCTCAGTGACATCTAGCAAGCCAAGTAATGTTAAATAGTGTTTCTCTCACCTGGCACAGTCACGTTGACTCATACCTTCACTCCATGGGCAAATCTGCTGCAGATCTGATTGCTTTTTATCGAATGCCTACTATTTCCATAGCACAGCATCAGCCCTTCTTGCATTTTTTTACAGCTTTGTTTGAGACGAGAACTTCCAGAATGCTCACCACATCCATGAAGAAGAATTGGCATTTGTGGCTCAGAACCTGCATCTGGCCATAGCTGGCCCAACGGCAGACGCCCCGGAGAGGAATCTTACCCAGGACGGGAACACACCACCAAGGAACCCCGGGGAATCAGTGAAGGATGCATAGCTCCCATGTGATCTTTAAGATAAAGATGCTACTTACCCCAATACTTGTCATGGCAGCGTGACCCAGGGCCTAGAGGCTGTAGGACATGGAAACTGTCTCCAAGATAGAATGGCCTCTAGAATGTCTGAGATGATAAATTTGAACAATGATGCACACTGATGTTCCGAGAAATGACCAGGCCCCTTGCGGTTGCTCAAACTGAGGATATACCTGAAGTGAGGATATGAATCGTGCCTACTTCAGAGAGCCTCCATGAGGATTAGAGGGGACACCCTGAGGACATCCGTGTGCACAATGGGTGGGGAGCACCATGTAACTGTCATTCTTATCTCTACCTGGGTCACAGGCTCTCTTACTCTGATTTTTAAATCCTTTCTTGAGGACAGATTTTTTTAAGCCCCCTTAATTATTGGGTAAGAATTCAGATAAGACAAAGAAAACAAGTGGATAAATTTACATCAAAAAAGAAAAGAAGATTGTTTAACCCTGGATTACGGTCACCCAATGGTTCAAGAAATTTCACATCATAAACTCTGACAGATCGCACGTTAGTTTTTAAGGTCAATGTTGAAAACAACAACTTCCTAATGAGGTTAAAAACATGGAATAATTGAACAGGCAATTAAGTGAATATCATGTGCTTTACCTCACCCTAAATTTGTCATATTCAACATTTCTTCGAAAGGGTAGAATAGTTTTGTCGGACCCAGTGATATTTTCCTCCAGTTGGATGGAACTAAAAATATAGCACCATAGGATCTCAGCAGCAAGAGGACAGGAAAGTTGTCATCTAGCCTGAATCTCTCGTTTCAAGATGGCCCATCTAGGATGCAGAGAGGGAAAGGGAGCTGCTTGTGCCTCATGGTTACTAGCAGCATCAGGACTAGAACCCACAGACATGTTGTCCCAGGTCTCTTACAGTTTGAAAAGGTCATGATTTCACTGAGCACAGGTCTTGAAGCTCCTCTGAGGCAATTGAAAAGCTCTCTGAGGAAGGCACTCAGCCCTTTAAAGCCTGTGACCTTCACATGTGAGTAAAAAGGAAGAAGACACCAGAACAATCTTGAAAAAGAAGGACGACCTTGAAGGACTCACACTTCCTCATTTCAAAACTTGCTACAAAGCTGCAGTAGTCAAAGCAGTATGGTACTGGCATAAGAATAGACACATAGATCAATGAAATAGAAATGAGAATCCAGAAACAAGCCTTTATATTTGTGGTCAATTGATTCTTTACAAGGGTGTCAAGATAGTTAAACAGAAAGAATAGACTTTTCAATAAATAATGCTGGGATAACTGGAAAGCCCCAATGTAAATGAGCAAATTCTGACCTCTCCTTCATACATATATAAAAATTAACTCAAAATGGACCAAACACCTAAATATAAAAGATAAAACTGTAAAACTCTTAGAGGAAAAAGTAGGAGTAAATTTTTATGAGCTTGAGATAAGCAATGTTTTCTCGGCTACAACAATAAAAGCATAAGCAATAAAAGAAAAAATTATATAAATTGAACTTTATCAAATTTTAGGGCTTTTATGATTTAGACTACTATCAGGAAAGTGAAAAGACATCCCAAAGGATGGAAAACTACATTTGAAAATTATGTATCTGATATAGGACTTGTTTCCAGAATATACTACAAACTCTTTCAACTCCATAATAAAAACTTATATAACACAATGTTTAAATGGGCAAAGGACCTGAATAGGCATTTCTCCAAGGATTATATACAAATGACCAATAAAGACATGAGAAAATGCTCAGCATCATTAGTTATCAGAGAAATGCAAATCAATACCACAATGAGACACCCATTTTACACCCACTAGGATGGTGGGATCCAAAGGATGGACAATCACAATTGTTGTTGATGATACCGAGAAGTCTCATAGCAGGTGAGAGTATAAACGGTGCAGTCACTTTGGAAAAGAGTTTGGCAGTTCTTCCAAATGTTAACTGCACAGCTACTGTATGACTCACCAATTCTATTTCTAAGTTACACCCACGAGAAATGAGCACATAGATCACACAAAAACTTACACATGGATGTTCACGCAGCATTATTCATTGTCAATATTCTAAAATAAGTAAAACATGAAAACAACCCAGTGCCCATCAACTGATAAACAGACAAATAAAATATGGTGTATTCACAAAATGGAATGTTATTTAGCAATAAAAAGCAATTAAGTTCTGATACATGTTACAACATGGATGAACCTCAGAAACATTAAGTGAAAGAAGTCAGTCACAAAAGACCACATATTGTATGATTTCATTTATTTGAAATGGCCAGCACAGAAAAATGCATAGAGACAGAAATAGAATAATAGTTGCCTAGGGTGGGGAAAATGGAGAAGGATGTTACTGGATACAGGGTTTCTTTTTGGAGTGCAGAAAATATTCTAAAATTAGATTGCAGCAATGCTTGGGTAACTCAGTGAATTTACCAAAAACCATTGAAGTGTGTACTTTAAATAAGTGAACTGTATGTATGCAAATTATATTTCAATAAAGCTATTCGTTTTAAATGGAAGAGATACATTTAAGCATTCATTCATTCGTGATTCAACATTCATTGAATTATTCTATTCTAGATTATGGACTACAGTAATGAGTCTACCCTACATAAATACCCTACATTCTATTGGATGATAGAGACATTAAGCAAATAAACTATAGTCCAAGAGCCAAATCCAGTCCATCACTTGTTGTTATAAATAAAGTTTTATTGACACCCAGCCACGCTCATTTATTTACATATTGTGTTTAGATATTTTATGCCACAACAGCAGGAATGAGTAGTTGCAACAGAGACCATGTAACTCACAAAGCCAAAAATATTTACTATCTGTTCCTTTAAAGAAAGTTTGCCAGTTCCTTTAATAGAAAGTCAGTTAATGAGATGGGCTGAGTCCAAATAAAAGAGGGTAAGAGGACAGTGAGTGACATGAGCTGCTGTTTCAGGCAGGTGAGTCAGAAGGTCTTTCTGAGCAGTGATACTGGAGTCCCTAATGAGCATGGGACTGGAGTGAGTCATGTGACCACCTAGGTGAAAAGTGGTCCAGGAAGAGAGAACAGACCACACAATTACATTAGTCCATTTTCACGCTGTTGATAGAGACATACCCAAGACTGGACAATTTACCAAAAAAAGAGATTTAAAGAACTCACAGTTCCACATGGCCTTGCAATCATGGCAGAAGGCAAGTAGGAGCAAGTCACATCTTACATGGATGGCAGAAGGTAAAGAGATAGCTTGTTCAGGGAAACTCCCCCTTATAAAACCATCAGATCTCATGAGACTTATCAGGAGAAGAGTACAGGAAAGACATGCCCCCATGATTCAATTACCTCCCACCAGATCCCTCCCACAACATTTGGGAATTCAAGATGAGATTTGGGTGGGACACAGTCAAGCCATATCAACGATGGGAGCCACTGAGGCAAGACTGTGTCCCAGGAGCCAAACGAGCTACAGGAGTCACAGGAGGGAACATAAGTACCCAGATGGCCACACCCACAGCACCAACCCAAGTTTGGAGATAAATGAAATCATTTCAGAAAATCTTAGGAAAACAGACACTAGGAGGCATTTCACTTTGGGGTGCAAGGGACTCTTAACCAAAGAGCCACCAAAAGTCAGTGATGGTGAGTGGATCGGATAAAGCTATACTTTAAAGCAGAAAGGCCAAGCTCATCAACACTGTTCTCCCAGGCCAGCAGAAGCTGTCGCAGGATGCAGAGGACTGCTGGGGGTGAGAGGCAGCAATCGCTATGGGGGACCTAAGTTAGAAATGTCCCTTTGTCACTTACTGGCTGTGTGCTGCCATGATGGATTTGTTTATATATGTTTTTATTATAATAAGGATTTATTACCTTATTATCTCCAGCAAGGCCCTTCCTTCTCTTGAGTTCCAGCTTCCTCTGATGGGAATGATAATCATATTTCCTCCTCAATACATACACAATCACCCACCCTGAGACCAGACACTGACACTTCCTCAGTTTGTGCCATTGAAGCCGAAAGTGGCTGATGGTCAGAGGTAGCCAGCAGGGTTTACAATCCTGAAGGTCAGCTCCTCTTGGAATGTCACAAATCTCCCCCTACAACTGGCAAATAAACACCCCTAGCAGAGGTATGGATACACTCTCCTGCCTAATCCAGGATAAGAAAAACACAAATATCACCACTTCACATCTGCAAGCCTCCAAAAAAAATAAATAACATAACATAACATGCTAGAGGACGCACTGAAAATCCCAAATTGCATTTACTCAGAAGGTCCGTTTTGAGTCAATGTCCAGAATGTTTTGCAAATATGTCCAGAGGCTTCTTTCATTTCATGAGATGCCCGGGGCATTATTTTCTGTTCGCCTCATGTGCCTGCAGGAGAATGAGAATGCACTGTGCAGGCATTGTGCTGGTCGAAAGGAACCAGGTGGCTTTAAGGCACGGGAGACCTGTAGGGTGGTGTCTGCATCCGTGAGTGAGCCAAAGATGTGTTTGTCTCCTGTTGGATAATTTGGAACCTCAGGAAACCTCACCCCATTGTTATTTTAACAGCAAATAATTCCACTGGAGCTGAGAGGAAGAGTCTAGAGATAATTGCTCTGTCCACTCTGCCCTGAAGGAATCTTTAGTGCCCCAAGTCTCCAGAAATACCTCCTCTGCCTTTCAAAGGTTGGCATCATGACAAAATCCAGTCTGGAGTCCAGAGGTGTCACGCTTTCTGGACTCCAGGGGCTTCCTCTATGCTGCAACAGAGAGTGACTGCGATCTTCACTGGAAATTCTCCACCGGACGTGGTGGCTCACACCTGTAATCCCAGTACTTTGGAAGGCCGAAGTGAGCGGATCACACGGTCAGGAGATTAAGATCATCCTGGCTAATACAGTGAAACCCCGTCTCTACTAAAAATATATATATATATACAAAAAATTAGCCAGGCGTGGTGGCACGCACCTGTAGTCCCAGCAGTTCGGGAGGCTGAGGCAGGAGAATGGCATGAACCCAGGAGGCAGAGCTTGCAGAGAGCCGATCTAGCCCCACTGCACTCCAGCCTGGGCGACAGAGAGAGACTCTGTCAAAAGAAAGGAAGAAATTATCCCCAACCTGGAGGACTGGGTGTCCCACGCTGATATGACTTAGTTGTTTGTTCCCTCCTGATACGGTTTGTCTGTGTCCTCACCCAAATCTCATCATGAATTGTAACTCCCACAATTCTCATGTGTCATGAGAGGAACCTGGTGGGAGGTAATTGAATCATGGGGGCAGGTCTTTCCTGTGCTGTTCTTCTGATAGTGAATAAGTCTCATGAGATCTGATGGTTTTTTAAAAAAAGGAAGTTTCCCCATACCAACTCTCTCTCTTTGCCTGCTGCCATCCACATAAGATGTGACTTGCCTTCCACCATGATTGTGAGGCTTCTCCAGCCACGTGGAACTGTGAGTTCTCCATTAAATCTCTTTCCTTTGTAAATTGCTCCGTCTCGGGTATGTCTTTATCAGCAGCATGAAAATGAACTAATACACCTCCAAATCTCATGTTGAAATGTGATCCTCAGTGTTAGAGGTAGGGCCTGGTGGGAGGTGGTTGGATAATGGGTGCAGGCCCTTCATGAATGTCTTGATGGCATCCTTGCAGTAATGAGTGAGTTCTCACTCTGGATTCACAAGAGATCTGGTTGTTTAAAAGAGCCTGGCACCTCCCCCACTCTTGCTCCTGTTCTCACCATGTGATGTGCCTGCTCAGCCTTTCCCTTCCACCATGACTGTAGCCTCCTTGAGGCCTCACCAGAAACAGATTCCAACATCATGCTTCCTGCAGAGCCTGCAGAATGGTGAGCCAATTAAACCTCTTTTCTTTATAAATTACCCAGTCTCTGGTATTCTTTCATAGCAATGCAAGAATGGACTCATACACTCTGCTGACTTGCTTTTCCTGAATTGCATGACACCCATGATCCACCTAGGAACCATTCTTAATCCCAAGCCCAATATATTTCCTAAAGCTAAAGAACTTTTTGTTCAAAGGAAGCTGTATTAGTCAGTTCTCATGCTGCTTATAAAGACATACCTGAGACTGGGTGATTTATAAAGAAAAGAGGTTTGACACACAGTTCTGCAGAGCTGAGGCGGCCTCAGGAAACTTACAATCATGGTGGAAGGGGAAGCAAACACATCCTTCTTCACGTGGCAGCAGCAAGAAGTGCCAAGCAAAAAGGGGGAAACTATAAGATCTTATGACAACTCACTATCATGGGAATACCAGCATGGGGGTAACCACCCTCATGATTCAATTACCTCCCACTGGGTCCCTCTCACAACCCATGGGGATAATGAGAACTGCAATTCAAGATGAGAATTGGGTGGGGACACAACCAAACCGTATCAGAACCCTTGGGCAGAATGTCTGCCCTGAGATATAAAACAAATAAAAAGGAAGAAGCTCTAGATGAATTAGTGAGTTTCAGACTTCACCACTATCTCACCAGTGTCTGCTCCTCCCAATAAACTCCACTCTGGGACCAAATGGGGACCACTAGGAATCCAGAAGGCACAACTGGAAAACCAGTTTAACCCACACTTTTCATTTTACAGACGAGGAAACTGAGCCCCAGGGTCAGGAAGTACCTTGCTCAAAGGCCAAGGCAAAATCAGGCCAGGACCTGGTCTTACTAATTCAGGGGTTGGCAAATTGTTTCTGTAAAGTTCTCCAAAAAAGTCCAGATAGTAAATATTGAGGGAATATGGTCTATTACCTTTGACTCTATCATTATAGCTCAAAAGAAGTCATAGACAATACGCCTTCAATAGACATAGTAGTTCCAGTGAAGCAATTATTTATAAAACAAAACAGTAAAACACGATGTTCCACCATAGCAGCATTATTCACGTGATCAGTGTGGAAGCAGCAAATGTCCAGACAGATGAATGGATAAACCAAATATCCCTCCATATGATGGAATATTATGTAGTCTTTAAAAAGAAGGGAAGTCTGACCCATGCTATAACATGGATGGACCTTGAGGCTAAATTAAATGTGAGTCACAAAGGACAAATATAGCGCGATTCTGCTTCTTTTGCCATTTTTCCTTCCGAGGAGGTGATTCTACTCTTACCTTGATTTAGGAGTGTAGTGGTGTGTTCAGCTCACCTCACTGCAACCTCCGCCTCCCAGATTCAGTAGTTCTCCTGTCTCAGCCTTCCATTATGGGATTACAGCACCTCATCGCACCCTGCTAATTTTTGTACTCTTTAGTAAAGGCAGGTTCACCTATATTGCCCAGCTGCGTGCCAGACTCCTGACTTGGTGAGATCACCCGCCACCTTGGCCTCCCAAAGTGCTCAGGTGATCTGAGACACTGTGCCCAGCCAGCATGACTCTACTTTTATGAGTCTCCCAGAGGAGTCAAATTCTAGAAAGTAGAATGGAGGTTGCCAGGGGCTGGAAGTGGAAGGAAGTGAAAGCTAGTGCTTAATGGGTACAAAGCTTCAGACTGGGAAGATGAAAAGTTCTGGAGATGGATGGTAGTGATGGACACAACCAGGTGAATGTCCTTAATGCCACTGAATTGTGCACTTAGATATTGTTAGGATAGCAAATCTTATGTTATGTATATTTTACCCCAATTTAAAAAACACAAATAAATTAACTTTTAAAGTAATGGGTGAGATTTGGCCCATGGGCTGTAGTTTGCCAAGCTGTGGGACAGTTCGAGCTACTTATCTTAAAACAAAAAGGTGATCAGACAACAGCAGAGAATGTAGAGGAATCTCGAGTGTTCTTGGGGCATATAAATTTGGCTGTCTACCTCTAAACTATCTGTGATCCATTGACTCAAGAAGCCAACCGTGGGTCAAGAAAACTTATACAGTAGCATGTCACCTACCTGGAGCCATGCACTTTCAGTCACTCTGGCCACAGCCAGGTTAGTTAAAACTGGCAGAACACAGGTATAGCATCAGACTAACTGCACTTTGCATCCTGAAACCTCCATTCAATGGCGGTGTGCATCTAAGCAAGGATTTGGTTTTCTGCGTCAGTTCCCCCACCTATAAAATGAGTATTTTGTACTATATGATCTCTTAAATTAAATGATAAAATTTTCCATGCCAGGTTATGCTGACATTTATTTTATAAAAATATGTGCAGATAACCTACCACACAATATAGGTTCAATGATTGTTACCTAATTTCTTTTTGTTTCTAGATCTTAAATTAGCAGTGACTAAAAAGTAAAGGACTCCCTGAAGAGAAGAAGAAAAACATTTTACAAATCAAAAAACGTAAAAGCAGGAGAAACTCCAGGGAGCTGCCACAGCTGCCAAAAATGGTGCCATTTCCAGGCTTGTCATGAATGAGGGCAGGTCAGGAGCCTGTGACTCTAGGCAAAAGCACAGCCTTAGGTTTCTCCCTGAGAACAAAAGTATCTTCTCAGCCAAGGAAACAGGGTCGGCCACTGGAGAAAGAAGTTTCATTTTAAGAATTTCCTTGCTTCCCTTCTGTGATGAACTAAATGTTTTTGTCCCCCACCAAATCTATATGTCGTCATCTCCCTGACCCTCCATGTCCAGCCTGCTCCGAGACTGGTTCCTTCAACCTCCTTCTTTTCCTTCCAAATCTCTCCTTCTTCTCAATCCTCATGGCCTTACTCGCATCCTAAATGGTTTTCCTGTCTCTCTTCTTCCCTTTCTCCACCCTGTGGCCAACAGAGAAATCTTCCAAGATCATGCCCTTTGTCAGTTACTCCCTTGTCCCAGACTCTTTAATGGACCTAAGTGACAACATCTCATCTCAACTCATTGGTCTGGAGTCTGTGGCCCTCCTGACCACCCCAGCCTACCCCTCCAAGTCATCTTCTAATGCCTGTGGCCTCTCGTTATCACTGTGTTGGTCTACAGACAGCCCTCCACCCCTGACTTCTTATCCCTCCTTCCTGCTGGCTCATGCTCTTCCCTCCAAATGGATTTTCTTCTCTCTTTTTCTTTCCTACTCCTTTTCACCCTTGAAAAGCCATCAGACATTGCCTCCTCCAGTAGCCCATCTCTGTGCTCCCAGAGCCTCTGTGCCACATTTTGCATTGCACCTGGGAAGCCATGCTGGGAGGGTTCTAGGGGAGTCTGCTGCTCCTCTGGGTGACTGCAGTGGCAGAGTCTTTTCAGGCCCAAATCCCAGCCCCCAACACTAAGACCAGACCCACAACAGAGGCCTTCTCTCCTTGTCAGTGAAATAAGTGGGAAGGGCCTGTCTCTTTCCACCAGGACAAAGGAAGATACGCATATGTTCTGGTCACCTCTTTGAGTGCTATTGTGGTCCTTTGAAAGGAAATGATTCTGTCCTTTGCTAGATGTGAGATTAAGGAGCTTTGCAGACTCCCAGGGACCACTGGATCTGGGCTGACCAAACCAGACCCAGAACACAGAACGCATCCAGCCGAGAACCAGGCTTGCGGGCGTGTGGGCTGGCAGTGGGACAGGCTCGAGCCGGCCTGGTGACCACACCTGATTGCCACAAGGGTGACCACAGGCTGCAGGGCCAGCTGTAAACATGCAGGTGTCACAGGTCTTCGGCCACAGAGGAAGCAGTCCCCACCCCGTGCTGGGGCTCTGGCCTCACAAACCAGTGACACTACTGGGCACAGCCCTGCACAGAGCCCTGCTCTGCCCATGCCCTGAAAGGCACAGAGAAACCAGGAAACACAGGTCCTGTTGGTCCTTCTTTTCTCAGTCCCTCTCCTGCTTCTTTTTCTTCTTTTCTTTCTCTCTTCAACAAATATAAGTTGTCGTTGTAGGCCCTGGGACACAGCAAAATGTTTAATCCCCCAAATAATTTCCTTTCACTCTACTTTCATTGCATGAGTAGCCAGCAACCCCATGTTAGGCCAGGAAGATGTAGTAGTGAGAAGGGGATACACTCGCTGCCCTCCCGGAGCTTGGAATAATACCACAAATAAATACATGTGGACTTAAAACAGGATGGACCTAGGGGGAAAACAGTACCAACAGCAACGGCAATCAAACCCAGACAGGCTCCCTGAGGATGAGCATTTGAATCCACAATGGAGGGATGAGTGGGGAGGTCACTGGGTAGAACCCAAGGCCTGGGCTGGGTACAGGAAGGGGACATATTCCAGGCAGGAGAGAGTAAGGGCAAAGGCCCTGAGGTAGACAGGATGTAGGAGGCAGTAGGTCTAAGAATCACATAATGACCCAAGTAAACAAGTGGGCTCCTTCTCCTGGATCCCACACTTCCAGCAACGGTGGGTCCTTGTGAGTTCCTCCATAGAGGCCAGAGTCCTCCCCAGACCTGAAAGAACAGAAGCCAGCAGAATGGGGCAGGGAGAGAGGAGCTCAGAGGACTAAACAGGGTGTACTTATATCCCGTGTGGAGAGGGGTGAGGACAAGTGGTCTAGTTCCAGACCAGGAAGGGCAGAATGGGAAAGAAGGAGGAAGGGCGAGCAGAGCCGGCTACAGGGAGAGCCAGGCATGCTCCAGGAAGGCCTGGGAGCCCACAGGCTGGAGAGGCACTCCGGCCTGGGGGCGGGGGACAGGCTGACTCAGAGGGCCCTGCCAGGTGAACAGGGCACCAAGGTGCGTGAGGAGGCAATGCAGGAGGCCAGCCTGCATAGGTCCCCTGAGGAAGGAAGGCAGGGTGGGAGGAGGTCAGAGCAGGGGGCAAAGGGCAAGTCTGGGGCAGGGCCTGGGGTGGGGTGTGGGTAATTGAGAGAGGCTGGTGCTGCTAGACACCACTCAGTGACAGACGGGTGAAGGCACCAGGGAGGAGAGAGGTTGGGCATGGAGGCCCAGACCAGGGCCTGCCCCACAAGGCAGAGGCGTGGGCCTCACAAGTCACTGAGCCTCCAGGGGCTGCCCTTTCCTCCTTTAGGCTGCAGTCAAGTAAAAAATAAATCTGCCACTTAAAAAAATAAACAATCTGAGAGTCACTGTTTGCAATGCGATGCACCGTTTCACAGGCACCAACTCATCGTTTTCCCCGCCATGATCTCTGAGTCAAGCAGGAAGATGGACAGACTCTCAGAAGGCACCTGTGCTGTTGCTCACAAGTGGACTCTGCAGCAGGATGACCTGGTTTTGAATCACTGCTGTGTGAATGGGAGTCCAGTGACTTAACCTCTCTGCCTCAGTCTCCTCATGTGTAAATGGGGTGTAACCATTGTGAAGATGAATGAGTTCGTGTACATAAGTGGCATTTAGAAAAGCATCATTTGGCTAACACAGTGAAACCCCATCTCTACTAAAAATACAAAAAATTAGCCAGGCGTGGTGGCATGCACCTGTAGTCCCAGCTACTCAGGAGACTGAGGCAGGAGAATGGCATGAACCCGGGAGGTGGATCTTGCAGTGAGCTGAGATCACGCCACTGCACTCCAGCCTGGGCGACAGAGTGAGATTCTGTCTCAAAAAATAAAAATAAAAAAAAGAAAAGGATAATTTAAGTGTGTGCTCACATGGCACCACCTTACAGATGTAGAAACTGAGTCTCCCAGGGGTTAAGCACTGGACAGAGGGGAATATCTCAAAGCTGATGGGAATCCATCCATCTGCCCTCTGCTCAAACACTCCTTTTCGGAAATCCCGCAGAAAGATGAAAACCAGATCAAAGCAAAGATCCAGCAAGAATTAGATGGTATGGATGGTGTGACTTCTATCTTTTTTCTTTTTAAAAAAAATTCCAACCGGAAATCATGGCACTGAAGTCACAGCGAGGAGTCGAGGCTGTGACGTTGTTGTGGGAGCCTCAGGCAGCTGTGTCAATTCCTCTAGGAAGTTCACAGGGAGTCAAGGCTTTGGAGCCATGCCCTGCCAGGAGAGCTTACCAGCTTGAAAGCAGGGCAGGTGGTTTGGGGTTGATTCCCGCATGAATGGGGAACTCCCCAGCCCCATCTTCCTTTCTTCCTAGGCATTCAGGGGGGTGATGGTGGTGGGAGGATCCCCCTGGCTCCCTCCTCCTCCTCTCCTTGCTTCTAGATGAGGTATCCTGGGCTCCATCCCAGGTTCCCTGTCTAACTCCACTCCCCACAGACTTGGCCCAGCCCTGCTCCAACCCCAGCTTCCAATATCCTCAATAAGCTGATGGCTCTCAAATCCCTATTTCCAGCCTCTCTGCCAGGAGACCTAAGAGCAAGTATATAGCTGCCTTCTCCACCGTCCACAGTGGGCATGGCCGGGTGCCTTATTTCCTGGCAATTTGCAACTGCTTCTGTGCAGGCCAGAGGAGGGGCAGTGCTGAGTATTTCAAGGTTGCCGTTTTACCAGACAAGTACCTTGGAGGGTGAGGGGTGAGGGAGAAAGTAGAAGACTGTGGAAGTGACTAAGTACCGCAGGCCAGTGGATCTGGGTCCAGGGTGGGGTGGGGATACTGGAGGGAGCTGGAAAGGAGAGGATGTTTGCAGCCTGGAGTTTGCAAGCGGTAAAGTTATGGCAAGGGAGCAGCGAAGTCCAGGGGTGAGCATGGAAGCGGAGGAGGGAAAGAAATGATTGGAAGCAAAGTCATCCATCCCCGTATCCAAAGTATATTCTGAATCTGTGCATCATTCTCCCATATCAACCAGCCTGGCCCAAGCTACCACCAGCCCTTATCTCCTACCTGGTCTCCCTGATCTCTCTCCTATCCTGAGCCCCTCACTTTATTCTTCGCAGATCAAACAGAGTCATCTTTTAAAACTGCAAACTGTGTCACGGCACTGCCCTGTTCAAAGCCCTCGGATGGCTGCCATCACATGTAAGATACGCTAATAACTTCTTGCCCTGGCTGCCACACGCTATGCTCTCAAAGCTTCCTACCTCTTTTCATTCCCATCTCTTAAAGGCTTTGAATTCCTCCAGATGCAGGAATCCCACTCCTGTGCAATACAATGCTGCCGCACCCCCACCCCACACAATGGTGAAGACTGGAATCTGACTGGGCCTCATGATGTTTAAGCTACAACCTGAGTGACAAGAAGATCTGGGGAAGAGCAAGCCAGGCACAGAGGACTGCTGACCTGAGTGACCTTAGGCAGGAGCAGGAAAGCCAGCGGGGCTGGAGTGCAGAGGGCAGAGGGAGAGAGTGGCATGGGAGGACACGCCTGTCAGCCTCTGCCATGTAACAAATGGCCCTGAAGCTTAGCAGCTTGCAACAACCACCATCTCAAATTTCTTCTGATCCCGTGGGTTGGCTGCACAGTTCCTCTGCTGGCATCACTGAAGCACCTGCAGTCACACTGCCCTGGAAGACTGGCCTGGCTGGGAGGTCCAAGAGAGCATCACTCATACATCTGGCAGCGGGTGCTGTGCTGGCTGGGATGCCTCAGTTCTCTCACAAGGCGCAGCTTTGGCACTCAACCAGCCTCAATTCCCCTGCCTGCCTTTCCTTCACTGTTTTCTGGACCTGGCGTTCTTTCCAGTGGAGGCCTGAAGTCAACCTACCGTTGTGAGAGGATTCCAGGAACACTGGCGCAGCCCTTCAAATGCAATTCCTCAGCTGAAATCCAGGCCTGCTGGAGTGAGATGGAGCTCCACAGGAGGGACACGTGCTAAACCCTGGCCCGGGTAGCCCCAGCGGGCACACGAGGCCCACTTCTTCCTAGAGCAGGGCTGACAGTCCTCATGCCTCCTGGCTCTAAGATGAGCCCCATTCAGCGGCAGCCTGGGTGTCTGTGAGACCATTGCCATGGGCTTTGATTGGCCTCAGCGTCATGGCACCTCTCTGACCCTCAGGCGTTTCTCCCATAAAGTGAAAGAACAAAACAGAGGAGGTGGGAGTATTGGGTTCACCTTCAAGTACCAAATGCCTGTGAAGTATCCTTTGTGCTCAACCCGTGAACAGAGGATTATCCATGATATTTTGCTGATCGGGTAGCCTTTGGTCGACCAGTGCAGACCCCAAAGTCAAACCCTTGTAACTCTGCAAGATGACAACTTAAGTCTGAGTTACACGAGAAGAAAAATCTCAATATGCCTGAGAAGCAAGAGGCTGCAGCATGTGATCCTAAGCACCCGGTGCATTTGTGTTTTCAGGGAAAGAGGTGGAAATCTCTCCTGCTGCACGAACTTTAAAAAGACAGCACAGAAATCTCTTGACAGCTCTGCTCTCTGGAATTTCATCGAGGCGCTCAATGGAATACTTCAGTTGCAAAGTAACCATTTCTATTGTTCTGAGTGGCCACAATCCCTTTTTATTGATGTCATAAAGTAGGTATTTATGAGATGAGGTTATTAAGATCAATAGAATAAATGGAACACCTAATTCTATCTTTTTCACAGCGGCACAAAGCATTCTCTTGGCGCAATCCCAATGAATGAAGGGACCCGGGCGCTGTCACATAGGCCTAATCCCAAAGCAAAGAGCTCACCCTATTAACGGTGACTCCCTTTTTACATGCTTCTTAAAGTCAAAAATTCTGTTGGCCCTAAGTAGCCTTTATTGAAAATTTAAAAAAAAAAAAAGAATACAGACTGGAATTCATTGTGCAACTGGATTTACCACATTTATAACCAGGTTGGCCGCACTAGTTTTCATTTCACCAGAAGAAGAAAAAACATAACACAGAGAGGAAGGAGCCTTCTGTTTTTAAAAGCTGTTTGGAAACATGTAACTGGTTTACCTAATACCCCTTTCAAGGGAAAAAGTTCCACTGCAGGGGAAAACGCTTGATCCTAGACTCGACTCCGGTGGTTAAGGGAAGCCCTAATCTCTGCGGACTGCTGGGCTCTTAAGAAGCTAATGCTGAGACAAGCCCGGGAAGGCCAGCCCACTCCTTCTTCCAAGGGAAGGAACAGCAGAATAGGGGCTGCATTGTTGATCTGTTTTTGCACCAGCATGAATGCTTCCAGGGGTAATTATCAAATGTCTATATTTAGACAAACCCGGCCCATTCTGAGATAATAGCACAGGCTCCTACTTACCAAGTGTGTTTTCCAAGGAAGAAAGCATCCAGCAACCGTGCTCGGCATATTTGCTCAGGTTAAAGCAACTTGGGTAACTAGGGGGCAGAGCGACTGCGCTGTCTGCAGCGGCTTTGGGAAACTGATTCTGACTGTACCCCAACATCCCATGGGGAGGCTCACGTCAGTGGAACTGGGAGGAGGCCAGCCAGCACCCAGCACATGTGTTCCATGGCCCTTCACAGAGGTTCTGTTGTGTGCCTGGCACCATCCTAGGCACTGGCTGCGACTGTTCTTGTTTTTGTAGTTATCTTGGCCCCCGAGGCCATCAGTGGTCACACCTATCTACCCTGTTCACCTTCTCCCCGCTCTCATCCTCAATGCATGCTACAGGCAGGTCAAAGGCAACAGCCTTATGTGTCCCGTTCTTCCCTGTGACATCCACCCTAGGCCCTGATCCATGGGATCTCTGCTTCTCATGTTCCTTTTCCCTCTCACCAGTGGAATAAGATGTGCCCCATCTTATCAGTGTATTTATCACCTCCCATAGTTATTAAAGAATCAGCACATAACAGTATCAAGTTACTCCAGAGCCACTCTTCAGGGTCTTTGCATCAGCAATGGAACGAGGAACTCTTCCCTTGGCCCTCAGGGCCAGGGTGAGCAACCCAGATTAAACCCCAGTCCCTCCCTGCAAACAAGCTGGGGACAGACGCAGACAGATGTAGATAGTGAGGACAGACAGCAGAAAATCACGGAGCACGCAGGGATCTCAGAACAAGAAGAGGACATGCCCAGCTCCCCAGCCCACTGGTTACGAGGCATTTCCACATCCATGACCTCATCAGGTCCCTCTACCAGCCGGGGAGGCAGTGGATGCCGATCTTGCCTTGGAATTGCAAAAACCAAGCTGGGTGACCTGCCCACAAATTGAAAAGGTGCAAGAGCACAAGTTTAAGCCCGTTCTTCCAATGCTCGAACCATTGCTCTTTTTACCACACCCCAGGGAGCAGCATGGCATGCCCAGTTGGGCTGTTCCCAGAGTCCACCTGCCAGGCTCCAGGTCCCACTCCACCCCCATTCAAGCTCAGAGACCTCCTAGGCCAGGTGCCTTATTAGTCCCTCTATGTCTTGGTCTCTTGCCTGGAGAATCGAGGTGCAATGGCAAAATGTGGGTGACCCTGACCGTGATCAATAGGGTTGTCTTCAGGATTATGAGAGAAGATGCAGGAAAGCATTCACTTGGTACTGGACATACATGAAGCATTCAGTAAATAAAAACAATTGTTCTACTTCATTCTTTAGGTCAAGAACTTTATAGATGAGAGGTCGGATGACTTGGCTGAGACCACACAGCATGAGGCAGAGTCAGGACACTCAGATGGGCAAAGAGCCTCAGAGTGACAGGCCCTGCCCTAATAAGATGCAGAAAACATTTGTAGCCCTGTTTAGGCAGTTAGTAAATGGTGGGTCCAGGATGACACTTTGACTCCGAATCCTTTGCTCTTTCTCATTTCATTAGGCAGCCCCTTCTTTTTGTCCTACCTAGGTAGAGAAAAGGAGGTGCCACTGAGTTACTAGGTGCCATGGACCAGGACAGCAGGATCCCAAGGCAATGAAGAGTGAGCTACAACCTCACGGGTGCCCCTGGAGTGTGCTGGCACCATGCCTGCTGATTTCCATCAATTGGGGCTTCCTGGCAGCAGAGCTCTGCCTTTACAATCATCCTTTCTGAGTGGGTATCATTTTATGATGGGAGAGACTTTCCACGTCCTGAGAGTAGCAGATTTATAATTGAGCAAAGCAAAAATGCCATTGGATCAAAGGTCCCAGGAAGTGAGGCCTCATCGGTTCTCAGTAACACATCATTTATATGGACATCAGGGATGGGAGTCCAGCATGGACATGTTCAAGTTCAAGTCATCTAAGTGCCTGAAGCAGTTGGCCATTTCCTAATGACATGGATGGCTCTCATGGCAGGTGCTTTCCCTGGGATCTGAGCTCATATAGAAACAGAGGTTAAACATACAGTATGGACTTCCAGAGCTGGGAAGGAGAGAGGCAACCCAGTGTTTTGCTTCCATTTATTTTACAGTTGAAGAAATAGAAGGAAAGCAACATGCCCAGATGTCAGGTCAGACTAGTGACAGAGTTCAGGCATTCATTCATCAAACTCTCATGAAGCATGCTCTCTGCGTCAGGTCCACTGCTAGATGCTGGGCATATATACAACAAGACTTAACTCAAGGAGCTCCTGCTCTCAAGGAGTTCACCATCCAGTGGAGCATCAGATGATCCTCTGAGGATTCAAATGGAGACAGGAACTACTGATCATCAAATCCAGTGGGACCAAGAGCAGACGTTTGATTTCAAAGGCAAGTGGAATAAATGACAAAAGCAGAAAGATGTATTTCTTGGTAGTGTATTAGTCAGAATGAGATAGGTTGTGCTGCAGTAAGAAACAAAGCACTCACACCATGCCCAAACAGTTCAGCAGAGGAGGCTCAACTTTACACAGTCTCTCAGGCTGACCAAGGCCACCACCTTGCAACTGCACCAGCTAGAACACACCAAGGCAGAGAAAGAATGCCAGGAATCTTGGACCAGCAATTACATTCTTCAACTCTTAAGTAACACACTTCGCTTCCACTGGCTTCCCTAACCAATTCACTGTCTATTAACCAATTCAAAGTAGTCTTGTGTCTTTACCTAATTACAGAGGGGTGGGACATCATAAATCTCCAACAAGCCCAGAAGGGAGGGCAAGTGAATGTGAGTGAGCCTTAGAACCCCACAGACCCACTTCTGCCCTAATAGATGCTTGGGACTATGTTTCTCTTCCACCAAAAAACTTAGCTTATCTTTGTTGAAACCTGTTTCTTTAGTTTATTTTTCATTTTCCCACTTTCGGTAAACACATGAGCATAAGAGATCTTTTGTTCCTCTTAACGTTTCCATAAACAACAACTAGCATTCAGCCCAGAGTGGGAGCGATAAGGGTGAGTGGAGACTGTGACATAAGGGGGACAGAGACAGGGGCAGTTTCTGCCCTGTCTGCCTTACTGTGACCATGTTGAAATGCCAGAAGTCTAAGTGGCACCAGTTGGGTTTTTTTCAAAGAAAAACCAAAAATCTGATTTTTTCAGTAGAACCTCTTGATGTTAATATATTAGCAAGCAAGCCAACTTTTTTCTTAAAGAAACAGTGCTGGCCATACTATAGACACCAAAAATGTATAAAATAAAAATAAATACCTGGCCATCAGTGGGAGACCTCTGTTCCAATCAACATCTTCTTCTCAAAGAAAGGAGCAAGGCTCCAGGGGAAGGAGAAAGTGGCCTGAAGTCAGCAGCAGCTCAGGGGATGGGGACAGACTGGGCAAGAGGACCTATGCTCCAAGTATCCATGTACTTGGCCTCTCTTTAAGACTCTCTCATCAAAACTGACCAACACGGCCCCTCCTGAGATGCAATGCAGCTTGGCATGGGTCCAGGCCTCTTCCCTACCTCCTTATCTTTACTCAACTTTGCCAATCCAGGGCTTGGCAAGCCTTTGAACAATACCACGCTGCCAGACTAACAAGCTAAGAGAACTTCCAGCATGAAGGAGTTTTCCAATGGTCCCTGCTCATGGAGATGTCCCAGGGAGGGCTGGCAGGAGTGAACTCCCGTGAGGAACCTCAGCTTTCCCATTCAGGACAGACCCCCATCAGAGCTGGAGCCTCCAGCCTCTTAAATTAATGCATGGCCCAGGGAGCTCTGGGACCCCTGATGGGTGTCCTTCTACACTTGGACCCTCTCTTCGTGAGCTCCAGATCTTTTTCCTGGGAGCAACTCATGCTGCCTGGCATTGAGACTACCAAACCAAAGACAGGCAACGCACCCAGAGGTAACACAGGGCTACTCATATCACACTGGATGCTCTCCAAAGTCCTGACAGGCAGGATTTTGCCCAAGAGCCCTTGTTGACCTTAAAGACTCAGAGGGGAGGCCGGGCGTGGTTGCTCACACCCGTAATCCCAGCACTTTGGAAGGCTGAGTCCAGCAGATCACCAGAGGTCATAAGTTTGAGACCAGCCTGGCCAACATGGAGAAACCCCATCTCTACTAAAAATACAAAAAATTAGCCAGGCGTGGTGGTGGGCAACTGTGGTCCCAGGTATTCAGGAGGCTGAGGCAAGAGATGGCTTGAACCGAGGAGATGGAGGTTGCAGTGAGCCAAGATCGTGCTACTGCACTCCAGCCTGGGCAACAAAAAATAAAAATAAAAAAGATTCAGATGGGAAAGATCACACAACTGGTTAGCAGCAGAGCTGGAAGTAGGGTTCTGGTCTTTGAACTTTAAGGAAACTATTTATTTCATCCATTTTCCATGAACAGAAAGTGAAGATTTGAGTCAACTGAACAATGGGTGGCATCATGGCCACCACATTCATTTGTTCAACTGAGAAAGAAAATGTGAGTGTTTGTCATGTGCCAGCACTTTCCAGATTTCAGCTATGTCTTCGTCAGTTCGGGATACTATAACAAAACACCACAGACTGGGTGTCTGCAGCAGCAAACATATATTTCTCACCGTTTTGGAGGCTGGAAGTTCAAGAACAAGGTGCTGGCATGGTGGGGTTCCTGGTGAAGGATTGCCTCCTGGTTTACAGACAGACACTTTCTTTTTTGTTTTGTTTTGTTTTGTTTTGAGACAGAGTCTCCCTCTGTCACCTAGGCTGGAGTGCAGCGGCACGAACTCGGCTCGCTGCAACCTCCGCCTCCCGGGTTCAAGCGATTCTTCTGCTTCAGGGTCCCGAGTAGCTGGGATTACAGGCACATGCCACCACACTCAGCTAATTTTTGTATTTTTAGTAGAGACGGAGTTTCACCACGTTGGCCAGGATGGTCTAGATCTCGTGACCTCGTGATCCACCCACCTCAGCCTCCCAAAGTGCTGGGATTGCAGGTATGAGCCACCACGCCTGGTCCAGACAGACACTTTCTTGCCATCTTCACATGGCAGGTAAAGAAAGTGCTGGTCCCTTCACTCCTTTATAAGGACACTAATCCCATCACGGGTGCTTCACCCCGTGACCTCACCCAAACCCGATCCCCTCCCAAAGGCCCTGTCTCCAAATACCACCACAGCAGGGATGAGGGCTTCAGCACATGAATTTGCGGGTAATGCAAACATTCAGTTCAATATGTAAATATGGAAACCAAAACACACACACAGACCACCGCCACAGATTCAGGAATTGTTACAATCTGCAATTTACAGAGAAAACAGAGGCTCAAAGTTACACAGATAAGAGCAGTCTAAGCAGTTGGGTGTGGAAGAGCAAAGCTGCCGGGAGGATCTGCATCTGAATTCCCAGGCCTAGATCAACGCTCCAGGTTTAATGATCTCTCAACCCCAGCCAGAGATAATGGGAGGAATTAACACCGTTGACGGCCACCACTATGCCTTATTCTGTACCATGTATGATGCCAAGGACTTTTTTTTTTAACATTTTCATTCACATACCATAAAATACACTCTTTTTAAGTGTACAATTCAACGCTATTTAGTAAATTTGCCATTATGCAACCATCGCCACAATCCAATTTTAGAACATTTGCACTACCACAGAAGAATCCCTCAGGCTTATATACAGTCACATCCCACTCCCGTCTGTCCCCAGTCCCTGGCAACTACGAACTTACTTTCTCTTTCCATGGATTTGCCCACTCTGGACATTTCATGTAAATGAAATCATACCATATGGGGTCCTTTGTGCCTGGCTTCTTTCGCTTAGGGAAATGTTTGTGAGATCCACTTTTTTGTAGCTTTATCAGCATCTCATTCCTTTTTATTGCTGAATAATATTCCACTGATGACTCTAACACACTTTCTTTCTCTATTAATCCGTGGATGGACATTTGGGTTGTTTCTCCTTTGAAGCCACGATGAATAATACCGCTGTGAACATTCACGTACAAGTCTTTGTGTAGACGTGTTTTTATTTCTCTTGAATAGATATCTAGAAGTGGAATTGCTGCTGTGTAAATTTATGTTTAACTTAAAAAAAAAATGCCACAGTATTTTCCAAAATGGCTGCAGTATTTCATGGTTCCACCAGAAATGGACAAGTGTTCCAGTTGCCCCACATCCTCACCAACACTTCCTATTGTCTGTCTTTTTACTATTGCCAAGTGATTTGTTTTTACCAATTAACTTAGAGAATCCTGGCAGATACCATAGAGATACAGGCTGTTCCTATTCCCACTTGATAGCTGGGAAGACTGAAGTGCAAGGATGATGAAGCCCCTTGTCCAAGGTCACAAGCCATTGAGGAGCAGAGTCAGGGCTGGACCCAGGTCTGCCTCTCCCTGAGGCTGGTCTGCCCCTCACCACCCTTCTCTCCTGCCTCCTGTGGCATTGGGCAGTGCACTGGCTTTCCCCACATCATCCAACCATTAATCAGCACCTACCAAGAACCAGCACTGACAGGTCTCAAAGAATCCATAGTCCCTTGTGTCATCTCATACTCTCACTCACAGCTAGCTTTTCCCTGCAGAAACTAAGATTCAAGAGGAGTCACCATCTCTCCAGGGATCAGCAAACACATTCTGTAAAGGGCCAGAGAGTGAATATTTTAGCTTTGCAGTCCCAATGGTCTCTGTTCCAAATACTCAGCCCTGACCCAGCAGTACAAAAACAGCCATGGACAATACATAAACGAATGGGCATGGCTGTGTTCCAATAGAATTTTATTTACTAAAACATGCATCAGGCCAGGTGTGGCCCACAGGCCATAGCTTGCCAACCCATGATTTTTTATCCATTGTTACATGACCAGGAAGGGACTGAGTCATTTGAATCTGGGTGGGCCTGACGTCTTGGAGCCCATGGTTGTCCCAATCCTCACAGCCTTTTACACATCCACTTCCCATGTTGATTTCAGGACACTCTTTCCTTCCAGGTTGTACACGACTCTTCCCCTCCATTTTTGCTCATGACTGACTGTGGTCATTAATTCATATATTTAGCACAGTTCAACCACTAGCAATTCCTCATGCCCCAGGCTCACGCACATGTAACAGGAGCACAAGCGCTGGCCCCAAATGCCCATTTCAAGTCCCAGCTCCACACTGTCTGGCTCTGGACCCTCTCAGAGCCTTACTCTTCTCATTTGTAAAGTGGAGGCAGTCAGAGTGCCTGCATCATAGGTGGGTTGTGATAATGAAATAAACTCTAGAACATCACTTTCAAATAGGGCCGGGCACAAAGTAGGCTGTCCTCAAATGATAGCTATCACCAGGTAGCCCCTGCCGTCCAGGAAATGGCATCCATTTCATATCGACGCATTATTTAATATCTCACAGGGGACAGCAAAGAACGCACTGAGGTTAAAAGTTCCTATGTAATTATCGTTGGCTGCGCAGGGTGGTGCCACACAGCTCTGCACAAAGTGGAACAGCCCGAGGACAAAACTGTAACACGCTAGTAGTAATAATAATGATAATAATAATAATAATAGTTCACATTTATTAGGCATTTAGTAAGGTGACATGCTAAGTGCTTTCCAAACACGGTCTCATAATAGCTCGCATCAGGACAGCTCTTCCGAGCTGACAAAGCGTTTTCCTGGGCTGTATCTCACATGTACCTCCCATCTGCCTGTGAGGGTGGCCTCTGTGTCCTCTCTAGTTTACAGATGAGGAAACTGAGACTCTGAGAAGGGACGTGACTTATGCAGGCAGCCAGCGAGAAAGTGGCCAGGCGGGGCCCTGACTCAGGACTCTGAATTGCGGAGTGGGCTCCCTTTCCTGCCTGCACACCCCACCCTCCCCATGCCAGGCTTCAGTCCCGCATTTTCCTTATGCTTCTGCCCACAGCTGCAGAGCGAACAGCCATGCTAAGTCACCGGGCACTACCCACTCCCAAGAGTGGATCTGCTCCAGAACACTGGGGAGAGGGAACGCTTAGCCAGGAGAGTGCCCTGTGGCAGGAGGTTCACGTGCAGGCAGGGCGCGCCGGGTGCTGGAGGACTCCAGGCTGGAGTCCTGTGTGCAGTGGATGTGCAACATGGAATTTAAAGTTGGGAGAAGCCTGAGCAGCCACTGTATTTGACCTCCCTCCCCAATGTTAGAATGTTCTCACAAGGCCATGCTCTGGGGAAATCCCTCCAAGAACAGGGGAATCCTCGAAGACAGGAATCATCATTCCTGCCCCCATCCCCAGCAGCGTGGATTGGCAAAGTCTGTTTGTGTGACATCCTCTAGACAAACCAGGGGAGCCCGGCGTTCTCTGCCCCGTGACAGCCTGAGAGCAGTGCTGCTGGCCTCCATGCTTCCTCTCCAGGTGACCCTGTAGTCACAGCCCCCACTGTTTGTACCTGGTGTCATTTCCAGACATCTTCAGGGGCCAGCTCCGGCTACGTCTTTGCCGGCCACACCCATGGGTGGCTGGTTTGGAAGGACACAGACCAACCTTGATCATTTCCCTCCCCTGTAAAACAGCAGTATACACCAGGGGCTCCCTGGAAAGACACTGTGTACTAGGACTTCTCTGGCAGTGGTAGATGCTGTCAGCTCTGTCGCAAAGCCAGGAGCCCTTCAACAGGGGCCGGAAGGCATGCCTTCATTTTGCATGTCCCTCGCACAGCCTCTTCTATTGGGTGAAAGGGATTTATTAATAGAGGAAACAAAATCATTTTAAAAAGTATTTATGTAAATGTTTAGTTGACAAATAGAAGTTGTACATATTTGCTGGTGTGAAGCGTGATGTTTTGAGGTAGGTACACGTTGCGGAAAGGCTCAATCAAGCTAACTAACACGTTCATGGCCTCACATACTTCCCATTTTTGATTGTGCAGTGAGAAGAGAATTACAATTTTTTATTTAAAAATGCAGAAAGCAATCTTCACGGCGAACGCCACGGCCATCACAATTGCATCTAATCTGTTGCTCTCTCATGGTTCCCACACTCAGGTGGGGGCAGCAGCAGACCATTATCCCCCCGGGAGTGGCCCCCAAGAACATGAGCAAAGAAGGAGGTGCCTGCTCCCATCAGAGCCGCCCAGGACCCCCAGCCAAGCACCAGGACATGCTATCCGTTTGCCCTGCTGTTCCTTCTATCTGGAAAACACTCTCTGTTCCTTCTGTCTTCATGTCCTAGAGCCGCCATCCTCTTGGCTCTGAAGCTCTCCCAGGCAGCGTGGGTGTGAACGCTGCTGCTTCCTCTCTTGGTGTGTGCTATGCCGTGCCGTGTGAGTGCTGACCCCCATGCCTTACTCTCCACCAGCCTGTCACAACAACGATGAACAGCCACTGTCCGCTGAGCACTGGCTGCACGTGAGGCACAGTGCTGAGTGACTTAGATGCATGCTCTTGCTGTCCTCCCTAAATCCTTGATAGTCAACCCTTTGGTCTGATCCACTAAGGAGGAAACTCAGGTTGGTGATTTTTCAAGTTACACAGTGATGTCAGGGCAGAGCTGAACTTGATTCTGAAGCTCCACTCATGATCTCAGCCGTCTCTCTATCCCCAGCCCCTAGCACCTGTGATTCCAGCCCAGAGAATCGCAGCCCTCTTAGGAGAACAAAGATTATCAGTTGTTGTTTTGCAATAACAGGGTCTCCCGGATACCTCATTTAGTAGCAAACCAGATGGCAGCCCGATCCAATGGTCGCTGCTCCACTGCCCAAGGGAAACGGCCTTATCTCCAACTGCATCATCTCCCCTTCCACTGGGGGAGTTATTGATCTAATGACCTTGGCAAACAGAGACTTAAGCTAACTCCAGCCTCCTGAATCTGACCATCCTTCCTTCTTTCCTTCCTGCATTTTTTTTTTAGCCTTTCCTTCCTGCCTGCTTCCTTTCCCTCTTCCCTCCCACCCTTTTTCTCTCATCTGTCATTCATTCTCCTGCACTCAGTGGACAGTAGCTGTGCCCTGCTGTGGGCTGCATCCTGGGCCACATGGAGAAGCAGACGTGTCCAGGACGTGGAGCAGACATAGAGGAGTTAAGAGGGGGACTGACGGGCTCCAGGAAGGCTTCACAGAGGCCGTGTCGCCTGCACTGAGTCCTGACGGCCTACACTCTGAGGAGTTCCTGGAGCCAACAAGACAGAAGTTTTTCCCCACAGGCTCCTGCTGAGCGGTCTCCTCTCCTGATGCCCCAATCCTTGTTGGTGCCACCAGCCTTCTCGCCTCCCTGACTCAGGAGCTCAATGCCAGCGTGGCCCCCTCTCCCTGCTGTGCCTCAGTGACCCACTAGGCATCATGCTGTTGCATCTCACTCTATAAAGTCGGCCAGCTGGGTTCCTGCTCTTCTCCCCACCCACTCACAGTCACTCACAGCCAGACCTACAGGGCACCTGCCCAGCCACTGTCACAGCCCCTAGTCTGGCTTCCCTGCTTCCCATGCCTCCCCAACACACCCAACCTCCAGGACACACCGCACCTGCCTGAATAATCTCCCAAGCACAGCAGAGCTCACAGGACTGCCACCCACAGCCATGGCAGGGTGGGACCCACACCCCCAGACCTGGATATGAAACCTCCAGTCTCATCCTCCACCACGTGGAGGCCCAGGAAGGCACCTCCTCTGCACCCTCGCTTCCACCATTCTCCCTTCCCAAAGGGCACAGGCACGGAGAGTTTCGGCCAACTTGGAGGGTGCTGGGTCCTGAGAGGTAAGAGTCCCTCAGTAATAACCACAGTCAAAACCCAACCAAGTGCCAGGCACAATGCTCAGTGCTTCACGGGGGTCCACCCATCCAATCCCCAAGACCATCCATCAGAGAAGCATCATTAGACCCTTGTCACCAAGGAGGAAACTGAGGCTCAGAATGGCAAAGTGGCTCACTCAGAGTCACCAGTTAGTAAAAGGAAGGTTGTCTGTGAGTGCTGGTCCCTGTCTCCAAAACTCATGCCCTGCACCCTTATGACACCTCTTCCCAGGCACAAAGTGGGAGCTATCCATCTGCCTGTCTGCCTGACTCCCTCTTATTCTTTAAGAATCAGTCACCTCCTGCAGGAAGCCCTCCCGACCTTCCCCAAGGCTGGGGTGGATGTTTCTGCTTTGTAGGTGTGGCATACACACTTACGAAAAAAATCTCTGTTCCCTGCACCACCCCGCCCCCATGCCCCAACACACACACACAGACTGTGCAATCCTCCCAGGCCTTCCCCACAGCCACCACTCCGCATCACACTGGCACTGCTGAGAAAATCCTACAGGCTACATTAAAAGACGGAGGTGCCAGGGCTGCCACAATGAGCAGAAGATGACAAACACCTGACTCAAGGGAGCTGGGGTTTCATGGAAGAGCTCTTTGAGCAGGGCTTCATGGATCAAGGCGGGTTTAAACAGATCTGGATGAAGGACACCCCAGCAGGCAGGCCTGTGTGAAGGTGGGAGGAGGAGGAGCGCCTCCAAGCAGGGGTCAAAACTCCCTCCCTCCTTCTCAGTCTATCTGCCTTCTCCTAATCCTTACATCAGAGGTCACAGGCTGGAAGTCCAGTTTTGACCAGCACAGCGCTTTAGATTTTTTGTAGATGCATGGCCAACATTTAGTCATTGGGAATTTCAAATTAAAATCTGGATTTCTGGGGTCTGGCGGGAGGTGTTTACATCATTGGGGCAAATCCCTTATGACCAGATTTGTGTTCTCACTTGGGAGTAAGTGAGTTCTCACCCTGACAGTGCCCAGCAGAACTGGTTGTTAAAAAGAACCTGGCACCACCCCCGAGCCTAGTGTCCCCTGTCTCCATGGGAGCGACACACATACCGGCTCCCCTTTGCTTTCTGCCATGAGTGGAAGCAGCCTGAGGTCCTCACCAGATACCCAATCTTGAACTTTTCCAACATCAGAACCGTGAGCCAAATAAACCTTTTTTCTTTGTAAATTATTCAATCTCGGGTATCCCTTTAGAGCAACACAAAACAGACTAAGACCCTCCCACCCAAGGAGACCTTCCGTCACCAACCGTCAGGGCACCAGTAATGTCACCTGGCCGGCCACAGGCCTTGGTGGCCCCTGCCTGGCTCTGAAGGCATTTAGATTAACCCAATCCCAAACCACCTCTGATGGGAAGCCCGGGCTCCTTCCACTGGACTTCCCGCTGGCACAGAAAGGTTTCTGCCTGGAATACACTACACTTTTATACAGTCACATATTTTCTCCCCAAACACAACCACGCCCACTCTCCCTTGGGGCCGGGCAGGCCCACACTTGAATTCTAACCCACATGGCATCAGAGTGTGTCTCACAGCCCTCTGAGCCTCAGTTGTCCCTCCAACTTTGACATAGGTCACCTTGCTGCGGGTGGGGTTTAATACTTCTTTTTTTAAATCAGGTACACTTGACAGGGCCACAGTCTCCAAAGAACATTTTGTGTTTCCACCCTGGGTCTCATCTCCCTCCTCCAACCCCACTTCTCTCTCTGTCTTTCTCTCTGTAGCTAACTCTAATTCTCACACACACACACACACACACACACACACACACACACCGCACATACAACTCCCAAACCCAGAAGTATTTGGTTGAGTTGAAACTTGGCACCAGAGTCCTGAGCCTTAAGGCAAACATTTGTCCTAGAATTTATGGAAAAATCAATTGGCTTCTCTTAGCTGGGTCATGGCAAAAAAAAAAAAAAAAAAAAAAAAAAAAAAAACGCACAGCAACCCCCTCTGTGCCTGTCCTGCACCACACTATGCCATCCCACCCCCACCGTGCACTTTGGCTAATTAGAGGCTCTTGGAATTTCCCTGGGCTAGAGACAGGAGCTACTCTAGGCACGCAACGCAGCAAACTACCACCCACGGCTGCAGTCCAGGCCATAGGCAGCAAAGGGTGCCCATTATTGTCACCCATATCCTTCCATCGGCCGGTGCTCATCAAAGCTGCCTTGAGTTTTGGGTGGATTCTGCATGCCATCCTTAGATTCCCCAGGATGAGGGTGCATTGGCAGAACTTGGTGCTGAGGTGCCTGGCATATGCCTGAGAAGCTCATTAATGAGAGAAGGTATCAGTTCACTCATGTATTCACTCACACATAAATTCTTCCGTTCATCTATTCATTTGTTTCTTCATTTATTGCAGCTTACTCTATTTTACTCATTTTCTCCCTCATACATTCATTCACTCAGAGTTTGACTAGTTTATGTATAGATATAGATCCAGATCCAGATATAGATATTGATTGATATAGATTCCCTTGTTCACTTACTCAGATATTAATGCATCCATCATCCACTTTCTCACTCGTCTATTTATCCATTCATCCATTCATTTATTTCCCCAGACATAGACTTATGTTCTTAATGTATTTATTAATGCATTCACCCATCCACTGTCTATTTATCCATCCACTCAGTCACTGCATTTATTCATTAACTCGAACACATATTCACTCAAGAATCAGCTCCTCCTCTGGGGAAAGCAAGTAAGAACGATCAAAGCGAGGGTGTCACCCACTCACACCTGGGTCTCATACAGGGGATGAGCCTCAGACTGCAGTCAGTCCACCTCAGGGAAGAAGTGAGTCACAGCATGATTGGGAAAAGAGAGGCCAGGTTCTTTAGGGCACCAGGGACAGAGAGTAATTTGGGCCAGGGCAACCAGGGAGCTCTCCCTAAGGGCAGTCCTCCCTGAGGCCATGGAAGACTTCCAAAGGCATGTGGAGCAGTGGTGAAGACTGCTCCCTCAGGTGCTGGGTGTGCACCTGGGCCAAGGAAGGGGAATCCCACCCTCGTCTGGCAGCCGCCAACTTCAGAAGTAAAGATATGGGCTGCTGGGTGTCCTGGCTAGGGCAGAGGAATACACAGCTGCAAGATCCTGGACTCCATTCTAGAACTGCCACCAAGGAGTCCTGAGACCTTGGGTGACTTCCTCAACCTGAGTGAGCCTCACATCGTTCCCTGTCCTGGGGCTGCTCTGAGGACACTGATGGATGAAACCATTGTCTGTGTCCCATCTGTGAGGCCCCCTGAGGGCCCAGACCCGGGACTGAGCCAGCCTTATTCCCTGCTGTCTATCCAGAGCCTCGAACTGGGCTGGCACACAGTGGATGCTTGGTAAATATTTGTTGAATAAATGAATGATTGAACTGGAAAGGAATTTTTGAAATTATCTCATCCAGTCATTTTCAAACTTCTTTTTTTTTGAGTCGGAGTCTCGGTCTGTCACCCAGGCTGGAGTGCCATGGTGCGATCTCAGCTCTCTGCAACCTCCCCCTCCTGGGTTCAAGCAATTCTCCTGCCTCAGCCTCCCAAGTAGCTGGGATTACAGGTGGCCATCACCACGCCTGACTAATTTTTGTATTTTTAGTAGAGACGGAGTTTCACCATGTTGGCCAGGCTGGTCTCGAACTCCTGACCTTGTGATCCACCCACCCCAGCCTCCCAAAGCACTGGGATTAGAGGAGTGAGCCACTGTGCCCAGCCATTTTCAAACCTTTAAGGGGCTGCAGGGACCACGAGAGAAAGTTTGGGGCTGTATCCCACTTGACCTAAGTACCTCTGTTTTTAACTGTTTACATATTGGGCTTTCCAAATTTCATTTGCAAACTGAAATTTTGCACACAAAAAAATACGAAAATAAAAATTTTCAAAAATTATGGTCTAATTCTTCCCTTTTAATGATAAGACACCAACGCCCAGAGAGAGAATACAATGTGCCCAAGATCGCCTAGCAAGCTGCTGATGGGGCCAGAAAGAGATCCAGACCTCCAGACTCCACATCCAGGGCCCTTCTCACACTGCCCCCATCCCCTGGCCTTGCTCTATCCTAATGTTGACTCTGCAGGCTTTCAGGGGCCACCTGCCATCCAGTCCCCCTCCTGTGGGCTTATTAGTGGCTGCCTACAAGACTCCGAGATTCCAGATGGAAATGGAAAGAATGGTAAAAAGGAGGTAATTAGGCCAAGTTGTGGAGAGGGGAGCCGTCTCAGCCAGGTAAGCAGCGTCTCCTCAGGTGGAGAATCTGGCTAGAAATTCCGAGGGGAGAAAAGCTAACTCCATATGACCATGGTGTTGGGTTTTGAAACCCTATACATTTTTTAAATCTATAATTATGTGGTACACACCTAATTAAAATGGACTATAATTGTTGAAATATTTTATTGAAGTCATTTTTTTTTTCCGAACGACAGGTTTAACAGATGATAAAACTTGTCTTGTGGTTAACTTGGGCTGCCAAGATCCCCAGGCACAGTACAGAGGGTGGGGCTGTCCGACAGCGGACAGTCAACTGCATCTGAATGCCAGCATTCTTTGCTAAGCACTCCCTTCTGAAGGCTCCTCTTGGGCCCCATGCCAAGCGCTCAGGACGAAGACAAATAGCCTGGGTGGGTGTTTTGTGCACAAAGATGATTGAGGTTTGCTTTCGCTCGATGGAGAAATCCTTTGAAATTGTGCTCCCGGGGAGCGAGGGCAGCTAAGATCAGAGGGAACTGTTTACTCAAAAGCACAAGGAGAGAAGAGTGATCCCTCCCCACTCACAACCCACACCCTCCTTCAAACTCCAAATGACCACAGCGAAACAGGCCTCGACAGCGTCAGGGAGCTGCATCCTCACGTCTTCCAAAGGATGAGATGGACGCTTCTCTACCAGTGCCTCCGACAGCAGTTGCAATTTACTGACAGTCTCCTAGGTGCTCAGTGCTTTACATGCTTTGTTTCTAGTATTTACTACTCACTTTACAGATGAGGAAAGTAAGTCATAGATAAAATGAGTGGTTTAAGGTCTCGGGGCAAGGAAGTGTGGCATAGTCTTAACCCCAGCTCTGCCGAACTCGGAAGCCGACGTTTTTCCACTACTGTGTTCTGACTCAAAGGCTGACTCAAAGAACGCATCTTCATTATTCAAAAAACTGAATCAGCCTGCGGGAGGGCAGGGCAGGAAAGCATGCCCCAGGAGTTGGGGGTTCCTTTTCGTTTGTGTTGTCTGTTTGTCTGTCCTCCCTACCCAGCCCTGCCAGCAGCATTTGGGAAGGGGCATATTACAAGACCCAGGGGTACTTCCCAGCCCACACCACCAGCACAGCAAGGGCTAGGCCAGGGAGGCAAGGGAGAAGTTTGCTCCCTTTCCTGCCCGAGAACCAGGGAGTGGTCATTTGACTCCCAGTTCTGAGCTCAGCGAGAGTGAGAGCAGTAAGGTAGGGCCCTAGTTGTGAGCCACGTGCTGTTGTCCAGATTTTGTGATGGCTTTATCCTCTCTGACTGTCCCAATCTAGCTGTTGTCATCCCCGGGCTACTGGTGACCAACAGGGGCCTAGATGCTGCCTCAGACCTAACCTGACCCAGCTAAAACAAAGCTCCAAAACCACCCTAAAAAGAGTATTCTGGGAATTTCTCCATTTCGCGTTGGTGGTTTTTTGTTAAACATATTCTTTCCCGTGCATTCTTTGTTCTTCCTTTGCCTGTCTGCTTTCTCTCAAGCTTGCCCTTCATTTTTGTGGTCCTCATTTTTATTGAGCACCTACTATGTGTGAGACCCTCTGCTAGATGTGTACCTTGGAGGAAACACATGTCTTGAATTCCAACGCCCACTCTCCCCCAGGGGTTGCAGCGTTCAACTACTCTCTGCTTCCTAAGTTCAGTTTCTGCCTTACAAGGCTTGCCCTCGGGGTTGTTGTGTGGAAGGAGGGGACGACGTTTGTGTAGGGCCTGGCTTAGGGCCCCTGAGCCCCTGCCCCTCCTCCAGTCCCCCACCTGCCCCCGCAGGGGAGGGACAGAGCAGGCTTCATGCAGGACTCATTCTGACAGCTGTCCGGGAAGGGGGGTGATTTGTACAAAGCAGCCTGACTGTGTCTAAATCCCTCCCTGGGGCACTGTTTCCAAATTAAAATGTGGCAGGTTTGATCCCTGCCACCCCGCCCCACCTGCCCCCGCAGGACTTTCCTCCATCCTGGGCCCTGTGTGATGGGATGACGAGCCCTTCCATCTGCCCCACCGTCCCTCCCAGTCCCCCTCCCTCACTCCTTCCCCACCTGTTGGATCTGTCTGTCCATTTGGGATTGGGTGAAGCAGGCGGTGCCTACCCTTCAGCTCTCAATGCCAGGATAGTGACAGCAGCAAGGGGACAATTACATTCTAGAACCAATTAATTAACCGAATGCTCCCCTGCCAGTTGCTTCATATCACTGTCTTATCAACTCTGAGAGTGCTGTCTCATTATGCCCCTTGAAGAGATGTGGAAATTGCAGGGCAAGCAGATCACCGCCCCAGGTGACAAGTGGCCCGGATACAGGTGGATGGGATGCCCACTCAGGACCTCCTGTCCTATTTATAGTAGGAGCGGCTGCCTTTTGAATGTGCCTCCTGGCCTTGGACATGCTGCATACAGAAGCATCGATCCTCAAAGGATCAGCAAGGTAGGTACCACCCAGCTCACCTTACACACGGCAGAACAGAAGTCAGGGAGGGCACATGACGGGCCAGGAAGCTCTGGTTAAGCACAGTGGTAAAATGAGACCTTGTATCTTTGCAGCCCTCTAACTTTCCCTCCCTTTGGAGATGCAAAAGAAGGGGAAACCAAGCTGCCTTAGAACCGAGCTGTCCCCATGCACCATGGCCATTGGGAACTGGGTAATGAGAGGCCGCCCTGTCCATTGTAGAACGTTTAGCAGCATCCCCTTGGAGTAGCGAACTCCCCTCTCCCGGGACAGTTTAACAACCAAAAATGTCTCAGCATTGCCAGATGTCCCCTGGGTGTGGGGGGCCGGGGGTAAAATCACTCCTACCACAGTTGAGAACCATTGCCTCACAGTTTTCAGTTTTCCTTCAAGAAAGTCTATGCTATTTCTCTCAAGGGCATCTAGAAATTCAGAATACACAATGCCCAAAAGGGAAGGAACACGGAGCATGTCACAGCAAACACTGATCACACATGGCATGATTATTATTAATCACTAACTTGACTACAGTCGGTGGGAATGAATCGCCTCATCTTCTAGTGACTGAGCCCCAAGGGGTAGACAGTGGGACTTCAGGACATCACTGTTGGAGTCCCGTGACTGACTCACAAGGGACTTTGGACAAGTCTGTTTGCCCTTTTGGGATGCAGTCTTCCCCTCTCTAACATGGAAAGGCTGATGGATGTGACTGACAAGGACCATTTTAATCTAATGTTGGCAGATGTCCCAGATTTTGCCACCCTGGGACCAGTGTTATCACACAGTACAGAAGCCAATGTGCCCTGGATTCTGCTCACCTGGGTGCAGACTGTGGCCCGAGTACTCACTGGCTGGGTGACCCTAATCAGGTCATGTAACCTTGCCATGCATCTGTCTCCTGCTTTGTAAAAACTCTGGGATCATAGAAGTATCTGCCTTATAGAACTGTCATGAGCCTTAACTAAGAGGATATATACAACACAACAGTGTCTGACATTAGTAATAGCCTTGTAAGCATTAGTTATCTTCAGAACACCATGGCAGTATGTGAAACCACAGGACCCTCCGTCCCAACCACAGCCCAGCTGAATCAGATCTCCCAGGGAGATCAGCAACCAAGTGTGCATGGCTTCTGAAGGATGGATTTGGTTTTGCCAGCTGGAGATACAGTGCAGAAGAAATGGAGGGAGCATGTCTGGCTGATTTTTTAAAATCCTCCACAAATGATTCTGAAGCAGTGAGTTGCTGGCCTGGCACTTAGGAACCACTGTAAGTTATGTGAAGCTCTCTGACGTTAGGAATATTCCAATAATGTTTTAAGTGCCACTCTGTATGAAGGCCTGAGTGGTGCAAAGATGGAAAAGGTACTCTTTGTCCTCAGAGAGCCACTGCCTAAGCCAGCAAAAGCAATTCCTAAGCCACATATATAGTCCAAGTGGGCCTCTGTGTTCAGAGGCACAAGGAAGCCTGAAACATGTGCTCAGCGATGACAGAGGAGACAGTGATCTGCAGGATTATCAGTAGGATTGTGCAGGTTATTGACTGCACAGAGGTACCCAGAGAAAGGTCACTCTTGGTCACTCTTCCTTCTAATTCACATAAAAGCTCCATTGGGCCAATGGCAGGTCTGGAGGTCATTATTCACGCAGGCTGCTCTGGAAGCTCCTACTCATCCATCAGTGAGAGTTTAGCTGCCCCTTTCTCTAAGGAATCTTCCCAAAAACAGAGTCAACAACACCCTTTTCTGTGTCATGCCCTATTAAAGTTTTCCTTACCCCAGATTGTAAATGCATGTTTAGATTAATGTGTCCCCAACTAGTCTTTGAGCCTTTTGAGGGTAGTTACTGAGTTTGTTTGGTTTTTCTGGCGTTCTCATGTTAGCACCCCAACACAAGGTCTGGTACAGAGTAGGTGCTGAGAAGATGCTTGTATTTTGTTTTGTGGAGTTTTTCGGTGGGGTGGTTGCTTACTACAGCTGCTAGCGGCAGATGCTTGTTGAATGAATAAATGGATGGACGAATGGGTGGATGAGTGGATGGGTAGATGGATGGATGGATGAATGATGGATGATGGATGAATGAATGATTAAATAAAAAAAAAAATCCCAACTAACTAAGAGGGTTTTAATGGACCTGGGTAGAAAGGACACTCAGTTACCAATCGAGCAAGCTGGATGTCAGCCAAAGTGACTTCTTGGAGGAGGAGCAAATGGCCCCTGAATGATGGATTCGTTTTTGCCAAGTGGAGACACAGTGCAGAGGAAATGGAGGGAACATTCTCTAGCCAATCTCATGCCCAGAAAATTAGATTTTAAAAAGTGGAAGATACCAGGAGTCGTTAGTGAAGTGTTCATGGTTTGATGGTTGCTGTGGCAACATGCTCTTCATTTGGTATGGAATCGCAAAGTAAATATTTTCATAGCATCAGCAGGATAATAAGACACATGTTGCCATATCTGAGAGAGAACCAGCACTCTGCACTCTTGTGTGTGTGTCCTCCATAACTTGGTTATTTTGCCCACAGCTTCCCCTAAACATGGAACAACTGAAGGACTAGAAATTTGGCTCCCAGGTGCCCAAGAGACAGAGGAGCTCTGAATGTCAATAGGGGCCTAAAAAATGCACTGTTTAGCAGGTATGTTCATATCAATGATATTCCTCCCTGACCTGGGGTCAGAAATGACCCTGTTTTAGTGCCTTACACATCTAGAATATGACCTCATCTTGTCATGTGACCCTGGATGAGCTGAATTCTCCTCTGAGCTTCAGTTTCTGTATCCATATATTCCCACTACAAATACCCACCTCTCAAGACTCATAGTTGAATTAAATGTAATACAACATTGACTTCGTGGGCACTTAATCCATGTTGGTTTTCTTTCTCTAGAATGTTCCATTAATGTCCATTCCACACCCCACTGACAGTGTGAGGCAGATCATCAAGACAGAAAACTAATAAAGTAGTTCTGGACTTAAACTCAATGTTTGACCAGTCGAACCCAGTAGGCATTTACGGAATATGTTACTCAACCACAAAATATACATCTTCTCATCTGCGCTTAGAACATAGTCTGAGATCAAGCACATGTTCCACCATAAAGAAAGTCTTACTAAATTCAGATAAAGCAAAATAATTCCAAGTACACTCCTGGATCACCGTGCAATAAAAAGAGAAATCAATACAAAGAGGACTTCTCAAAACTACACAAAAACATGGAAATTAAACAACTTGTTTCTGAATAACTCTTGGGTGAACAATGGCATTTAGACAGAAATCAAAAATTCTTTGAAAGTAATGAACATGGAGACACAGCTTACCAACATCTTTGGGTTGTGGTTAAAACAGTGTCAAGAGGAGAGTTTATAGTGCTAAATGCCTTCATCAAGAGTTTAGAATCTCAAATTAATGATCTAACATCGCAGCTAGGGGAATGAGAAAAAAAAAAAAAAAGAACAATCCAACCCCAAAGCTAGTAGAAGAAAAGAAATAAATAAAATCAGGAAAGAATTGAAGGAAACTGAGACCAAAAAGTCTATAGAAAGATCAATGAATCCAAGAGTTGGTTCCTCAAAAGAATAAGCAAGGTTCACAGACCACCAGCTAGCTAGATTAATGAAGGGAAAAGAAAGAGATAATGTGTATTTAAAACTTACGGAATTTCCTTTGAACCAGTAATTTCATCAAGGGACTCTGCCTTTCAATGACCCAAATGACAAAGATTTATGCCCAACAATTTCCACTGTAATGCCATAAAAATGGTAAAAAATATAAGCTATGTCAGCAGTAGGGGGACACTTAAGTACACAGAGAAACACTCATACAATAGAATATTCTGCAGAACTGAGAAGTATGAGTATGAGGCAACACAGGGAAACTATTCCTATACTCCTGAATTCAACTGGGAAGCTACAAACAAGATTCATAAGCAATTTCACCTTTGGGTTCTTTACTTTACTGCACAGCTTTCTGTTTTGTTTTGTTTAGATACCATTAAAATAGAATACCTTGGGACAACTTCCTCCAACAACCCCAAAGCAGACTCAGCAACCAAGCATCATAAAACCACAGCTGTCAAGAGCACACAAGTCGTAGGACATCACCAGGATGCTGTGCACTTCCTCTGAAGTAAATATACTGTGGTGGTGCAGAGACCTCGGGCAAGTGCAACGTGCCGGGCACCCTGAACAGCAACTACATGCCCTGTTTCATGCTAGGGGCTGTATGGAAGTGAGGAGAACAGGTTTGCCCTGGCCAGGAGAGACTGTAGTGGGAGAAGAGGGATAATGTATAGAAGCTGCCTGTTCTCAAGTGAGCCCTCTCACTGAGTCCTACAAATTCCTGGCCTTAGTTCTAAGTCTCATCCCAGATACTCATGCTAGAGGTAGCTTCAGGGTTAGAAGCATGGATGCTACACTGGGGCTGCCTGGGAACAAAGCCCAGCTCTGCTAGGACCAGCTGTGTGAGCCTGGGCAGGTGATGTGGCCTCTCTTTGCCTGCTTTCCCAGGCAGAGAAAAGTACCCTTCTCATAGATGGTGTGGGGTTCCTTGGTGTGTAAAGCTCTTAGGACAGAACATACCCGTTAGCCTGTTCTAGATGAGGGCTTTCTATTAATATAAGTTTGGAAGCCGCTGAGATCAAACTGACTTCAAATCACATCATCTTGCCACTCAGTGCAACTGCCACATGTCCACAAATAGCTCTGAAAGAAGACTCTCAGAAGGGCTAACATACAGGGTCAAATAGGACACTGTGAAAGCTTCAATGGGGTAGGAACAGGATCACTGGAATTTGACTGCCTTGGGTTCAAATTCTGGTTCTGCTATTCACTGATGATCTACACTCCCTGCCTAGTTCCTCTGAGCCTCTGTTTCTTTGTAAGGTGGGATTAGCTTCCACCTGCTCATAGAGTAATTTCCTTCAGCAATAATCATGCATCAGATGAAGCTCAAGAACAGTGCTATTAACCTTGGACCAGGATGCCACAAGGGGTTATAGGAAAGATGACATGAGAGAATCTATGGAGTACAACTGCACAAGCTGGGTACCCACCCAGTAAGGACAAGCCGAGTCTCTCTGCTGCCAAAGACTCAAGGAAGCAGCAGCTGAGCCAGTTCTTTGGGGAAGCAGGGGTTTCAGTTGACACTGAAGGAAGACAGGACTTCAGACAGTCAGAAATGGGGCAGTGAAAGGGGCAAGCCCGGGCAATGATCCAAGGCCCTGGAAGATTCTCACATGGTCAGACTCAAGCAGAGCCCCCAACATATGTCTGGAATATAGCAGGTGGTAGCAGAAAAGAAGGAAAGGAGGAAGGAAAAGAGGAAGAAAGGATGGGGGAGAGAAGAAGAATGAAGGAAGGAAAGAAGCAAAGAAGGGAGGGAGGAAGGGAAGAAAAAAGGAAAGAAGGGAAAGAGGAAGGGAGGGAGGGAAGAAGGAAGGAAAGAAGAGAGGGAGGAAAGGAGCGAGGAAGCACGGAGAGAGGCAGGGAGGGAAAGAGTGAGGGAAGGAGAAGGATAGTCAGAGTCCAGACCTCTTCCCAATTCCCCATCTGTGGCCAGTGCGATGCTAACCACTTCTCCCGCTGTCTGACCCCACACAGAAGGCCCCTTGTTCTGCAGCCCACTCCGCATGATCTTGGGGGAATGTGATTACAAACCTCGACACTCCCATTTCACCCTTTCAAAGGGCACTGTTCCCACTCAGGCGTCTGCTTCTCCCCTCGTGACATAATGCACCCTGCTCGCCACTGAGAGATTTAGTGTCCTCTCCCCATCCCCCGAAAAGAAAAATGTAGCTTGAGATTTTAATTCCAATTCATGTCATTTTACAATAGCTTCATTCATTCCCACTGGCTGTATGATTTTTTTTTTAATTTATGGAGTACATTTGTGATGCATGAATTAGAGAAAGAAAATGTTACTAGAAAGGTCCCAGGGAGTAAGCTGTTTCTTGTCTAAAGGCTGAGAAAGTAAGTGTGAAGAAAGAGGAGTGCGTTGGAAGCTAAGAGAGCCAGGTCTGGCTTGCAAAGTGGCCCCCAAAGTGCTGTGACTTTGGAAAAGGGGCTTAACCTCTCTGAGCCTCATGACTCCCTACGGGATGGCTTCCCACGCTCATCAAATAGTGTCTCTGCTAACAATTACAATACCCCTGTGAATTAAGTATGGTTGTTACCATGTTACCAAAATTAACATGTGATGTACCCTTTAGGGGACCTGGCTCCAGACCCCACCCCATCTCACAGGGGCTCCAGCTAAAAGGACAGGCTGAGCAGTTCTGCACCCCCCAACCCCTGCTGTCCAGCTTCAGCTGTCAGGGCCCCTGTGGGCAGAAGCACAAGTGAAGAAATTTAGTAAGGCTGCAGAGGCCAACGTTCTGGCCTCATAAAGCTCTTTTCCGAAACAGCTGCCCACAGCTGCCCAGAGCTATGTTCTGCAGTAAATTGGCCCACTGCCCTGGAAATGGAGGGGCTGAGGGCTGGGGCACAAAGGCAGGGTCGGCCGGAGGAGAAGGAAGAAAGCACTCCTGGAGGAGTGAAAAGAGTCTCTCTCTGCCCTCGCAAGCCTCAGTTTCCCCAGGTGTAAAGTACAGAGAATCCCCCTCCCCGACATTGCACAGCAATGGTAAGGAGACAGCATCGTGGAGGGTCCTAGGCCAGGCCTGTCATGGAGTGCATTCTTGGTAGGTCCCCCTCAAAAGTCCAGCACAACCACCATTCCCAGGTTCTGCTGTCATACAGCTTACCCCCACCCCTCCCCGGCCCCCAGACTGCAAGGAACATGCACACCTCTCTCTCCCTCACCATGGACAAATTACCAATTTCTGGGGCTTCTAAGCAGGTTGTGCCCCACTGAAAGCCAGGTACTGGCAGCTCATTCTATGCCTGTTGAAACGGCCATGCAGAAAGGGAGTGCTTTTCCTGGTTGCCTGCAGATATGTTTTATTTATACTTCATTTACCAAAATGTCCCCAGCAGATTGCAGCAGAGGAACCAGAAGCACGACCTTGCTGGTCTGCATGTGTTCCCAGGCCAAGTCCCAGGGTGCAAAGTGAGCTCTCAGGCTTCCTTTCTGCTGAGGGTAGAAAATCATCTGCTCAGGATAACTTGGTGTCTTCTGATGTAAAACAGAGAAACACTCGGTCCCTTCAGGGTTTGTCCCTCTCCTCTCCAGGGAAGGTCTGAGCCTGGTGGAAGGGAAGTGCATATTATTCTGACCACAGTGGTCCCCAATGCCCACTGGCCTTGGAGGGCTGACCCTCATCCCCTTCTGTCCTTGTTTTCATAGCTGGGGATTTGAGGATGATGGCTGCCTTCCTCTGTGCTCTCCATTCACAAGGCCTCCCTTGTGCTGTGTCCCCCAGCCCTCTCCCAGCAGGGCCCCAATCTCAGGGGGCTCAGATTCTCCTGGAGGCTTTGCAGACATGGACCATGCAGGGCCTGTGAACTGTGAGGCCAGGAGACCCTTCAACTCACTGCTCCTTGCTCTGCAGCCAGGCGGGACCTGGCGCTTCCATCTAGATCATGAGTAAAGAAGCAAGATGCAGCTTCTCCCTGCTGCCCCTCTCGTGGGTCTGGGCTTGCTGCTGCTGCTTCACCCAAAGTTGATCCAAGAAGCGGGCAGGAATATCCTCCAGGTGGACATATGCCCAGCAAAAATCAGGATTTAAAATAATACACAATCTCCGTTTCTTCTGTTGTGAAAGACGGTGAGACACGGCAAAGTGGCATGCTTTGCCCTTGCTAACACAGTCAGGAAGTGGAGAACAAGGACTCCCCTCCAATCCTGTATTCCCGCCTCTGTCATTGCCATTGCACACCCATCCTGGTGTTCCCTAAAAACAGCAATGAGAAAACACCCCAACTTCCCGGTGCACTGGGTAGTTGCCCGCCTCCTCTTATATAGACCGTATGCAAATCCCCTATTACATCACAGTTAGCAGAAAGTGACCCAAATGGAACTGTGAACACCCCACGGGCAGAAAATGAGAAGTAAGATCATATCGGTCCTTCTGACAGTTAAAGTAAAATTTTATGTGAGCAATATACTCTCGCTCTGATTACCATGCAGTATAATTTTATTCTGGTTTTCCTGGGCCTGCTGAACCCCTGCTCTTTTAAGTGTTCCAGTGCTCTGCTTGCCAAGATAAATGATTATAATTGACAGGGCATTGTCAATCTATCGAGAAACTGATTTCATTAAGCATGCCAAGGGCCAGCTCTGGGGCAGGTAGCTGAGCGGAGAGGGGTTTGATCTCACCCTCTCCCTGTAGTACAGTCCACACTGGCACCAAAGGCTGGAGGGCAAGAGAACAAAGGGAACGTTATGTTTCTGAATTCAAATCTTTCCCTTTGAAATGAGGCGTCCGGAATGGCCAATAAAACTGTGGAAATGGATTTCTGGCTGCATTTGATGTTAAGCCTTTAGTGTCAAGCGCCAGGTCTACCGGTTACCTTCCCCCCACCCTTCCTTTCTTTCTTCCTTTTGCCCCCCTTGTCTTCCCCCCTTCTCTGGATGGCCTTGTGGGGAATTTGTCTTTTCATAAATAATTTCTTAGAGTTGGCAGTTAGACAGTTGCATCCCACTTCTGCTTTGACGTGAGAAGAGCAAATTAAGTCTTAAAAGGATGGAGACTCGCTCTTGTGTCTGTAATAGAATTGGTCTCATATAGATTGATTAAGACCCAGACTTCTCTGGCTTCAGTGTTAAATCCTCTGTTTATTAAGGCAACTCCAAGCACGGAGTCTCCGTCCTTTCCCATTGAGTCATCATAATCCTGCATTCCATCCCTTTCTACCTAAAGGAAGAGTTGGAGAAAAAGTTCAGACTCCGGGGCCTCCTCTCTAATCATCTGTGGCCAGATATACCCAACAAGGAGCCAAGTTTTCATCTTCAGCCTTTAGCCTCATCCTTGACTGAGAGAAAAAGATACAGCCATCCAAGGTGATGTCCTCACCGCCCTGCTGAACTGTGCTCAGGCTGAGGAGGAGGATGGAAAACAGAGCTTTGGACACCCAGCCCATTATCAGCTTGCAAAATCCCAGTGAAACTGGTATGTAGCCCTACCCACTCCAGCTATATCCCTGAGTGGGATCAAGCTAATTGGCCCCACTCACATACTGGTTCATGGTTTGTGATAAGAGGAGAGGAGCTGTGAACAGAACAGGAAGCAAGATATGGAATCCAAAAAACCCAGTTTCCAGTCCTGATGCTGCCTCTGATGGGCTGATTTGGGGCTGCTGGCTTCTCCTTGGGCTGACTTCCAGCTGTAAAACGAGACCCCCTATCACAAGTTCCAAAGCAGCTGGGACCCTCGAAATCCGTCATACGAAGAAGAGTTCATGTTCCTGCAAGAACACCACAGCCATTAACCTCATTCACCCTTCATAAGAAGTTAGTTGAGTGTCGTGGCGCGCACCTAGAATCCCAGCTACTCGGGAGGCTGAGGCAGGAGAATCACTTGAACCCTGGAGGCAGAGGTTGCAGTGAGCTGAGATTGAGCCCCTGCACTCCAACCTGGGTGACAGAGTGAGACCGTGTCTCAAAAAAAAAAAAAAAAAAAAAAAAAAATTTAAGCAGAGAAAGTACTATTTTCTTCCACTCTCGGAGTGGGGAAGTTGAGGCACAGAGCACCTGCAGCAGTGATAGAGCCACTCAAAGGAAGAGTGCCATTTCCTGTAATAAAGCCACCTAGGTTGGCTGGAAATCACACACACAAAAAAAAACCTCAAGGTAAACTGTATCAAACAGCTTCTTAAACAGGTAAAACAGCTGGCAAGGTAGCAAGAAGTCCTGAAGTCCAAATCTAACTGGGATTAGAGAAGGAAGTGGAGCTACAAAGCCCTGAGGACATCTCTTAACCGTATAGGGACCTTGACCTTGCATTTTCAGAGCCTCCAAGGGTACCGAGACATACGGCAAAGCCCAGGGCCCATTCAGGAGGAGTGGGGATGGGAAGGGAGGTGAAGGGAGAGTGTCCAAAAGAAGAGTCTCCTTATAAAAAGTCAGATTCTCAAAGGGTGCAAAGGCAAGCTCAATGGACACACATACACACACACACACACACACACACACACACACGGAATAAAGGCCAAGTGCTAAGCAGAAATGTCCTTAGAATGTCAGCTGGGGACCCACAACACAGAGCCCCTCCCTCTCTGGCCTCCCTCTGAGTTGCTCCCACACTCCCCAACTCTTGCCCTCCTCTCCTCCCCTGCCTCCTGTAGGCTGCAGGCTCAGGCTAAAGCTGCCGCTGGACACCCTCCGCACATACAGCCCCAGTTTCATCCCCTTTGGCCAATCCCCATATCATTACATCTCTTCTAATCAGAACCCTGGAAAAAATCAAATCAAGCTTTGTCTGCTCAGATGTTAGGATTTCTCTCCTAATAATAACAATAAATTCGATGAAAATCATAGACACGTCTCCTAGAAACAGCTTTTCTTATATTTTCATGGATCCAAACCATGTCTGAGAGATGGGAGGGGGCACAGATGCCAGTAAAGAGGGGACATCATCTGGGGACACCACCAACCCTGGCCCCAACTCCTCTTCTGGCTGACACTGGCCTTGTGATGGTTCTAGTCCATTTCAGGGCTATGCCTAACATCAGACTCTCTGCAACCCCACCTTTTTTCCTAAAGACAGAACCTGCTAAGGAAAGAAGGATGAGCTGCTCCAAACCCCTGGGTGTCTCCTTGACCTCATCCAGGTCCTGAGCAACAGGACCAGGCCAGAGGCCACAAAGTGCACCAGCAGGGGCAGTGCCCTGGGAGGTCCCAGCAGGTCCCCGCCTTGGCCACACCACACCACAGCCAGCGTGAAGGGCTGGCCCAATCCTTGGTGCTTTTTTGCATGCAATAGCTTCTTTGCTTCTCATGGCAACCCTGCTGAGTGGGGAGGGGCAGGACAGCCCTTACTCTGCACATTTACAGATGAGGACAAAAGGCTGGCAGGCAAGTCACCCAGCAGAGGCATGAGAGGACTGGGGAGAGGGGAAATGAGGATCTGAGAAGGTGCGCTTGCCATTTACAAACGGCCTCCCTCAGATGAGCTTAGAGACAAGCAAGGAACAAAGCAATGGTTTTTAAGTTGACTTTTGCCAGTGGAGCTGTGTTTCCTGTCCTCAAGCCCCCGGTGTCTGGACCACATGGTCACATCTTCAATAAAGAGAATTGAGTTTGGTTTATACAACAGAAGAAGACCATCACCTTCTTGTCACTGGATTGATGGTGCTGAGATAGAGGAAGTAAAAGGGTTGGAGATGGGCCGGGTGTAGTGGCTCACACCTGCAATCCCAACACTTTGGGAGACCGAGGCACACAGATCACTTGAGGTCAGGAGTTACAGACCAGCCTGGCCAACGTGGCAAAACCCTATCTCTACTAAAAACACAAAAATTAGCTGGGCAAGGTGGTGCACGCCTGAAGTCACAACTACATGGGAGGCTAAGGCAGGAGAATCACTTGAACCCCGGAGGCGGAGGTTGAAGTGAGTCTAGATCATGCCACCTGCACTCCAGCCTGGGTGACAGCAAGACTCCATTTCAATCAATCATCAATATAAAATAAAATAAAAGGGTTGAAGAGGAAGGCAGGGAGAAGTACTGCATGCTTCGCCAGAGCTGAAAATCGGTCCTGAAATTTTTGAAACCTCATTTAGGATTGGAGAGGGTATCTAATTTCAAAGCTTCCAACTGATCTGTTTTTAACATATACATGAAGATGTCAATTTATCATTGGAGAAAGATAATACTCTTGTTTTTGTGAAAAACCAACACATAACAGGTTTTTTTGGAGCTAAAGCAGAGGCCTGCAGCTGATACAGCTATATCTGTGAACCACACCATTCTATATCCAAGTCAGCATGTATTTGTTGAGACCTACTGCGTACCAGACAGTGTTCTAGGCTCTGGAAAATGGCAGTGAATAAAACAGATAACAATTCTCACCCTCATAGAGAAGACAGATAAAAATAAGTTAGCCGACTTTAGGGTATATATCAAAGATGTTAAATGCTTTGAAGGAAAACAAAACAAGGAGAAGGGTAGAGAATGCTAGAAGGGCTGGGAATTTAAATACAGCAATCAGGGAAACCCTGTTCTAAAAGGGTGGAGAGTAAAGAAATGAGCTATCAAGCCATCGAAAAACATGGAGGAAACTTTCAGGCATAGCACTAAGTGAAAGAAGCTAGTCTGAAAAGACTACCTACCGTATAATTCCAACTCTATGACACATGGGAAAAGGCAAAAACTTGGAGACAGTGAAAAAAGATTGGTGGTTGGCAGGGGTAGGGAGAGAGAGTGATGAACAGACAGAGCACAGAGGACTTCTAGGGCAGTGAAAATACTCTACATGGTCATACAATGGTGGATCCCTGTCAACTGAGTTCTTCATTGGCCCATCCCCACTGTATTAGTCCATCCTTATGCTGCTATAAGGATATACCCAAGACTGGGTAATTTATAAAGGAAAGAGGTTTAATTGATTCACAGTTCCACAGGGCTGGGGAGGCCTCAGGAAACTTACAATCATGGCAGAAGGGGAAGCAAACACATCCTTCTTCACATGGCAGCAGCAAGGAGAAGTGCCAAGCAAAAGGGGGAAAAGCCCCTTATAAACCATCAGATCTCATAAGAACTCACTCACTCTCATGAGAGCAGCAGCATGGGGAGTAACCACCCCCATGATTCAATTACCTCCCACCGGATCCTTCCCATGACCCGTGGGGATTATGGGAACCACAATTCAAGATGAGAATTGGATGGGGACACAGCCAAACCATATCACCCGCACAGACATAGAAAAAAACGTGACCAAATGCCTAGCCCTATTTTGTTAAGCAGATAATTTTTCTTTAAAGACATTTAGTGGAAAGAAGTAGGATTGCTGGTGTGGGCACCGCTGCCTAGATCCAAGGGAATGAGCATGCCCCAGGTCCATATCATTCTTCATACCACTCCCTGACCCCAGAGGGGAACCTGGTCATCAGTCAGCTCTGCCCAGATACACAGAGTTCCCTGTTAGTTATTTAGAATCTCACCTTTTTAGTTAGATGGTTAGTCAAGGCTCTTCAGACATCTTAGAGAAGTCTGAAAATAGAAGAGAAACCTAAAGAAACACACTGAAAAACCGATTTTAGAGAAAACAAAGATAATTCAGAGAAAATAAGCTTGTATCCTCTGAGATATGTAAGGAGATATTGCACCTATAAGGTAAGAACAAGATGCTATGTAAAAGGAACAATCATTTAACAAGAAAGTGTTCTGGAAAATTAAATATATGACTGTCAAAAGAGAAGAAAATTCAACAAAAACCTTGGAAGGTAACATAAAGAAAATCTAGACAGCAGAATAAAAATATTATGAGATGGAAATATGAGAAAAAAAGAAAGAGGCAAAGAAGCACGATTTAAGAGGTTCTGCATCCAGCAAATAAAAGTTCCAGAAAGAGAAAAGAGGTTAAAATAAAGGATAGAAAAGTGCCCTCTTCAAAAAATAATAAGAATACAAAAGAATGTCCCAAAGGTAGAAGGCAAAAGTCTTCAGAAATACTGGGCCATTGAGTGGCCAGTACAAATATATTTAAACAGATCCATAAGTAAGCATATCATTATAAAATTTAGAACACCAACAATAAAGAGATAAATGTTCAATCATCTAGGGATCATCTTCAAAGGAAAGGGAATAAAGCCAAGGTCAGATTTGTCATTAGCACCTCTGGGTTTGGCACAATAGAGAAATCCTTCCAAAGTTCTAAGGGTAAATAAGCAACGACTTGGAATTCTATATCCTGCTAAACTGTCACTGAAGGGCAAGAGTTGAATAATGTGTGAGAGATGAAGAAAGACATAATCAGGCATACAAAGATTTATAGGAAAGTTTATAGAGACTATGCTTGTGTAATATAGTGAGTAAAGAAGCAAGAAAGATGAATAAGATATAGTATTCAACCCAGGACATAGAATGACAGCTCTACAGCACCCAGAGTAATTGGATGAGACTAGAGCAGAAGAATGGAGGATTCTGGGGATTGGGAAGAATCTGTGAAAAATAGGTAGAATTCTATGGGTCTGAATTTATTTTTGAGAACTGGGGATACCTCAAGCAGATGATGAATACAATTAGAAACTAAAAGAAGAAAAGGAAATGGACAGTATTTTGGGGGCGGGGGGACGGAGTTTCACTCTTGTTGCCCAGACTGAAGTACAGTGACTCGACCTCAGCTCACTGCAACCTCCACCTCCTGGGTTCAAGCGATTCTCCTGCCTCAACCTCCTGAGTAGCTGGGATTACAGGCGCCCACCACCACACCCAGCTAATTTTTGTATTTTCAGTAGAGATGAGGTTTCACCATGTTGGCCAGGCTGGTCTTGAACTCCTGACCTCAGGTGATCCACCAGCCTCAGCCTCCCAAAGTGCTGGGATTAAAGGTGTGAGCCACCGTGCCTGACTGAAATGAACAGTAATCATAGTAGTAATTACAGTATAACACTTGGCTGCAAATGCAATATTTACAGAATACAGTAAACATAATTTGTTTTCTGAACTTCTAGAACACCTATATACAGACAAAGTGTTGTAGACTTAAGTTTGTAAAACAAGAAATAAATGATACCAATCTTAGCAATATAAAAGCAAAAGTACAGTTGTTAGAAATGAGAAGTAGCAAGGAAAGAAAAGGTGATGAGAGATTTGCAGTGTTCCTATGTTCATTTTATAAACAGTGAGTCAAGTGTTATTGCATACAGTTGAAGGAATATGTATTTATATATAATTTACATTTACAAATGCAAATAATAAGGGAACTAAACGATTGTGAGGGGTGTGTGTATAAAATGAGTTGTAGGGAAAAAGACGAAGACGAAGGTGATGGTTCGAAAGAACAAATTCTTCATCTGTTACAAGAGGAGGTCAGCAGATGATGTCTAAAGCTGATTGTTCAAAAAGAACATGATTAATGTGTATAGACACATGAAGTGAATCACCAGGACAAACAAAAACAAACAAGCAAAACTGGTTAACAGAATTAAAAGTGGCTTACTCAGGAGAAAAGGACTGGCGTGAAGGGGTGCTATGATGAAACTATTATTTTTTATTATTAGGTTGGTGCAAAAGTAACTGCGGATTTTGCCATAAGTTTTAATGGCAAAAACCACAAGTACTTTTGTGCCAACCTAATAGCAATATATCTCTATGATATGATTTTTTAATCACATGCAGGTATTTGATCAATATTTTTAGATATCATTTTTACCTAAGGCTGACTTCATGTTGCAGCCACAGTGTATGGTGGACACACCTGCATGTGTGTTCAGAGTTCCAAGCTAATGAGTCCAGGAGTGGACAATCTGGAAATTCATTCCTTATCTATGAGGAACATCTGAACCCTCCGCCTGTACCTTGGAACATGGGCCATGAAAGGGATTGAAGCCTCATTTTTAGGGTTGATTGAAGGTCACCAGGTGGAGGTTGTTAGTGGAGGGTGCTAAGAGAAAATGCTGTATAAACTGCATGCCAACATGGTGAAACCCCATCTCTACTAAAAATACAAAATTAGCCAGGTGTGGTGGTGGGCACCTGTAATCCCAGCTACTCAGGAGGCTGAGGCAGGAGACTGGCTCGAACCCAGGAGATGGAGGTTGCAGTGAGCTGAAATAGTGCAACTGTACTCCAGCCTTGGCAACAGAGTGAGACGCCTTCTCAAAAAAAAGAAAAAGGCACAGTGGCTCACACCTGTAATCCCAGCATTTTGGGAGGCCAAGGTAGCCAGATCACCCAAGGTCAGGAGTTCAAGACCAGCCTGGCCAACATGGTGAAACCCCCCTCTCTACTATAGAAAATACAAAACTTAGCTGGGCATGGTGGCACCTGCCTGTGGTCCCAGCTACTGGGGAAGCTGAGAGAGGAGAATCACTTGAACCCAGGAGGTGGAGGTTGCAGTGAGCTGAGATCGGATCATTGCACCAGCAGGGATACCAGAGGTCAGAACAGAGACCTAGCAATAAGGAGTGGGGCATCCCTTGGAAAACCAGGCCTGGGTGACGGAGCAAGACTCTGTCTCAAACAAAACAAACAAACAAAAAAAAGGATTCATTCATTTATCTATACCCATTGCTTAGGAAGACCCTACTGAGAACAATGAGATTTTCATTTCTGTCCTTGAGGAAATATATGTGACTCTTCCCCAAAACCAGGTCACAGGGGAAAGTTGCAGAGGCCGGATACCCTTCTGCCCACCTTCACCCACACCTGGGTTTCATACACTATGTATGGAAAGAACTGAAATCAGGAGGCCGAAAATTTTAGACCCAAGTCTTTCACTTTCTCTAGCTGTATCACCTAGGCACGTCGCCTCTCTTATCTGAACCTTGGTTTTTCAAAATATGAAATAACAGGGTTTGAAGCAGTAGCATCAGACCTTGTGGCCTTGAGCTAAATGGTCAACCCCAACAGCTGGCTTGTGGTGGGGGAGAAGCATGGGCAGACAGGGCCAATTAGTGATATTAAAGAGGACTGTTTAGGCACCAAAGGGCAACCTGCAGTCTGCACCTAAGCAATCAGGTGGCAGCCTGTGAAGCAAGCCCATGTGATGGAAATATCGCAGGCCCGGGGGTCCGGAGACCCGGGTTTAGTTCCAGCTCCACCAAAACTTTGCTGGATGATCCTGAACAAGTCGCTACAGCTCCGTGGCCCTCACTGTCCTCACCTGGAAGATTAAAGGGTTCAACCAGACAATCCCCAGAGTCCCTTCCAGCTCTGACATGCTCTTATTCCATGATTGCGTGACCACCAAATTAAATTAGAATCAGAGCTTTTGCATCACCTGTGAGTTGGCGAAGACAAGAAACACGCCCATGCGTACATGAAAAAGCCTTCCACAGCGGGTCGCTCAGCTTTTTCTTGTTGTTTCTTCCCTGCACTTATCAGCCCATGATCAAGGGTTCGCTCTCCAATGCAGGTGCTTATCTGCCGGCTGAGGCCAAGGGCACATCTTAGTACCCAGCAGCTGGTGAGGCAATGCGGGCGTTTCTGCCACTGTTAAGCCGCCACCGCTGGCTACAAGGCGTTGCCTGATAAACAGACTTGCTACACACATGTCTGCCTGGGAAGGAAAGAGACGGCCTGCCAGCCTACTCCTGCCAAGATCTGCACCCAGCCATCTGCAGGGGTCTGAGGACAGGCACATGCAGGGACTGTCAGGATCCTGCCAGACTTGGGAACAAAACAGATGGGACTTGAGGCTCCTGTGAGATGGGCTTCCCAGGCATTTGAACTCAACGCCTGAAGGGTCCCTGAGGGGATACCAGAGGTCAGAACAGAGACCTAGCAATAAGGCATGGGGCATCCCTTGGAAAACCAGGGCTGGGCTTGGGATCAATATGTCAGGGAGAAATGCCCCCACAGATCTGGCTATTTCTTTTATATATGTATATGTATATTTTAAGTTCTAGCCTACATGTGCACAACGTGCAGGTTTGATACATACGTATACATATGCCATGTTGGTGTGCTGCCCCCATCAACTCGTCATTTACATTAGGTATATCTCCTAATGTTATCCCTCCCCCAGCCCCCCACTCCCGACAGGCCCCGTGTGTGACGTTTCCCGCCCTGTGTCCAAGTCAGATCTGGCTATTTCTAAAGGCCAGGATGACTCATTTTTTCAAGGAAAATTTCCTGAGAACTGATATTCACCGAGCATTGACGAAACAGATTAAGTAATATGTCTAGGTCCTTCCCATCAGAGATGCCAGCCTGGTTGTAAGAGAAAATAGCCACATTCCACAAATAATTGTAGTATGTTTTATTCCCTCATTTAACCAGTGAATATAAAATGAACACCTATTGTGCCCAGGCACCGTTCTCGGTACTAGACAAATTCAAGTGAATAAGATAGAAATTATGTCTATTTTGACTGGACGCAGTGGCTCACACCTGTATTCCCAACACTTGGGGAGGCAGAGGTGGGCGGATCGCTTGAGGTCACGACTTCAAGACCAGCCTGGTCAATATGATGAAACCTCATCTCTACTAAAAATACAAAAAAATTAGCCGGGCGTGGTGGCAGGCACCTGTAATCTCAGCTACTCTGGAGGCTGAGGCAGGAGAATCACTTGAACCCAGGAGTCAGAGGTTGCAGGGAGTGGAGATCACGCCACTGCACTCTAGCCTGGGCGACAGAGTGAAACTGTCTCTCAAACAAACAAACAAAAAAGATGTCTATTCTTTCGGTGCATAAATCGTCCACGCTGTTCTCGCATCTTCCCAGGGTGATGATGTGTTTGCTGAGTGCTTCCTAGGGCCTGTGTACCTTGCTGGAGCTCTGTATGTGTCAATTCTACTCACCCTAAAGGCCAAGGAGGTAGTGATTACAACTCTCCCTATTGCACAGAAACTGAGGCCAGAAAAGCCGGGAGCCTTTGCCTGCAGGCCCTCAGATAGTGGCTGCCTGAGGTGACGCTGGACCCAGGCTTGCTAACCTCCAAAGCCTGATTTCCTTCTACTAAAACGTTATGCCCCAACTCAGTCTTGCCAAATCCATTTTTCCCACCCTGCCCTCGGCCTGCTCCTCCTCCTTTATGCCCTTGCTCAGGGACCCACATCACCGTATCAGTCAGTAGGCAGCAGGCTGTGCTGCAAGAACAGGTGACTCTAAATGGCCATGGCCTAAAACAACCAGGAATTATTTCCTACTCATACTCAGCAGCAACGTGGTAGTTAGGTGGCTCCTGCTCATCCCCATCACTGAGGTTCCCAAGCTGATGAAGTCTCAACACGTGTTTCCTTGCTCAACAAAGCAAAATGGAGATCTGAAAGGCCTCACATCAGCTGGCACATGTGCCAGCCCAGAAGTGTCGTCTGTCAGGTTCACCCTCAACACATTGGCCAGAGCTAGTCACGTGCCGGCATCTGCCCACAAAAAAAGAGGTGGGATATTGGGAAGCAGTAGTGATGTCTGTCAATATTGCTATTTGCCCAGGATCCCCAGGGTGAAACCCTGGTCTTCTGAGATTAATGGATGCTTTTTCTCCCTTCCCTAGGAGTTAGGGGCAACAGAACTGACCGTGGAGTGCCATAGACATGTAGGACTTGTGAGGCTTTGTTACCAAATTTTTGTGTGTGCCTCTGCTGTCTTATCTGTAAAAGGGGGCAATAATGCCTCTATCACAGGGTCATGGTAAACATTTGCAAGCTAGGTCCCTTCCTTACCTTCTCACCCCTACCACACTCCCTTACCGTCTTCCAGCCTCTCCTCTCGACCACCCATGACTGACATCTCTCACAGGCACTCTTGCGATGAGCTCATCCACCCGCCCCTCTGCCCTGAGCCACATTCCCTCCAATCCATCCTCTGCCCCGTGGTTTCCCTAATCATCTTCCTGAGCCACAAACCTCACTTTATTGCTTCCCTGCTCTTGATTTTCTCACAGCCCCTCATCCCCTCCGTGATACGGTCAGATCCACATCTGTCTCTGCAGCCTCCTGACTTTCCCACAGCCCCATCCTCATGCACATTGCACCATTTCCCAGGAAATTCTTCCTGATTTTTTAAACCTGCATATCTTAGGTTATTTTCTCCTTTTGCTTGGAATGGCCTTTTCCTATCTCAGCTGGAAAACTCCTGTTCATGCTTCAAAACTCAGCTCACATATCACCTCGTATATGAAGGCTTTCCCAGCTACCCCAGCAGGGTTGATTATCTTTCACCTACTATTAGGAAGCGCTGCCTGAAATTCCATCAACAATACATTCCATTGAGACAAGCTAAAGTTTCATCAACCAGTCCCCTTTGTGAATGGGAAGAGCCCACACCACAGACAGCAGACCCAGCTCAGAATTTGAACTCTGGGCTTTTCTTGAGCTCACTTTGTTTTTTTTGTTTTGTTTTGTTTTGTTTGTTTGTTTTGTTTTTTTTGTTTTTTGAGACGGAGTCTCGCGCTGTCGCCCAGGCTGGAGTGCAGTGGCGCGATCTCGGCTCACTGCAAGCTCCGCCTCCCGGGTTCACGCCATTCTCCTGCCTCAGCCTCCTGAGTAGCTGGGAGTACAGGCGCCCGCCACCGCGCCCGGCTAATTTTTTGTATTTTTAGTAGAGACGGGGTTTCACTGTGGTCTCGATCTCCTGACCTTGTGATCCGCCCGCCTCGGCCTCCCAAAGTGCTGGGATTACAGGCGTGAGCCACCGCGCCCGGCGAGCTCACTTTGTAAACTTAGAAAGGTCACCTACCCACATGCATCCATCCCCTGGAGGAGGGACTCGCTGTTTTTTGGAGCTGCCATAGAAATATTTCGACTTCTTTATGATTACCACCTGCCCAGGGCTTTTTCTATCTCAGGATCCACCTGTTTCCGAGGTGACAGAAACTAGAAATGACGTCACCTTTCAAGAGGGAACCCTCACTCTCTCTACTCTTTGGTGCGACTTCTTCACTGCAGACACATCATATCCTGAGGTGTCACAGAAAGCACGGTCTTCCCATGACAAAATCTATACACACAAAGGGAGCAATATGGGGGGTAGGGGTGTGGTTATTTCATCACAAACACATCCTGTGTTGAGGACAAGGAAGTTTTGTATTTAATACTTATACCCTTAAGTGTGGGGGCAACTGGTGCTATGGTGGAGCCTCACATTTATCCACACAATTTTTTGACAAGCAGTATTCAACTTGAAAAGATAGGGAAGTTGAGGCACAGAATGGTGACGTGACTGGCTCAGGGCCCACCTCCATAATTTCAGGTCATGGACAGAAGCCCTTCTGGTTTCCAGGTTATTTTTTCAGAAATTTATTGAGCTGGATTCAATGGCTTACTCCTGTAATCCCAGCACTTTGGGGGTCTGAGGCAGGTGAATCACTCGAGCTCAGGAGTTCAGGACCAGTCTGGGCAACATAATGAGACCTTATCTCTGCAAAAACTAAACAAAAAATTAGCCAGGTACAGGCTGTGCTTTCTGGGACCTATAGTCCCAGCTACTTGGGAGGTTGAGGTGGGAGGATCTCTTGAGCCCAGGAGGTTGAGGGTACAGTGGGCTATGATCTCACTGCTGCACTCCAGCCTGAATAACAGAGCAAGATCCTGCCTCAAAAAATAAATAAATAAATAAATACAGATCACTGAAAAGCAAGTCATGAATTTTGGTGATAACCCATGCCTGTGTGGAGAACTGAGAAATAGCAGGGCAGCACAGTGGAATGTGTTCAGCCACTGAGAAAAATGCACCTGATCTCTAGCCAGCAACATAAACAGATGCCAGAAACACATCACTGGGGGGACTATGTTGCTGATGGTTCTGGACGATATGATACATGATATCATTTATGTGAATGTTTAAACACAAAAATAATATATATTATAATTATAAAAATATGTACACAGTTTTTTAGTGGCTTAGAAGGACATGAAACTCATAATAGTCGCTGCTTCTGGAGACAAGGAAATGGACCAGGATGGAAATAGTTGTCATAGGAGGTAGGCATGAATTGTGTGCTTATCTACAAGGTTCTAATAGTTTTTAAAGCACTCTGGTACATTCATATATTACTTGCAGAATAGCTCAACTATATACACAGAAAAATAATGGAAACAAATATAAGAAAAGGTAAAAGGTTAATTATGAGTGCTCAGAATATAAGGTGATTGTAAATGTTTTGCACCTTTTCTTCCTTTTCAAATTTCCCCAAAAAATTCTACGAAAATAATTCTGGGTTCAGATCCCATCTCTGCTGCTAACAAGTTATAAGGCTCTTGTCACTGCCCTTTCCCTCTGTGTGACTCGGTTTCCTCACTGGTGACCAAAGGGGTTGGGTTAAACAATCACTTAGGTTAGCTTCCAGTTCTTAGCCCTGTGAGCTCCACACACAGAGGTGGAGGCAGATCCCTTCCCAACCAAGTGACATTTTCCAGCCAGACTAAAAATAAACTAAATGTTTCATATGGCCAAAGGGTCAATTGCTAAAGGTAAGAAGGAAAATGAACGGAAGAGTAAATAATCCACTTAGGGTCCATGTTGAGAAGTAGCAGCAAGGTCTTACCAACCCAGCAACACAAGTATCTCTATGCGATGCAACTCCACCTCTCTTCTGTGCACACAGGACATGCACACCCCACTGGGCTGTACAAGTGACAGCTAGAACCTTAAGCCTGTCTCCACTGAACGGACCCTGGTGAGTTCTACTGCGGTATCTCAATCAGGGAGGTCAGACCAGTTCAGCCTACAGAAAGTACCTTTCTCCAGGTTCTGTACATCCCACCACCTCCAACCCCTCTTCCCCAGGTGCATGTGTGGAGCCAGCCACCCTTCCCTATCTAGTAGAGTCAAGACCAGGAAGCCACTCCTATTTCCCTATTCCAGGCCACCTCTCAGTGGGCTTGGAATCAAAGCACCTCACTCAGGTGAAACACTCCAAGACAGATGTGGTCTGATCTGATCCCAGTGCTCACCAGCCAAGGGGTAAGGAAAGAAACTGGACTCCTGATCCCATCATCATAAAAATCAGCACACTGGCTGTGAGGCTAGCCTTGTACTAAGCACACCACCTGCTTTTTACCACTGGTCCTCACACAGCCTAATTTTGTAGGCCGGAAACTACAACTCAGAGGGATCTGCCCAGTCCACAGCCAGCCAGGCCAGGGGCTAGCTCCAAGTTCAAGGCTTTTTGCCCTGGACAAAGTCACTGCATGTTTGTAGCTTGGCAAGTTCAAAAGCCATGTGAGGATGGGTTCCAGTCCTCCCCAAACCTTCTGTAGTCACATTCACACCCTTTCAGTGCAAAACGTCCCCAGCACTCCCAGGCAACAGACTGCGATCACTGGACCATCTGGACATCCCCAGGAAGAAGAAAGGGCGCTCTGGAGTCATCAGGCAAGCTTTTGCCATCTCTTGCTTTCTCTCCCTATAAATGGCACAAAGGTGCCCATGTCACAGTACTTTACTGAGGATCAAGCAGAGGGCAGGTAAGAGAGGTCTCCGCAGCACAAAGGTCCTCTACAAATTCCTCCCGCTTCGGATCAGCCTAAAAACAGGCACAGCTGCTCCTAACCTGTCCTAGTGGCTAAGACAGGCCAACATGTCCCAGTGAGAAGCATTGACTGCCCAAGTCTAGCGCTGCCTGTGGAGTTGCAGGATGTGGTTGGCGAGAAGAGCGAGGCATGTAGAGAAAGCCTTCCCAGAGGCCTTTGCAGCAAAGCCACAAGTTGGCGGGGCGGGGGGACAATTTGCTGCCTTCACTCTCTTTTGGTAATGCAGATTTTTTAAAGCTACCAAAAGGAAAAAAAAAAAAAAAGTCATTTTCTTCTAAAATACTCTTCCTTCTCATGAAAGGGTAAGCATGGAAATTATTAGGCCTAAGAGAAAATCTGCTGTGCCAGCTTTGAGATCTCACCAGGACGCTGGACAGCCAGCCTTTAGAAAAGAGGCCGGACTCCTTCCTGAGCACGCCGGGCAGTCCTTTCAGTCTTAGTAAAGCGTAAACCACTGGGTCAAGGAGCAAAAACAAAACGGCTTTTAATGCCTGCTTGGACATCAAACCCATCTCACAAAATAGCACTTTGATGAGTTTCATGTACGTGAATCCAAAACACGCCGTTTAAAGATCCCTCAAAGCACAGGAGGCTTGGAAATGAGCAGAGAAGTACACTTTTTAAGAAACATGAAAAACACAAACCCACACTTGGGGCTTTGCCAAGCCCAAATGTTTGAGAAGATTGTTAACTATAGCCTGGCATCCGAGCCACTAACTGTGCAACTAGAGTGGACTCAGGGTGCCTATGGAGGAAGTTACCAGAATCCATTGACCATAAGCCCTCCTGGGGTGATTAGCTCATCTAGCCATGTATCTTTAGAAAGGAAAGTGCATGGGCACCCCCTACCCCACACCTCACTTCCTCTGTCTTGTCATTCCCAAGCAATGTGGCTTTGGGGAGTAAATGATTCCCGGGTGACAGGGAGGCAGGCTTCATGCACTCACTTTTACTGAGTATCTTCCCTGAGCATTCTCCATCAGCAAGTTAATACCTCCTCTCCTTCCTGTTCTCACTGCAAAACCAGGACTTATTTTGTAGCTGGATGGACCAGCTGGAGAGGCTAGAGCCCAAGGTGCTTGAAAAGTAGCAGAGGTAGGTAGTGGGAATAGGGCCAGAAAAGCGGGTGGCAGGCACAGAATTATAGCAGCATCCTTGGGGAGTTTGGGGACAGTGAGCAGGGACTTTGTATTTGGAGATTAAAACAGGAGAGAGATGGAGGGGACAAGAGCTCCTGACCTTAATGTGTGTGAAAGTCTGGTTCTCTGTGAGTGCAAGAGCGAGACTCTGAGAGTTACATGGAGAAGGTTTATTGATGAGTGTTCTCTGGCACAACAGGTTAGGAAGGGTGGAGGGAGCATTGAGGAAAGCAGGATTAGGCAGAGGAGAAAGGTGCACTGTGGTTCAGCTGCAGCTAAGCTCACAGGAAACTCTGGAGCTAGGAGAGACCTTCAGGGATGCCCCCAAATCAAAGCAAAGGGATTGGGCATTTGTACTCCAACATTAACTGGACATTGGATGCAGGTTGCCTATGGAGAGCGCATGTTTTGGCTGAGGGCAATGTCCAGAGAGTGATGACACAGCCAACACTCCAGGCACCTGAGGCAAACCGGGATCAGGGCTGCTCCCCCCCATATCGACCATTGTCCACCCCTTGTGGTGCCTACACCCATTTATTTCACATACTCAGTTTACTCTATCTGGAAACAGCTGCTCCAGGATTCTGGTTGGTCATTTTCCCTGGGAGGACTTGCAAGAGAAATGTTAATGGGACAAACTGCAGCCACCACTACTGCCCTGCTGTCATAGCTGCATCTGACACTCATGGTCTCTCCTATAGTACATTTTGTACCCCTTCTTATTGTTGTCAGCATCTCTACTGCATAGCAGGAAACAGGGGCTCACCAGAGGGAACGAACTACCCCATCTCACCACTGTAAAACTCTCACTTGAAGGATGAGGGACGCAGGACCGGACAAAGGGAGAAGCTGAACTTCAGTGGATCCCACGCCTTCCTAATATCCGACCTTGGCATAGCAGACCTGCAAGGTTTGAGGATCCGACTTCCTCTGGAACACTCTGCCACTTTTATAATTATGACCTGGGCCTGATCCTCAACTCTCCGTCCTCTAGGAGGGTGAATCTCTTTATCTGCTGCCCTCTGGCTTTCACACTTAGCCCTTAATTGGTGATTAATCACTCTCAGCCTAGCATTGTCTCTGTAACACATTCATTGCCCCCAGCGACAATTCCATAGTACTTTTAATTACTATCCCCTCCCTCCTCACCTGAGAAATTGCACCTGCCAGTGCACCCCTTCCCCCAATATCCCATCTTATTTCACCACCAGCAAAAAGGTCAAATAATTGCATTGCCACTGCATGTCTGGGGTCTGTCCATGCAGCACCTTCCCCAGGAATGGAGTCCCCACTGCCAGTTAGCCAGCAGGTGATCCAGTGCCAAAATCGAATTCCAGAGTCAGCCTCCTAGGGCCACTGCAGGAGCATAGATTGTTTAGTGGGCTTGTAGGTAATAGATGATGAGATGGAAGTTACATCCTGGAGGTTTGTTGAAGAGAGCTCTGTTATGGTTTGGCTGTGTCCCCACCCAAATCTCATCTTAAATTGTCAGCTCCCATAATTCCCACGTGTTGTGGGAGGGACCTGGTGGAAGATAATTTTATCATCAGGGTGTTTTCCCTCATACTGTCCTCATGATAGTGAATAAGTCAAACAAGATCTGATGGTTTTATAAGGGGAAACCCTTTCATTTGGTTTTCATTCTTTCTTGTCTTCCATCATGTAAGATGTGCCTTTGACCTTCTGCCATGATTGTGAGGCCTCCCCAGCCACGTGAAACTGTGAGTCCATTAAACCTCTGTTTCTTTATAAATTACCCAGTCTGGGATATGTCTGTATCAGCAGCATGAAAATGGACTAACACAAGCTCTCAGGAACCACGCCTGTGATGGAGCAAGGGGAAGACGGGGCAGAAGGAGAAGCTGGACTGGGATCCAGTTGCAATAAAGACCTCAGCCCACCCCATGTGGGGCTCTCAATCTGTTGTCATCCATCAGAGCTGTCCTGGATTGAGACAAAGGGGCCAGGTCTTTATGTCCCCACCTGGCACAGTTAGTAGAGATGGGATACACCCAGGGAGAGGGAGAAACTTAGGCCTAAGCAGCTTCCTTCAGCCAAGAACAATTTCCAGAAAGGGATACAGCTCTGAGCCAGCCCTGGCCAACAACCCCAGCAGCTGGGAAATGAGTTCCTGGGCCCTAACAGAGTACATACACCATGCATCACAGCATCCACTACAATGTCCACCTTCCCCAGGAGATGAGACAAAATTCATTGCATGGACACACGAATGAGTACATGACTACAAGGCCTGTGAGGTGCTCAAAGGATTGGGCACCAGTGAGGGTCTCTGTCTTCATCGGGAGGGTTAGGGTAGGCTTCTTCAGGGAAGAGAATTTGAGCTGAGGGATGAGCAGGCCAAAGCTGGGTGAACACAAAAGGGGATGAAGCCATCCAGCAGAAGACCTGAAAGGTGTGAGCAAGAACCAAGACACAGGAAGGATGGAGGTGCTCTTAAAGAACTGCAAGAAGGCGATGGTGGTTGGAGGAAGAGCAAGGAAAACCCTGGCCTGAGATGAAACCCGACAAAACCAAAAAGGGAAAACCAAAACTAGGCCTGGTTTGATGAAGCCAGACAAAATCAAAAAAGGAAACCAGGCCTGGAGAGCCACGGGGAGGGATTTTGGTCTTCAAGGAGCTACTGAGGATGAATTTAAGGCTTGGAGAGGCAAAGCAGCAAAAAGACATGGCACACAGGCCACTTATTGGGGATCTCCTGAGGATCACCCCCTGTTGACAGCAACCCTTGGCAATGCAAACCCTTGGCAATGCAAATCCTAGGTGTGGTCATGCTGAGGTCAGGCTTGAGTTGTGGCTAAGATGGGGCCACATCTGGGTGGAAGGGGCCGCCAGGGGATAGGCAGAGGACAGTAAGAGGGAGAAACATGCAGGGCCAAGTCCCAGCAAGTGGATTCTGTAGAATATGAAGAACAAGGCTGGCTGGCCAGGACCAGATCACAGGGTGCACCATTCACCAGACTAAGGAGACTGTCCCTCATCAGGTAGGAGACAAGATGGTAAGTGCAGGCAGCATAGTGGAGTCTTGTGCTGGACAGAATAATGGCACCAAAAAATGTCCATATCCTAGTCCCAGGACCTGTGAATATGTCATTTTACATGGCAAAGGGACTTTGCTAACATGATTAAATTAAAGACTTTGAGATGAGCAGATGATCCTGGATTATCCAGGCAGGCCCAGTGTCATCACAAGGTCCTGATAAAAGAGAGGCAGGAGGGGCAGGGTTAGGAGATTCAAGGGTGCCAGGTGGCTGGCTTTGAAGATGGGGGCAGGAACAAGGAGCCAAAAATTACAAGCAGCTTCTGGAAGATGGAAGAGTCAAGGAAATAAGTTCTTCCCTAGAACCTCCAAGAGGAAGGCGGCCCTGCTGAGTTCTTGATTTGAGCCCAATAGGACCCATTTCAAACCCCTACTTCTGGGGTGGGATTAAGGAATGGCGGACATAAGGATATGGACAGTGGAGAAGGAAGGGGAGCCATACATGAGAGAGGGTCAGGGAGATAGAAGCCACGGGACTGAGGGGCACCATCAGTCATGAGCAGTGAGTATAAGTGGGAGCCCACGTGATTTCTATGGGGCGACATTCACAGAGAGGAAAGAGAAGAGACAGGAACTGGAGGAGAGGCTGGTGTCTGCACTCTGCTGCTGTTCCTTTAGAGGGGAGCCAACCAAGCTCGCCTCTGGGAGAGTCTGAAAGTTTCTGGCGTGGCTAGACCTGCATGGCTCATTCAACACTCTTCATTTTCCAGGTACTTGAGACTACGTGGATTCAGAAGCAAAAGGAGAAGATTATAACTCCCAACGCAAAACTTCATCCATAGGCTGCAAGCTGGAGAAGTGTGGGCCTCCAGGATATCAGCTGCCTGGTGCTGGGGACAGTCACCTGTCCTAGTGTGGGGCAGGGAAGTAAAAAGGGATGGAGGGCGGAACCGCGAGCTCCATGACTCAGCCCTATGAAGGTGCCAGCAAGGGAAAGGTTGGGAGGCAAAGAGACGAAGTCTACACCTGGGATGCCAACTGCTCTGCCCAGCCCCCTAAAATGGGCATTCCTGCTTGATCACCTCCAGTGTCAGGGAATGGTCTCCCAAGGACAGGGTTGGCACAGTAGGCTTGGCTGGTGTCAAAGGATCTTCCTTAGCCTGTGCCAAAGTTGGCTTCCATATTGATGTCTTCTTGTTTTTGCTTTCAGGCCCTACTGAGTGCCTTCACTCCTTTTCTCAGTTAGCCCCTGAAATCTGAGGGCAGTGGCATGTGTTCCTCTAGGGGCAGCATGCTCCATCCTGCCACAGCTCAGTTCTGCCCCTCCTCAGTATCCGATGAGATGGAAGTCTCCCCTCCCCCACTCCTCATCGCCTTCTTATAAAATGCCCTGCGATTTGCTGTTTTTTGGGGAGGGAGAGCCCACTGCCCACCCTGAAGTGAGCACAATGCCTGCAGGCAGCAATGCAGAAATGAGCAGAGCACCCACCTCCCTATCCTAAACCTGAGCCCACTGTAATGCAACCTCGGATCTCAATCACTTTATATAAGCCGCCACAGCATCCTGTTGAATTTTGTTGAGTATGATTCCCAAGGCATTTGATTCATGCATTTCTACGAAGCTGAATTTACCCTGCCCTGATCTTCTGTGTGCTCCCGTTCTTTGACCCTACATATAGGAGGTTGCATGAATGTAGCTCCAGGGCCCAAAGGGTTCCGTGGTCGTGGGTCATTGCTCTGTCTTCCCCATCAGGCTGGAGCTCCTCTAGGAAGTGACTCAGTCTTATGAATGTCTGTAATGCTAGAACCCACCATAAAAAATTAGGGGCTGAGAAAAGAGAGAAAATGGAAGAAGGAAGGGGGGAGGACAGGAAGGGCAGCAAATGTGAAAGGAATAGACAAGGGAACCACAGGAATGTGCTGCACCTGGGTAGGTGCAGGTAAGCCTGAGACATGAAGGGAGGAAGCCGAGGTGGCAGGGGCCTCTGCAGAAACAGGTGTGGCTGAGTGTTAGGTGGGCTCGGGACATGGGGAGATGAGTAGAGCCAGGGCAGAAGACAGAGACTGGACCACACTGGACCACACTCAGGCACCACTCAAGGCAGTGTTATCTCTCTGGTCTGTCCAATCTCACGGGAATATACCCCAGCCTCTCCCTGAGGCAGTGCGCATTGGCTCACTGGGCTGCAAAAAGTACAGGTCCAGCCCCATCAGAAAGTGAGGCCAAAGCTGGAATCAGAATTGCCATGGAGCCTGGAGCACGCCTGGGCTGAGTCCTACCCATCCCACCCCTCCAAGGAAAAGCCATGAGGCTGGGCAATGAGGCTGGGACACAGCAAAGAGGGGAAGAAGGGAAACCTAAGGATATGGAGAACTCGATGAGATGATCTGTGTAGAGTACTCCACACAGGGCCCAGCACTGAGCAAATGCTCTTTAAACCGTGACAATGGCAGAGGCGGTGGTTAGAATGAGGGAAATCAAGAAGAAAACTAGTACAGATTGAGTGTCTACTGTATGCACTTGGCATCTACTAGCTGCCTTCACCATTGGGATTTCTATTAACCCTGCTCAGCAATTTTATGGGATGGGTAAGCTTATCCCTGTTTTACAGATGAGGAAGCCAAGGTCCAAAGCATGGAGCTCTCTGCACAGTTTAAAATGGGTAGGACGGGAGTCAAACCCTGGTCTTTGTGACTCTGCAGCTCCTGTTTTCTAGTGTGGAGGGAGATAGTGGAGGAGAAACAGGAGGAGATGAATAGCACCAGAAAACTGCTTAGTAGGGCTTGTGCTTTTCTAGCCCACCAGGGGCCAAACCCTGAGTGAGGCACAGAAAACCAAATATGGGCTCTGATCCCAGGAAGTCCACAAAGGTGCATTGGGAGGCAGGAGGTGGCATGAACAATGATCGTATGGAAGCAGACCATGCCACAATAGGGGATACACAGCGTTCTTGAGGGCGCAGAGGAGACAGGGTGAGGGAAGGCTTCCTGGAGGAGATGACATTTGAGCTAAGCCGTGTGAGTAAGCGTCCATCTTCCCAGAAGATCAAGGCATATCTGGTTCAGGGCAATGTGTGAATATTGACAGTGCCTGACATATTTTCCTGCCCTGCCCTGCCCTGCCCTGCCCCTTATTCACCCACTCTCCACAGCAGGTTCCAAACCAACGGTAGACGCCACACTTGCTCTAAAGCCATCCTACTAACATCTTCCCTCTGTCTTTGTTCTTCCTTCTGTCCGAGGAACTTTAAAGACCCCCAGCCCTAACACAGGACATCCAGTCTCAGACTAGGGGAAAAAACTGTTTCAGCCAAGCTGGCTACAGGCAAAGCATCTCCCCTGGAAGAGAGAGAAGGTTCCCAGGTTTGGGTCAGGGGGCGTAAATCGATCCACAGCATACAACAGGAAATAGAATAGTACCTCACCCCAACCAGTTATGTAATGTTTAAAAGGCAGCTCTCAAATGGGAAGAGCATTTATCTATTATGAACATTTTCCATTTTTAGTGGTAATTGAAGTTTCTCGTCGGAGGCTCATGCTAAAAGCGCCGGGGTATTGTGATCTTCCCCACCCTTTCGAATGCAATTAGAGAATTTAATCAAACTCCACTGCAAGTGCAGTGCCAGCCAGGCTATTTTTGCATTTTTCAATCTAGAATCATTTGGGGACTTTTTAATTGTTAGTTGGGTTTATTTATTGAACTCGGGCTTAAAAGAAAAATAAACAGCAAGAAGGCAAGAAGTAGCTGGAAATGCAAGAAGAACCCAATCCCTGCGATTTAATAAAGTCTGTCCTTGTTAGCTCCAGCAAATGCTAAATTCCAATGAATTCAAATTTCAACCGGGTCTCTAAACATCGCATTATTTACATCTTTCATATATTATGGTATTTCAAATAAGATTGTTATAAAATTGCCCCAACTTTGGGCAACCGTAGATCATAAAGTGGGAACATTATTGCATTAAAGGAGAGGGGCTGTATCTCATTGAAAACACATAAGCACATAATTTCATAGACGTATATCTGCAGCCACATATATATCTATGAACAATGAAATTGCCCCAAAATTAAAAGCCTTCTGGCTATATATTTGTAAACACAATCAGATCACAATCCAATGAAGGAGCCTTTCTGAATTAATGTGCATCACGTGATCTTCCTATCATTACATTTATAACTTTCCTTTTGGACAGCTCACTGCCTTCTCTTTGTCTCCATAAAAGTACGAGGGTTTGTGTGTGGATTTTCTTGTTTTCTTTGGCTAATGGTATATATCTCTATTCTTGTTTTTAAAGGAAGGGGAGTAGATCAGAACTGTGAAAAAATACACAAAGAAAGAAAGAAAGTCACTCTTTTACACCTGCAGATAGCAAGAGTCCCCATCTAATTTCTCATAACTTCTGGCATAAAACACTTTGCATTTTAAAAAGAAACTGTCATCTCACTCATTTTTATGATTTTGATAATGAGAATGGAAACTATATTGTTAACCAGAAAAGCGCAGTGATTTTATATGCACATTAAAAGGGAAAGACCATTCCTTTAATTTAGATCATTTAAAACAAAACTTTCCAAGTGACAACCTTTTAGTTGTAATTTATTCATCTATTGCAGTTCAGTTTTCATGGGGAAAGTCATACCTGAGAAACGGGGTGCACAGTAAATGCGTAAGCCTTCCTCTTCCACAAACAAAGCCACAGAGGTACCCCAGAGTCTGGTAGGAGTCCACACTGGTCTGGTAGAAGGAGTCTGGTGGAAGGCGTCCACACTGAGAGTGAGAAGATCTAGCTTCCACCTCGGCTCTGTCTAGTGTGTTGTTTCCAAATGCATAAGGACCACTAAGCCTCAAGTGACCAAAAGCCAAATGGATAAAGTATCTTGTGTATCTCCAAAATCCAAGGTGCATTGGGTTCAGGCATGGCTGGATCCAATATCTTGAACAATGCAATGGGAATTATTCTATCTTTCTCTCTTGTCTCTGTTTTCCTCCGTGTCGGCTTTATTCCTGGAACCTGTGTGATCGTGCTTAGCAGATACATATTTGTGTCATATGTACTACTCTTGTGCTACTGGACTACTCTTGTGCATCTGTACTACTCTATTGGGTACACTAGAAAGGGGCCCCGTGTTTGCTCCCATGGGCCACCTCTGAGTCCTTGCCCATCCCTGAACTAATTCATGGTGCTCAGGCTGGTGGAATGCACTGAGTTCCTGAGCCAGGTCACCCGCACACTCTTGGAATTTACAGAAGAAGGCAAGCCTCATCCACATGACACGGATGGCAGAAGGGGCTACTGCATATCCTCAGCGGTGCTGGAGCTTCAGAAAGTAACAAAATGGGTGATACGTGGCTTTCTCATCTATCAAATTGAGCCAAATTGGCCAAATATTAAAACTGTGTGTGAGAGAAACCTGTATCGTGGGAAAACTTTGTTTCTCAAACTGCCAGGTGATCATTCCTATTTGGTTATTCTCATAATTTCAACAAAAACAAGATTCCCAAGTAAAGTCTGTTTTGTTCTGTTGAATTTGTGCTTGGTTTTTAACCCAGGCTGGTTCAGTCCTTCCCTAGGGGTTCTCAGCTATCAAATTGAGATTATAAATGTGAAGGTATTTAGCAGAGTCCAAATGAAAAGCGTTATATAATACCAGACTTAAACTACACATTATGATTATGGGATACTATGAAAAGTGAATCAGCAGATGACACCAAACTAGTCTCTAAATGAGACCACAGCACACACATTTACCCTCTTCACACCTGCTTTGTGTCAGGCAACTCCCACAAGAAAAGAGGCATTGGAGTTCATGATATCACCTCAGTGCAGTTAAATTAATGTATTCTTTATAATTAACTTAAATGCAAGTGCACCTGAACTTTATTCCATTGTATGGCTTCATTTTTTTTTTTTTTTTAAGATGTAGCCTGAGCTTCAAAGCACATCACATATTCTAGAAAAAAATTATCGGAAATAGGTTTGCAGCCACCATTAGAATTTGAATGTCCAGAATGGGCAGCCCAGAGAGACACCTCCCATTATAGAGTGGGGATAAAATAAAATTAGTTTGTCTTTTTCTCCCATTGTGATAGCATGCTTTTTTTTTTTAAAGAATATTGACTCTGTTTAGTAAATATAATATATGTTCATTGTGAAAATACCCCAATAATACAAAAAACTACAAAAAAGCCAGTTTAAAAAAAAAAGAAAAACTATTCAAAATTCCATCACACAAACAATGACCACCAGTATTTGGTAAACATTATTCTAAGCATTCTTCTATGTGTAAAAACAGATAAAATGATAGTGATGGTGAAACAAAAGAAAGATAAAGGGACAAAAATTGAAACATTATGCACACTTTTTAATATTTAAAAGTTCTAGATTATATTTTACTTGAATTTAATGGAATAAAAAAGAAACTAAAGTAAAATTGGAAGGCTTATCTCAGATCCATTCTCTTCAGTATGTGGGATATGACTTCCTTCCTAAAAGGCCCTTCTAAAGGAAAAAAAGACATTATAACACACATTGGGTTTGAGTTATCTTTAAATTACATTTTAATTTTAGACTAATAGCTTCCTGCAATGAAGGAAGTGGAAATTAACACCATATATTTCTTCTCTATCTCTCAACTCTTTTTAGTTGCATTATTATTGTCTAGCTTTATAATATTTACATTTCATTCAGTGAACAGAATTTTGGTTCAGTCGGTTTTAGTGACTGTTATGTTCACCATCTCGCCATGATGCCATCATTCCTGCATCATTTATTTTACTTCATCTTTGCATTGTATAGATTTGAAAAACAAAATAAATAGGGGAGTTTCCATTTGGGGAATGTTTATTTTCCCTGAAATGCTCATAAGTATTGTGATCTGTAGCCCTTATTTCAGTAATGTTTTCTTCAGTTATATCGTTTAATGTTTTTCAGTGTCATTTGTTCGGTCTCTCCCCAAAGAACACAAATTATGCATTTATCTTATTTCTCTTTTCTGCCTATCTATTATAAAAATATACTGAAGCAGGAGGATTGCTTGAGACCAGAAGTTCAAGACCAGCCTGGGCAACATAGCAAGGTCTCATCTTTATAAAATATTTAAAAATTAACTAAGCATGATGGTATACCCCTGGAGTCCCAGCTACTCAGGAGGCTGAGGCAGGAGAATCACTTAAGGCCAGGAGTTCAAGGCTGCAGTGACCAATGATTGTGACACTAAACTCCAGCCTAGGTGACAGAGCAAGAACCTGTCCCCCACCACAAAAAAAAAAATTATAATAGTAGTATATCATCTTTACAATCATTTTATATCATCATACATTGAAAATGGGGGATGGTATTTTTCCTTGACACAGTAGCTGGAGAGGCTGGGGGTTATGTAAGCCTCCCAAATATCTTTCAATATGTGGGAGTCTTGTGCTATAATGAGTGTGGTGCTGAAGATGCCAATACATGCTATAGAGTTGGCCAGATCAGCATGTCCTCGACAATGTTTCTCTAGTATGTTGATTCCCACTTTCAGATTCTAGTGAAGCTTAAATTTGTGTAGCATTTTTATTCTTCACATCAGTTTTTTTTCTTGAGTTCTGCCATCTCCCTTTTCATCTCTTTATATGTTGTTCTATAATTTTTTTTAATTTATGGAGAATTATTTGTCTAAATTTTTTCACTCTTTCCTTGGGCAATTTATGTTAGAAATTCCCTTTATCTGCCTTTTGATGAGGGATTTCTTCCCTCCATGGCTGTGATTATTTTATTTTTGCAGTACAATAGGTCACAGGCTGGTTTCTCTGTGTAACCTTTCATGCTGAATGGAACTAGCCACATATTGACTTGAGAGAGAGTGAGGTGAAAAAGAGCATGAACTGGGACATCACGAACTTGGACACGGCCTGGTGTCTGGAACTCCTCGTTTCTTAAATGTGATTTCCTTTGCCCTGAAACATGTCCCTATCCTGTTGGCCTTGAAAAGGAGCTTTTCCTTTTCCACGGGAGGTCTGAGTTTGATCCAGAGTTCAGCGTCTATCTCTCCTCCTCATCATTGCACAGATAACCGGTGCTTTCCCGAGACCAAGGGCCTTAGTCGTAGGTACTAGGACTGGCATGCTGAGTCCATTTCTCCTGCACCTCCACCCTCTCATCATTGCATGATATCATCCGAGTCTCCACAGGACATTGCCCACCCATGCTTGGATGATGTGGTCATAATCCATGGTTCATTCGATATGTCTTTTAGCCCTGGGTGACTCGTTCTTAGGGAAAGTTGTTTCCTGCTCAAAGTCCAAAGAGTTGGTACTAGCTCTGGATACCCTCTTCAATTGCATTTTGCAGGATTTAGGAGATATGCATAACTTTCCATGATTTGCGAGTGTGGTTTTCCCTTATGTCAAGGAAAGTGAAAAACTGATTCATTTTCATTGTTGGCTGCGGTACATTTTGGGTAACAGTAATAGAGACAAATGTCCCAAGCCCACTTTGTGTAGCCAGAAGCCTGGCTTGAGTCTTGTATAGAAAAGGATTTCCCATTTCAAAGGGTCTTCATCCAGCTCAGATCCAGTTTTCTAGCTGTGTAACTTCAGCCCTCAATTTCTTAACTGTGGCACAGTTTCCTCCTCTGTAAAATGGGGAGAGTCATCATCCCTAATCTTCTCAGAGTTGTTATGAAGACCAGCGAAGGAATCTATGAAAAGATCTCAACACATCCCATCACAAGAACTCAACACCTCCTGTTGTTATGATAATGATCCCACAACACCATGAGATAGACACCATTGTCTTCGTGTGACAGATGTGAAAACTGAAGCACAGGTCAGATGACTTTCCCAAGTCTTCCCAGTATCTAAATGTCAAACCTTGGCTTCAAAATCCAGACCTCTGCTCTACCCTGTTCCCAGCCTCGAGAGATGATCTGTAGAGCATGCTCTACCAACACTTTCAGATTGACTAGAGCTTTAGATCAACGTGTACCCATTTTATGGATGAAGGAAAACAGAAGGAGAGTTGTCTAAGGCCCCAGAGCTAGTAAGCCACACAGTAAGGACTAGAATGCCGACCTTCAGCAATCTAGAGACTAATGGAAGAATGCAATGAGCTAGTCGATCCATGCCCAGAGGAGTACCTGCACCTGCATATGGGGGCAGAGAGAGAAGAGAAGGAGGAGGCAGGATGGAAAGCGGGTCCTGTCCACCTGCACGAGCATAGACACGTCATCCCACCCTCTGAGCCACCCATGCCTCATCTTGAAAATGAAGATAATATCTGCATCATCAGCATCAAGTGAACCCAGGCCCCTTCTGAAACAGAATCTACTCTATTATCTCAGTTGTGTTTTTAAAAACCATTTATCCCTCAGTGTGTGTGTCCGTAAGGTCATTTCTCCATCTCTTATCTATCTACCAATCTGTCTAAACACAGGAAGAATGTAAACAAAACATACTCATGTATGTTTTTCTGGGTGGCAAGGATACAGGTGATTTTCATTTTCTTTCTGCATTTCTAAATTTTCAAACGTTCCTGTAAAAAAAAGAGCACGTGTTATTTATATTACCAAGGAAAAACACAAGCCTTCCATGAATACTGGTCTTGGTAGTGTTGCTGCAGCATGACTGAGACAGTGAGGGGGCTGAGGTGCCAGGGGTCTGCACTCTGACAAGCCTGACGTTACTTCCCTTTCCCTGGCCCGAGAGCTCTGGCTTGTGTGATGCCATCCCTGAGCCTCCATTTCCTCATCTGTCGAATGGGGATGATACTGACTCTTGGAGTTGGCATGAGAGTTTAACGGGACAGTCTATTCAGATGTCTCACATGGGGCTGAGCACACAGTAATTACTCCCCAAACGTCAGATCCTTTGCCTTCGACGAAAATTCCAGCTGGATCCTCTGCAAGCCTTTGCTAATGGGCCAAAACTGTAGCCAAGGAGAACTCCTGAACAATACTGTTTATTTATACAGTGGGAAGATTGAAATCATTATGCTTTGACTGGCAGGAGTTATTTATAGGCCTTGTTCCCAGTGAGCTGCTGGGATCAGGGCTCTCCCCAACACATTTACCAACTCCCCTGCCTGGCCTCGAAACCCCACGAATATCTGAGTGGGCCTCTGCTTCTCAACCACATGAAAGCGGAATTCCTTCCCAGTTCCTATTAAGAGGCTTCAAAATCACTCCTGCAGTGAAACAAAGGCACAGGAAGGAGGAGGAGCCAGAGAAAACCCTCAAAAGCAGATGAGAGGCGGAGCTGGCCAGGCAGGAGCAAATGTAACATCCTCTGTGTACAGCTCTGTGAAATCCTGGTGATTAAAGATTCCAGCCAAGGGAGCCAGATCTCCTGTGAGTCCTCAGCTACTCCCAAGTATTGAGTAAGAAGCCCAGTCTGGAGAGAAAGCACTGCAGTGAACATTATGGGTGTGAATGGATGAGACAGCTGAATAAAAGAATCCGGAAAAAGGAGCATACTTGAATGGGAATCCACACAGGCCAAGGCAGGGTGGCTGGAACGTTGAGGCGCTCAGTTGGGTAGAGCATGGGAGAAGAAAGAGCAAGCAGTAGGCATTCATGGAATCCTCAAAGATCTGGTAGCAGAGGGCATTGATAGACTTGAGGCAGAGTGGATGAAGGGGGAGGTCTCTGGAAGATATAGGTGGCAGCATTATTTTCGTCCTCAAGTCTAGCCCTCTCCACGTGTTCAGAGGTGCACAAAGCTGATGGGTCCAGCGCGGAAGGGATCTGAGCCCTCACCCCCACCCCACTCCTGCACAAGTCTCTTCTGCCTCCCCACCAATCAAAGACATTTCCAGAGGGCCCAGGAGAGCCCCTTTGGAGCTTACACACGGAAAATACCTTACGCCAAGTTTTCAAAGTCAGGGCATCCAAAGTAGGCTGGCTGTTCTCAAATCCCTTTCTTTAAAAACTTTCCTTTAAGTTCCACATGTATTTGAATTCAGGGGAAACTTCGGACCACATGTTTTTAATCCATCAACACTTAAATCATCAAAATGCTATAGGCCAATGGTTTGGAGGCCAACAGGAACACCAGAGTCTTTTAAAGACTTTCTTCTATTTCTCTAGCAATCAGGATACTCATTTTCCAAGAGGAAACCAAATTTTGACTCCAAGGGCTGCTGCATTTAGTTCCAAACTCAGCACCCTCAAAGGCCAAGCAGACTCAGAATTTGGCAAAAGCTGCTGTTGCAATCACCGCGGAGAAAGTATTTGCGGTCCAAGGAGCTTCACGCTCCTCTGCCCTGTTCTGCTGCAGACTCTGCCCTGGATGCAGCAGGCAAAGGGGGAGGAGGAGTGGCTACGGGCTGGGAGAGAAAGGGCCAGCGACGGTGGGAGTTAATACCAGGAACTGCTGGCAGACCCAGAGGAAAATGCAGATCCTGGCTCCACACATGGGACCTGATGCTGCCGCCCACCACACGTGGCCCTGGTGGGGAGCATGGGCCACTCCATCTCTGCGTGGTCTTTGGGAGAGTGAAAGTCAACATCTATTCCCTGAGACTGTGGGAAAGAGGAAATATTCAATAAGAGGAAAGTAAAATAAAACAAAGCAAAGTACACGTAAATACATGCCAGGAAACACACTTACCCAGGCCAGACAGAATTCCATCAGATTTTACCAAAATCTTGCCCCTGGCAGTCATCGTACCTCCATTCCAAATGCCTACCTATCCACGCTGGCTCACTGGCTGGAATAACATTGGCAGGGATTCTGCAGCTCACACAACCGAATGGTGACCGAACAAACGTTGAAAGCTCCCTGTGCAGCAAAGAACACGTCGTTTCTAGAGCTTAATGTGCCATGAGCAAAACTACATTTCCAGGGGTTGATTTCAACCACTAGAGCCTCTTTGCTAAGAGATGATAACAATAACAGCAATGGTAACTAATAATGGTGTGTCCCCATCCCCCTGAGATTTATTCTGTAGGCCTCTTCCTGTGTGCCCCATACTGACATCTCCTCAAAGCAGGGGAGAGGTGGTGACTTAAGACATAGACACATCTACCCCTAACCATGCTGGTTTGAGAGAGATAGATCCCAATTCATGCTCTGGCCCACGCAAGCACAATGGGCAGGAACATGTTCCCATTGGTGGCCAAGCTGAGGTCTGAAAGTGCAGCACTGCTGTGCCTACCCATCCCCAGCCGACATCACCTCACCTCCTGCAGCTACACAATTCTGGAGGAGGTTATCCCTCAGGAGTAAATTGCTGTCTGACTAAATGGATAACAGCACAGAGTTATGCTGGACTCAGACAGCTGCAGTTGGATTTCTGGCTCCACCACTTCTGAGCTGTGTGACCTTCATCAGGTTACTAAATGTCTCTGTGCTTCAAAACCCTCTACTGTAGAATCAGGATAATAATAGTTTCTACTTCATAAGATTGCTGTGAGGCCAGGTGTGGTGGCTCACACGCATAATCCCAGCACTGTGGGAGGCGAGTGGATCACATGAGGTCAGGAGTTTGAGACCAGCGTGGCCAACATGGTAAAACCCCGTCTCTACCAAAAATACAAAAATTAACTGGGCGTGGCGGCGGGCACCTGTAGTCCCAGCTACTCAGGAAGCTGAGGTAGGAGAATCGCTTGAACCCAGGAGGCAGAAGTTGCAGTGAGCCCAGTTCATACCAATACACTCCAGCCTGGGCAACAGAGCCAGACTCTGTCTCAAAAAAAAGAAAAATAGATTGCTATGAAAATTAAATTAGCTAGTACATGCAAAGTACAGAGACACCGGCTGGCATCCAGTGCCTCTCCCATGTGTCTGCTATCATCATCATTCTTAGAGGACCAAAGGGTAACACAATCTGTGGACACACACAAAAAGCACATGGCACAAAGTTAGCTCTCCACAAACATCAGTTGTCTTTCCTCACACCCCTGCATGTTTCCTACCAATCAGGAAAGTTTGCATCAATGGCAAACTCTGCGGTTCCAGGGAAGCCTGAGATCATGGAATCCGAACACTGAGGTGGCAGGGGAGCAACAGTGGGGTGAGGTCAAATGATCATGTCCAAATACTGCCTTTGGGAGATTTTACCTTTTTTAAAATTTTTCTTTTTAATTCGCCATCAACAGTTCAGTCTCCAATGCTTTGAAATCTCCTGGGAAGATTTTCCCACTGATGTCAGTCGCCTGTCTCCCCAGAGCTAGAGATGCAGAGAGAAAATCCTCTCAAAGGTCTGGACCACCCACCATGTGCCCTTGACCAAGCAGCCCCTCCTGTCTGCTAATTGGGGCTTGGGGAGGAGGCCAAAGGAAGGTGGGCCTGGCAGGAAAGGAAGAAAGAGAAGGTGATGAGGAGATAAAAGGGAAGTGGGGCCAGGAGGAGTTCCAAATCTTAATCCTTTCTTTCTGCTGGCCTGTCCAGAAATGAATCATAGTTATTTGGTTAAAAGATGTTTTCAGATCCTGGAAGCAAGGTTAAGTAAAAACAATAGGTCTTAGCTCAGGGGGAAAGGAGGGGCAACATCGTGTCTGGGGACAAGACCTGTCCCTAAGCATCAGAGTCAGCCCTAGGTAACCCCAAGGAGCTGAGAATTTTCCTGCCTTCAGACTCTTAGGGGAACAAAGAAGTGTCGCAAGGGTTATTGTGTCAGGGAGCAAGAAGTCACTCTGACAGTTGGGAACGGCTCTGACCAGAGAACAAGAAGATGGGATGGCAATTACCATGGATCTCGTCTTTCCTGTTGCTGCAGTGGAAATGCAGACGAGTGCCAACTGGCCGGCTCATTTGTATGAAGATGAACTAAAGATGAACAAGACTCCTCCCTGCCTCCCCTGGGGGCTTCACGCAACAGGACAGACCACAACATCCAGGGAGCCCAGGCTGAGGAGAGATAACCTGACAGCCCAAGTAGCAGCCGGAAGCAGGGACTGCAACCCCATCCAAACCCCAAGTTCATCCCTCCACACTCCAAGTGTCCATAGTCACAGGAGAGGGGCCAGGACGGGCACTCAGACCCGGGATTGAACCCAGCTCCCTGTCTACATGGGCTGTCTGGGCCTCTGTGTGCTCACTGGGGACCCCAGGAGAGTCACACACCTTGGTTGTGGTGAGGGACGGTGAGAGTCTACCCAGTGACAGTGTGTGTCTAACTTCGGGACACCAGGCCCAAAGTGGGCCTGGAAACAAACAGGTGTGCAGGCTGGAGCTCAGCCTTCTCCTTCTCGAAGTCTCAGAGCCCTATTTCCCAAAGAGTCTTTGGCCTTTGGTGATTTGGAAAAGAGAGAGGGAAAGTGAGCGAGACAGAGAGACAGACACAGAGGGACATGGGGTGAGATAGAGATACACAGGAAGAGACAGAAAGAGAGAGAAAGGAAAGAGAGGAGAAGGGAAAGGAAGGGAACGAGAGGGGAGAGGAGGGGAGGGGAGAGGAGGAGAGGGGAGGGGAGGGGAGGGAAGGGAAAGGAAGGGAAGGATGGGGAAAATACAGGAAAGGAAAGGGATAGAAAAGGAAAGGGGAGAAGAGAGGAGGGAGCGGGGAGGGAGGGGAAGAGAGGGGAGGGGAGAGGTGGGGAGGGGAAAAGGCTTCCTGTGGTCCGACAAATTGGGAGACTGAAGATTTGGGCAGAATTCAACCTCCTGTTGTGGAGCAGGTGTTCTCCTGGTCTGCAAATGCCAGCTGGCCTTGTCAATCTCCAACAGGAGGCAGAGTTTGTGTCTGCATGGTTTGTGCACCCTTGGTGGTGAACACACCATGATAGACCCTGGCGGGCACTGTCACTCCTGTCACTTGGACCACTGGGGCCCCCACAGAGCCCCTGCCCCCCTCACAGGTGAGCCTGGCCACAGAGGCTGGAAGGAGCTTGTGGTAGGATCTGGCCAGACTGGGTTCCAGTCTTGGTCAGGCTACGCCAAGCTGGACCATGCCAAGCTGGACTGTCATGAACAGTCAGGACGAGTCATCGTGAACAAGATGTCTTAATTCTCTGTGTGCCTCAGTTTACTCTTCTGAAAAGGTGGAATAATAAAACCCAGTTCCTGAGGGTATTTAAGACAAAAAAAAAATGAACTGATAGATGTGAATAGTTAACTGTGAGGCTCACAACCTGGAGTGTAGTTCACGGTGGTTCATCCCCTCTTGAGGCCATCCCCATGTGATGCGGGTGGGGGTGCCAGAGGAAGGATGCTGACCAGGGATATTTGGTGTTTAAATGGGAGGCAATTCTTTGGAACTCTTACCTCATGCTTCCCAGAAAGACCATAGCAGGTCTGGACTAGGGAGCCAAAATCTAGCCCCATTTTGGCTGGGAAAAGGTCACTTTTTGAAGCTGCACTGCCCCATCTGTCATCTGTCAAGCCTGGGTCTATGAAGTCCCACCTCCCCTCACTGTGCGGGGGAAACAGACAAGGAAGGAGAACACACCTGTCAGCCTCAGAGGGCCAGAGAGGCCGGGAGGGAAATGGGTGTTTCCTGAGGACCCATGCAGGGAGCTCGCCAGACATTTACATGGGACAGCATTTGCTGAGGATGCCCACTGACCCTCTAAGCCTGCATTGTAGAGTCAGGCCTGGGTGACCACTCAAAGGCAGAGGTGATTGTGTGTGAGAAGATAAACAAGACGGGAAAATAGTCTCACAAACATGACCAAATGGTCAATCCATCCATCAGTGCGGAAGCAAGGCCAAGATGGATGACAAAGTCCTTTCTCCCCACCTGGAAAGTCTTCCATATTTTATAACTTGGCATGTCCTCAAAGCCCTTCAGATGGAATCACAAACTTGTCCAGTCCTGAGCCACAGGGGTGCAGCTCGAAGAAGTGAGACCCACCTTCTTGAGGCCACTTAGCACCTCATGCCCTGCAGGTAACCTGAGTGAGGCCCCCAAAGAGCAATGAGGAGAAAAAAGCTGTTCTGGTCAGGAAATGCTGAGTTCAAATCCCTGCTGCACCACTTTAAAGCTGAGGCCTCAGTTTCCTCACCTTTCTTAAGAAGAAGCTAACACTGGCGTCTCAGGACAGTCATCAGGTTGATGCACAGGTGGGAACAGGAGCACCCAGCTCAGGCAGCCACATGGGGCTGAAGGTAAATTGGCCACATCCCCACCCTCTACCCTCAGCTTGGAAGCCAGGAGCTTAAATCCAGGTGCTCTAGTCTGGAGATTTCTCAAATAACTTTAAACAGAAATATGACTCCACCCAGCAATCCCATTACGGGGTATATACACCCAAAGGAATAGAAATCATTCCACCCTAAAGACACACGCACTGGTATGTTCATCACAGTACTATGCACAATAGCAAGGATAGAGAATCGACCTAGCTGCACATCAACAGTGGACTGGATAAAGAAAATACGGTACGTATACGCTATGGAATACTATGCAGCCATAAAAAAGAATGAAATCATGTCCTTTGCTACAACATGGATTGAGCTGGAGGCCATTATCCTAGGTGAATTAGTGCAGGAACAGAAAACAAAATACCGTATGTTCTCACTTAAAAGTGGAAGCCGAACATTGAGTACACATAGACACAAAGAAAGGGACAACAGACCACGGGACCTACTTGAGGGTAGAGGGTGGGAGGATGATGAGGATTGAAAAACTATCTTTCAGATACTATGCCAATCACCACCTGAGTGACAAGATAATCTGTCCACCAAACCCCCACAACATGCAATTTACCCATGTAACAGAGCTGCACATGTACCCCCCAAACCTAAAATGAAAAATTAGAAAGAAAAAAAGAAAATACATCTTAACAAAAAACAAACAAACAAAAAAAACCAGTATGCTGAGCCTCCCGGGAAAGTCCAAGGGCCCTGTCACAGGGATTGGCAAGCAGTTTAGGCGTTTCCAGGAAAAAAGGGGACTCAGCTTGAGGCCACAGAAAGCTCAGTCCCCAACCCTGAGTCAGCCCTGAGTCATGAGCTAAAAACACGCCTTTGCCAACTGCAGCTCTCAGCAGCCATAATTAATATGGGACTGATGAAAACTGTGTTTTTCACTCAACGGAGGAGGGTATTTCAGGTAATTAGGCATAACCTCATGTATAGGTAATTTGCCTTTTCACATAAGCTCTGGCTGCCATGTCTGGGCCCTACCTCCAAAAAAAAAAAACTTACACCAACATTTAACCGGCAAGATGTGTTTGATTTCAAAGGATTACCCTTCCCCTGTAAGTATTTTGAGTGCAAAATGCTAAATACACAAACACCCTTAATTGGTTTGTTCTAATCCACTGACTTGAGCCTCTCTAAGAGAATCTTTGCACTTGGTCTTTGCAGCCACCTTGCATTTGTTAACGGCTCTGCTCTGAGCTCATCTCCGAGCAAAGCATTCCATAGACTGGAAAGAAGTGGAGAGGTTTCTGTTTTGATGTCATTTGTTCATTCATTTCTTCACATCACAGCTACTGGGAACCCACTGTGCACCCTAGATGAGGAGCAGAGAACTCAACTTGGAGAAATTTAAAATTGAGATGGATGGCAGAGACCAAGTCTGATCACTTCCTTTTACAGATGGGAGCCCTGAGGCCCAGCCTTGCCTAAGTTCACCCAGCAAGTTAATGGAGGAGCTAGGAGTAGAAGCTGGATCCATGCCTCTTGGCCTGCTGAGGAGGCCACAGAAATCCTAGCCGTGACCTCCCCCACTTACGGGGGGCAGGAGCAGCCCCCCAGTTTCTCTTGGGCACACCGAGACCTCTGAGTTTGTGCAGAGACCAGGGATGCGCCCGCCAAGTGGCTGCTTGCACAACAAGGTCTTCCCCGGCCAGGCCCCTGACTAACCACCGATCCCGCAGTCCAAGCCCTGCCCCAACTGCAGGACACTCCTGGGAGAGGTTCCCCAGGTTCCCATGACTAAGGCGGTTCTCCCAGGACAGCTCTATTTTTCACACTGTGCCGATGTCGCAATGCCCAGCCAGATGAAGCAAGAGGGACATTCGATGTCTACCCAACATTTCCAGAGAAGCTCAGGGAAAACTGCCAAAAACCAGAATTCCTCGGGGCTAACTCCCAGCTCCCCTAATTCCCCAGCCCTTTCTTCAGCATCAAAATCTCCTTCCTTTCCTTTTAACTCTAACAACCTCGATGGAGCAGTGGAAACAGCAAGAGCCACGTGTGCTGGCCGAGCAGCTCCTGGAGCAGGGCAGGAGGCCAGGCCCGTGACACCAGGATCTCGGGGTATGGCTGGGGGTTACCGTCTGCCTCATTTTACACCTAAGGAAACCGAGGCACAGAAACTTTAACGGATTTGCCCAAGGTCACCTGAGGAGTGATTGGCAGACCCGGGTCTGGAACCAAAGGTTTCTCTGATGATAACATTAAAAATACGAGCTAACCATGAGCATTCACTTGTGTAGCACAGGTTTGAGTCCTGGCTGGGTTATTACTCACTGGATCCTCACAACAAGCATATAAGGTAAGAAGCATCAGTACCCCATTTTGTACCCGAGCAAACTGAGATGCACACAGATGAAATACCCTGCCCTGGCCACACAGAAGTGAGGGGCAAAGCTCAAACCCAGCCTCCCCATCGCTACAGCAAAAGTGCCGAACTTCTCGCCAGGTGGCTCCACCATGCCCTCTCCACTCATGGGAGCTTTGGCTCATCCCTGCATGCTCCTAGGGGGCTCCCTTCTCCTAAGGTCCAGGTTTCCATCGGTGAAATGGAATCCTGATGGCTCCCTCATAGCACACAAGATGACAAGGACCTGATAAGAACTTGTGAAATCTGTCTTCTCCTCTCTTTTCTTGTCCACCCCCAAATCCACATCTCACTCAAGTCATACATGTCCTGGAAGCCCAGGTTAGTCATATCCATCCCCCAGACACAGTGAAAGGAAAACAATGAATGGCAAATCTAAAGCCAGAGGGGCCAAGTCCAGGCTAGATCACGGGGCTGTTGGGTGGCCCCGAGCAAGCCCTTCCCTGAGCGGGTCCACTGTTCTCATCTGTAACATGAGCCCGTGGATAAGAACAATCACATGTATCCCTTTCAGTGTTACCAGGTTAGGGCTCTGAAATTCAAAAGATGATTTTAAGTCACTTGCTTCCTAATTCAATAGACCAGAGGTATCAATGTGTTCATTCCCTCCTCCTCAAGAAAAGACAGCAGAAAACCTTTCATTGAGCAGCTAGGATGTGCCTGACACATGAAAAATACTCAATTAATATTAGTTTAGTGAACAAAGGAATTCATTTGTTTCACTGATTTGTGCATTCCCTCACTAATGAGTGAATGAATGAATTAGTGAAAGAATGAATGAATGAATAAGAGTGAGGATGAGTATATATAATAATGGATGAGTGAATGAATGAATGAGGGAATGAATGCAAGTTCTATGCCCAGAGTTTGGTGCTCTCAGATCCAAGCATGGAGCTCTCATAATCAAGGTGCACTGCCTCTGGCTCGGAAATCAACTAGCCTCTCACCCTCGAGGTACATCTATAAACATCTCTGCACCTTTGTTTTCCTCTTTGTAAAAGGGACCCATTGAAGCCTACATGAAGCAGGTCCTTGTGTGGCTTCAACAAGGTACCTGGCCTGCAAATAAGTGAGCCTGGCTGCACTCAAGAACCAAGAACCACCCTTATTATTTATTTTATCATAAATAGCTATAATTTAAGGCTGAGAGTAGTGAGCACTGTTCGAGGGGGTTAGAAAAAGTGTTGTGGAGGTTGATTGGAAACGGAAACCATCCCTTCTTCCAGTCGGGGGATGCTATCTGAGCGGAGAGCTGACTTCAAATGGGATTCATAGTAAGGTGTGGATGTAGGAGAGGGAAGGTTCTAGGGTGGAGAACAGCAGGAAGGACAACCGAGGGAGGAATCGTGGATTGCCTAGCAGAGGGGCTGGTTCATCTACCATTCGATGGAGCATTTGGCAAAGGTGAGCTGAGGACCTACTAGCACAGCTTCCCCACACTGAACAGGCAAGACTTGCTGCTGGCCTCACAAATCTCATGGTCTAGGGGGTGCATAGACAGCTCTGACCACCACAAGTGTGCCCCATATTGCAGCACGGAGTGGCCTGGGAGAGGGAGACATTTGCACTGTAGTGGGAGGTTGATAGCCCAGTCACAGGGAGCCGTGACTCCCAAGTTAGGGAGGTAGAAAGACCTTCCCTTGTTAGCAAAGGGAGCCATGGAGGAGTTTGGACCAGGAAGGTAGTACAAGTGAAAAACAGCTTCGGAAAGATGAAAGTCACAGTGATTCAGACAAAACATTTGACACAAAAGAATCCTGAAGAGACAAAGAAGAAGACAGCTCGAACAGGATTCCAGGTAGAGAGGAAAGGATGACAGAAGGCATGGGCAGGGAAAGGAAAGACAGAAAGATGGTGGTGAATGTAAAATAAGACAGCCGTGGGGTGGTGGGAAGGAGGCCAATGAAGTGAGGGAATGAGGCGGGGCTCAGGCACACCGGACCCACAAGAAGCAGGCTGGGAGGGCAAGTGCGGGGCTCAGGTTGGGACACATTGCATTTTGAGCTAGGGGTGGGAAACTCAGGTGTCACGTCCCACCAGCAGTGAAATGTGGGAGAATCGCCCCAGGTAGAGATCAGGGCTGCAGAAGCAGAGTGGGGTACCACCTGTACCTGGAGCAGGGAGTGGGTATCTTCTGTGTCCCCGGGGCAGGAGTCAGGACAGCCTGGGGCTGGCAGTGATGGGGCCTCCCGAAGATGCCACCAGCCTACACTCTGATTTGAGCACTCACCACCCCTTCAACCTCAAAATTAAAATCTACCTTACAATTAAAATGGGGTTTTTGTTTTTATGTATATAAATGCTATTTTCGAGACTCTCTGGAGGCCTCATGGTCTAGTTCCAAAGCAAGTGAGCTCCTCAGCTTCCCTGTGTCATGAATTCTCAGGCCAGGGGATATTGATGATTTGAACTGGGTCACTCTTTGTGGAGGGCTGCCCTGTGCCTTGTAGCATGTGTAGCAGCATCCCGTGCCTCTCTTCACTTGATGCCAGTAACACCTCCTGCCCCTCAATTATGACAACCAGAAACGTCTCCAGACATTACCAAACATCCCCTGGGGGCAACACTGCCCCAGCTGAGAAGCACTGTGCTGTTATTAAGGACACTTTCATGTCTTTCCCTTCTTGCTCACCTGACACACTCATGAGATTTCTAAGACATCTGATTAAACAAGAAATAAATATTTCTAAGAAATATTAATAATAATAATGGCTAGGGCTTTGTGGTCAGACCCCAAGACAAAGCTGCTCTGTTGCCCAGGACCGTAAAGCATCAGGCAAGTAGCTGAAATTCTCCTCCACCCCAAGGGTGTTCATCTGCAGAATATTGGGGGAGAGAGAACAAATGATCCCTCGGGATAAGGGGGCTCCCACCCACACAGCCGGCCAAGAAGAGACTAGACAAGGCCCCTCCTCAAGCCAGGGTCTGGGCCATGAAGCCGCTACCATTTTCTGGCTGGAGTCCCCGGACTCGGTGACTCAGCTGGCAAGGATACTCTTGCTTACGAAAGAGGGTGGGTTCGGGTGAAGCAACAGTTGGAGCCTGCACGAAAGGCAGAGAGCTGATCTGAGCCTTTTGACTCACTAATGGAGAAGCCCTCACTTTCTAGAAATCTCCACATTCACCAGTGACAGTTACGTCATGTGTGTGAAGGGGAGGCAGAGGCTTTGGTGCTTCGCTGTCCAGTTTGCCTAAGGGTAGTCAGCAGGGACGGGACGGGAACTAGTGAGTGTTTATGCTATTCACAAGGCTCACCCTGAGAGCTCAGCCCTGGCCCCACGAGGTCTCAGGTGGGCGGCAACCCCAGGCCATGGCAGCCCTTCTTGGGAAATGGCTTGGCCAAGGCCATATCGTCCAAGGGCAGGTATTTTTCAGGTGGGTGGGAATGGGCGTGGACAGGAAGAAGCTGGCCAGCGAGACAGTCATAGGGTTACAAAATTGGGAGGCGCCTGAGAAATCCTACATTTGCTACAGGCGAAGCTCAGGCCCACAGAGGGTGGAGGAGCAGGGATCCTGGCGAGGTGAGGAAGATCTCATTACAGCACCCGTTTCTCAGATGAGGAAATAGAGACCAGAGAAACCAAGTTCGTATGCTGAGAGCTCAGCTAGTCAGCGGCACAGCTGAGATTTGACTTTGAAGTTGATCCCATTTCCCTGAACATGTTTCCACCTGGCTTTAAAAAGGGGCTTGGCTGGAGCCATCTCCCCGAGCTCTGAGCTCTGGCAGAGCCTGGGGTCAAATCCTTTTGAACTAAGTCCCACCATGTGTGCGACCCAAGTAATCCCACCTGGCATCTGGACCCACTTCCGCCGGGCAATACGCATGGGAAAGAGGCCATTCGACAGCACAGCATGGCCAGTGGGTCCAGTCAGCCTCACGTTAAGAGTCATTAAAAATCATTAGGATGGTTGGGTTCTGAGGTCAGATAAGCAGGATAAACACTCCGGAGAAACTAGTTCTGCCTTTTCCTGCAGCTGCTCCCACTCATCCCAGCCAAGCACTCAGCCAGCCAGACTCCCGAGAACCTGCCGCTGAGCTCCAGGGGTTCATTTAAGATCCAGGGTCCACAGGCAGGTCCCCGCTCTGCTTCAACTCTTGAGTCACACTTTAAAAAGCATGTGGGAGATTTGGTTCATTTGGAATGGGCTTTTACACATGGACGGGATAAAAAGGCCCACCTAAAGACAGGTCCTTCGGTCATTTTACCTGGAGACAAGGAAGGGACTGAGGTTCAGAGTGGCTGTGTAACTTACTTGAGTGCATACAGCTTGGTGAAGCCAGAATGGTCAAAGGCCAGGACTGTGCGCGTCCACACTTGACCTGCCCACACTGCCCCTGAACACCCTTCAGTCCCCAGACAAGCTTCCTCTCTTGAATTTGGCAGTCTGCAAACAGAGCTTTGCCCAAGCCTGTATCTCAGGTCTGTTATATACAGATGCAGATGGAGAGATGTACTCTTAAATCACTCTGGATGCCTCTGTCCATCCGTCTGTCACCACCACAGGGGCCTCAGCCACAAGGGCAGGGACCACATCTTAGCAGGACCAGCTGTTCCCATGGCTCTATGCACCCCACATTTTACACACATTATTTATAATTCTCGCAAACAACCCTGCAATGGAAATATTCTTATCCTGATTATACAAACGAGAAAACCGAGGGCTACGGAGCTGAAATGACTTGCCCGAGGTCACAGTTAGTAAATTGCAGGGACCTCTTGGACCCGAGTTTCCTCTTTCCCACAGCTCCAAGCCTCCTCTCCACTTTTTCTGTATAATTGGGAGCAGCCCCAGACCTCACACATAGGAGGTGTTGACTACTTGTTTGCAGAATAAATGAATGAGTGGGTAAACGAGCAAAATGAATTTGAAAACTTAAATTGCTTTATTTGGGTTTTCAAAGATGAGTCCATCATGAGGCTATCGGGAAGAAAACAGACTGTTGATTAAGTAGTCTCCTGGATTTCTGAACTCAGTGAAAACAATTTCTAAATAATTTTGTGACTTTTGAGCCATTCTTAAACAAACAACAAAAATATTTTAAAGTTGATTTCTAAGCCAACTTTTCTTTCTTAAGAGATGGGAAACTAATGTTCACTGAGTAGCTGCTGTGAGAACACACACCATCCTGTGTGTATCAACACACTTGATCGGGTTCACAGCAACACTGCAAATGGGCATTAATGCCAGTTATTACCAGAGGAAAAGATCAAGGTTCAGAGTGGCTGTGCAACTTTCCTGAGTACATACAGCTTGGTGAAACCAGGAAGGTCAAAGGCCAGGACTGTACGTCCACACTTGACCTACCCACACTGCCCCAGAACACCTCTCAGCCCCCAAGCGAGCTTTCTCTCTTGAATTGGGCAGTCTACAAAGAGATCTTTCTCCAGCATCACCACTTATCCAGTGGACCTTCCAAATGTGGGCTTGGGACACCAGAAAACACACCTATAATAAATTAATAAAGAGAAAGACCCCAAAAGTCTACAAAGAAGCTGTTTTGTTTTCAGCATCCATCATGTTTGGTGTCACTTCAATAAAATAAAAGAGTCTCTTATAGTTTTAGTGTTGGCTTCATTTGGAATGGCAGGTGGAGGGTGGGGAGGAGAACCCAGTTTCTTCAGTATGAAGGATCACAATATCCAACCTTGCCTCTCTCCACAAATGGGCCTTCACCCACAGAAAAAAGTTTCCAGCAGCAGAAGGAAGTTCGCATCTGTCAGTCTTTCTGGGGGCTCTGTGGCAAGGCTGCCGGTTCGCCCTGCCATGCTGAAGGGTCTGTCTTGCTCAGATCTGTGCTCATATGAACAACTGCACCCAAAGCCCCAATCCAAGCAATCTCTACCTCCATCCCACACCCCACTCCTGCTCCAGGACCTGCAAAGGCAGGCAAAAGAGCCTGGACATCCCAGCCCCCAGGGTCTGCCTGCAGCCTGTCAGGGGAGTCCTTGGCGAATAGCCATCCTGACGACTGCTAGAACCTGGCTACTCCCTGAGTGTGCAGTGTTGCTGAGCAAATTCCCAGCTTTGGAACTGGGCAGACAATCCCCTTGTGTTTTCCCACCTTCCCACCTTGGCTGCCAGGAGCTGGCCCAGTCTTGGAGATGCTGAATAGGCCATTTGTTGTGAGATCAAAGGGCCACCTGCGGGAAGCGCCCCGCCGCCTGGAGCAGGCCCAGGCTGCATCCTGCCCCATTGCCCGCCACCCCGCCTGCCAGGTCCCGGGCCTTTTCAAACAGCCCACCTTGGCCGGGGCATTGCTCCACCCCCACCGCCTACTCGCATTTCTCTTTCTAACAGCACCTAACCACCTTCCTCAGATACCACGTTCTCCAAAGTCTCCCTGTTTCCAAGTTCACTGTTCCCTCTATTTGGTACACTCTTCCTTGCCTTCTGCACCCAGATAAGACCCAAGCACCAGCCCAGGCAGAAATCCTTCCCTAGGCTCCATGATTGGTTTAGGGCTCCCAGGATGTGCAGGGAACACCATTGTCACTGCCAGGTGGGCCCCCAGGCCATGCCGGCTGGGCTGTGAGCTTCCTGAGGACACAGGGCTGGCCCCAGAGCACCAGGCACAGTCCTTTCATGGTTGGCATCAAATGCTGGTGGACTGAGAGGGGAGGCAGAGAACACCTCCATTGCTTCTCCTCCAGGGCAGAGCAGGTAGTAATAGATGAATGGGCATTGTCACAAAACACATCTGGAAACAGCTTTGGATAGAAAATACCACAACTGAGGCCTCCAGAAGCTTCTGCTCTTACTGCTCCCATCAGTGTCATCTTTTTCAAATGCTAGTCTGGTCACAGGGCGCACACACGCCACCTAAAGCGGGATAGGGTCCTTCTACCAGTGCTTTTGGGGTAGAGACGGAACCTTTACTCAGGCCCGGATGCCCATCATTTTGGCATCAAGGCATTTGGTGTTTGCTACCTTTCTATTCTTTCCCTCTTTCTCACTCCATCCCTGAGTCCACCCAGGATGTCCCTGGGTCACAGGCCCAGCCACTCATTTAACAGGCCTGATCTCACCAGGTCACAACAGCCAAGGGCCAGGGTGGGAGAGGATGCCAGGGGGTTTCCAGTAAGCACCGGGTGGTGTGGGATCCCTGGTGGGTGGGATAATGCCCTTCCAGCCCACCCCTCCAGCACACCTCCTGCCACTCAACTACCACTCTCACCACTCCAGCCAGAATGGCCACCTCCAGGGCCCCTCCCTCAGGCCCTTTGCACCTGCGCTCTCCCCTCTAGTGATGTCCCTGCCCTACCTGGCCTTCTTACCTTCACATCTCCACCCATGGCCTTCCTGACCAGGGAAGATCTCACTCCTAACAGCATCTCCAGCACTTACTAGTGATGCTTCGATTAATGGCTAGCTCCTTCACTTACTGAAATGGAAGCTCCTTGGAGCGGGACTTTAACTGTCTGATCCATGCTCCTGGGCATGTATACATGTTTAATCCATGCATGTGTGTGAATGGTCATTTCACAGGGCAGACAGTCTCTGTAAAGTGGGCTTTCGGCGACTCTAGGAGGCTTTCATGTACTTGATCATCTCCATATCTGTCTGCCTCTTTCACCTGTGACCTCCCAGGGGCACAGGGTATGATTTGTTCACCTGCTCCCCTAGCCCAGAGCACAAGGCCCATCTCATTGGAGGTGCCCCCAGAGCCTGTATTTGAACGACTAAAGGAACTGTGGCCACTGTGCCAGAATAGTCCGTGAACCCCTTGACATAACATCTTTGTCCACTGCCCAGGACGTCCCAGCAGTGGGGCCAGCCCCAGCCTGGCAGACCTGGCTCTTCCTGCCTTATTTCATTTTCCTTTGGCCCTGCCTCAGCTCTTCCAGTCCCACCTGACTGTGTTGGAGGTGAACTGTGGCCAGTGGCACCACGGAGCGATGGGACCCACGCTCACACTCGGCAAAATGTACACCGCCTGGAGGGGAATCATCTGGCTCCACCCTGTCGCGGCTGGGCTCGCCCCCTGTAAGATGGAGAAGAACAAACTTGGGAATAAGTCAACCCTTCACCTTTCAAATCCATCTCAAAGGCCGCCTGCTCCTGGAAGTCCTTCTGGGTCCTCCAGAGAAACTGCTGCTTTCTCTGGGCTCCCCCATTGCATCACTTACCTGGCCCTTATCACGTTTGACAGGATGGCCCAATCGCCCCGCGTCCATGCTTATTCCTTCAGGCAGGGACTGTGATCTCTTTTTTCTTTATGCCCATTCATGTACTCAACAAAGCTGGCCTTTATTCTGTGCCACGTCCTGGGCTGGACACTAGGGACATGGCTGGTGGCCTCCAGCCACTGACAATCCAGTGGAAGTTGGACAGTCACCTCCTACCACACAGTGAGATGGGCATCCGATGGTGCAGGCCCCAGCCATGGAGGCAGAGATCCAGTAAACCAGCCCAGGGGAGCATGCACAGGTCCGGAAATGATTCTCAGAGAGAGGACTAAATGAGTAGGATTTTGAAGGATATATAGGAGTTGGTGGCATCATGAAGGAGAAAGGGGGTACATCAAGTTCAAAAATAGTTGCCAAGCTGGGCACAGCAGCGCTAGCCTGTAATCCCAGCACTTTGGGAAGTGGAGGCAGGTGGATCAAGAGGTCAGGAGTTCAAGACCAGCCTGGCCAATATGGTGAAACTCCATCTCTACTAAAAATACAAAAATTAGCTGGGCATGGTGGTGGGCACCTGTAATCCCAGCTACTCGGGGGGCTGAGACAGAGAATTGCTTGAACCCAGGAGGCAGAGGTTGCAGCAAGCCAAGATTGCGCCACTGCACTCCAGCCTGAGCGACTGAGCAAGACTCCATCTCAAGAAAAAAGAAGAAAAGAAGAATAAGGAGAAGGAGAAGGAGGAGAAGGAGAAGAAGAAGAAGAAGAAGAAGAAGAAGAAGAAGAAGAAGAAGAAGAAGAAGAAGAAGAAGAAGAAGAAGAAGAAGAAGGAGGAGAGGAGGAGGAGGAGGAGGAGGAGGAAGAGGAAGAGGAAGAACAAGAGGAGGAGGAGGAGGAAGAAGAGGAAGAGGAGGAAGAGGAAGGAGAAGAAGGAGGAGGAGGAGGAGGAGAAGAAGAAGAAGAGAAGAAAAAGGAGGAGAAGAAGCAGCAGCAGAAGAAGCAGAAGAAGAAGAAGCAGAAGAAGCAGAAGCAGAGAAAAGAAAAGAAAAAGTTGCCAAATAGTTCAGTAAGGCTGACTGTAAACAACCTGGGGTGACCCTAGCTTATGCGGGGTGCTAAGAAATTTCTTCTTTCTCTTGTTCACATTTCTGGGTCCCAAAGAAGACCCAGGCCAGTGCTCAAGACACAACAGGGTATTCAGACAGCAGATCTTCTCTCTGCTGTTCCAGCCCATTAGATCATAAACTTCTGCTTGCCAAGTTCCATATATGTCCATACACCCATATACAGCAATTCACACAGACACTATATATTTGTCTTCGCCAACAAATGAACAGCATGTGGGATGTGCCAGGTACTTGGGCTAATAGCAGCAATCAGTAGCTTTCCCCTGCCCCGTGCCCAGCACTGTGCTTAGCTACGTGTGCTTCTCATTGCATTCCATTTGATACCCACTACAACACAGTGAGGCTGGCGTCACTGTCTCTGTTTTGCAGATGTAGAAACTAGGAGACAGAGACAATTGCCCAAGGGCATGAGTTGGGATATGAAGCCAGGCCCATCTGACTATGTGACACTAAACTTCCACACTAGTTCCCATTTGACAGGTTAGGCAAACTGAGGCCACATGCCTTGCCCTGGAGAAGCACAGTTAATCAATCAGTAAAATCCCCAAGGCAGGAAAACGTGATTTTACTTGGGAGTGTTTCCAGCTGAAGAGAGAAGGATACAAGCCCATTTCATCATTTATAATCCTTTCAAAATGAATCCTCCAGGACCCAGGGGCTGATCAGCACCCCCAACCCTTGCTCAGATTGCTCTGGAGGGCTTGCTGAGCCTGAGCAGGCCCAGCTGGGGTCTGTCTGCCAAGGTCCTGGCCACCCAGGAAGGGTCTGGCACCCACACGCCCACTCCCTGTGCAGCCTGCTCTGCCCCACCCTGCGCTACAGGAGACGGCCTCCCAGTGAGCTGTCAGTAGCCCTAGAGGTGAGAGTAAAGAAACCAAAGTCGGGCTCCCACCCCTCCCCTTCAGTCTCCTCCAGGTCTTGGCTTTGTGAGACCACAGGACTGCGACTCTGCATAGACGCCAGCCTGGGCTCAAACTGTATGAGCCTGGGCAAGCCACTCACCTCCCTGTGCCTCAGTTTCCATGCCAGTGAGAGGAAAATCCACCAGGACTTTCTTTGGGTATGGGAAGGATGAGGGAGGTAACAGTGATGTCAACCAGCCCAGCTGCATCTGATTTTCCTGGAGCCACCTGAAAAATGCAGATTCAGGGCCATTGCAGACCATCTGAGCACGGGGCCCAGGAAGCTATGTTTCTAACAGCCTCTCCAGGTGATTCCAATGGGAAGCCAGGTTAGAGGGTGCACAGAGAAGACCCCGAGCACCAAGACACCCCAGGAACCAGGGAAATGACAGTCCCTTAAACCCATGGCTCCCTCTGCAGGTATTACCTGGCTCAGGGCCAGGGATTCTTTTCATCTCCTCCCCCGTGATGCCTGTTATCCAGTCCTGTCCTTCCTCTGCAAGAGCCTCAGGACTTCTCCCTCCATTCTTCTCTCCACTGGGATCTGGACACTCTTAACTTCTCACCTGAACAACACAGTAACCCCAACAGGTCCCCATCTCCAGCATCTCCCCAGTCCAATCCATCTCACCGCAGTCGTCTTCCCAGAACCAGGCTCTCCTCTCTTCACCCCATCGGTGGACACTTGTGTCCTGTGGAATCAAAGACCCTTCACCGTGAGGGACAGGAACCAGCCCTCCCTACCTTCCTATCTGGTCCAGCCTGGGCCCCTGTCCAATCCAGACCCCAGCTCCTGGCCTTATCCACCCTGACTCCAAACCTGAAAACTGCCTCCACCCAGCTCAAGTGTCATCCCCCAACTCCTGGACCCCAGTCTGCTGCTCCACCAGCCCAAATTCCACTGCCACCCCATCCAGGCCATGTCAAAGGCCATACCCTCTACAGAGGTGCTGCCCCTTGGCCTCTTGTGAGCACCTGCTGCGCTGTGCACCTTGCAGAGCCACAGGAGACCCGCTGCTGCTGCTCAGCTGTGTGGGAAGGAGAGTGAGGTGGGTGGGGTATTTCCCCCCCAGCACTCTCTCCCAGGCTCACCACAGGCAGGTGGGTTACATCCCCCCATCCCCAGCTCTCTCTGCATCCCCATCCCAGGGAGCTCTTCCTCCCCTCTCGACTGCAGGCCCCGAGTCCAGCACACTGCACTATCTCTTAGGATGACCCTTCTCCCTCCTCGCCCCTTTGCAGACGGCACATCTGCTAAATTCTCCTCAAGTGACCCAATTTGAGGGTGTCCTGTCTCCTGCCAGAGCCTAACCAATACAATTCCTATAGCAAAACAGCCTCATGAAATGGCCACATCAAGTGGACCCTTCCAAATATCTTGCTTCATTCAGGTAGATAATATAATGTCTCCATCTAGCTCCTGGGGCACCTATCTCTCCCCTGGGGAATAATGTTCTAGACATCTGAGAAGTCCTGGGGTGAGCTCAGCTTCTAGAAGCAGGGAGGCAAGGCTGGCTGGGCACTGCTGGGGACGTTGGAGCCCATGCTGCTATGGAGGGCAGGAATGTGTCAATGTTCCCAATCCAGTGAATGCCAACCTGTAGAAAACACCTCTGCAGACTCTTTCAGTGGAAGGAAGTTTGGGAGACAGAGCCCCAAGAGAGACATGGGAGAGTAGGAGCGAGGAGGTGAAAATATTCCTCATGCATCCCCAGACAAACAGAAACACTGGAGTGGACAGATCACCTATGGGGCTGGATCAAACCCACCTACCTGCCCAGTCAGGACCTCAAAGAAGCAGTAGGAAATGTGAATGTTTGCAAAGCTTCCCAAGGGGATTCTGATCAGCAGCCAGGCTTGGTGAATAAATGACTTAAAATTCCTGAATGCCAATCCTGAGTATCTACAGCCCTATGATCTAATATTAATAAGATTCCATGAAGATTGCAAGTTTCAATTCTACCCTGGTCCTTGGAAGCACCCAGAAGGAATTAGACAGGAGTGTATCATAACCACCCCACACCTCCTCCTTGATATTCCCAATCACTCTGCACTCTGAAGAAGCTTGCTCCAAACTCAGACTTTATAAAGATCAAAAGATCCCTGCACTTGGCTTCCAAAGAGGTGCAGACCTCATTGCGACACCCAGACCCATCTCCAGTGTGAATTCCACTTACATTTCATGAACCAATAAGTACATGTCTGAAGTAATATCAATATTTATTGGGGTTGAACAAGAATCCACACCGATGTGTATCTCTGGGCTTTATCTGCATGTCCCTTATAGAGTTATTAAAACACCAAAATATAATTTTAATAATCAGTGGGATTTTAATTAACACACAGTAATGATTCCCATTCAATGGAACGCCTCAGATTCAGAAAGTAATTACTCACTCACGACACTTAATTTGAAGTGTTGCCACAGATTTGTATCTCCTGAAGCCACAAGAAGTTAGATCATAATGTTTCTTGTTAGAACTCATAGAGCGAGTTCACTTCAGAGGGAGGATGGAGACCAGGTTCCAAGGCAGAAGAAAGAAAACGGAAAGAGCTGAAGCCAGTTGGGCAGCCTCCGAGGAAGGAAGAGAAGCATTGTCCCAAGAGGGAGAACTTGGTGGCATGGCCCAGCATGCTCCCCTGCACCATGCCAAGGTCCCCAGTGTTGGGTACTTCCAGGAATGGAGAGCTCATTACCACAAAAGAAAAGTGTCTGGTGTAACCTTAGAAAGTTACTTATGTCTGAGTCTCTATTTTCTCACCCACGCAGTGGAAGGAATGAAACCTGGCCCTTGCTGCCGTGAGTAAAAGCTGATCGAGTACTGGTCTCTCCAGACACGTGAGGTGCTCAGGATCGGCCTGGAAAATGTTCTAGGTCCATAATTCCAGAGGACGTTGGCAGGCTCCAGGGTATGGGATAGGTAGAGAAAAGCAAAGGCTGGGCAACCTCCACCCACACAATCATGTTTGGGCACCAGTGAGACTGGCTCAGCATCACTGGGCTGCTTCGCACCACCCTCGTTATCCCTACTTCATAGGACGATCCCAGGGGGAGGCCACATTGATACTAATAGCAGAGCCCTTTAGAAGTTCAAGCCAGGTGTGCAAAGGAGACCTGTACAGTGATGGCCACTGCTGCCAAGCCCTATGGCAGCAGACATGCAAGTCCACCTGCACACCCAGCAATCGGGAAATGGCCTATCGATTTAAATGTGCTACAGCCATCAACAGGAAGATGAGGATTTTAGATGAGGTAGATATCATCCCACCAAATCTTCTCCACCTGCACAAAAATTATCCCCATACTGACAGCTCAGAGTGAAGTTCTAGAAAAGCACCTTGCTTGCTTCAGAGCAGTGTTTCTCAGCCAGGGAGGATTTTGTGCCCCAGGGCACATTTGACCCAATCTAGGTACTCCTGGCATCTAATGGGTAGAGAGCGTAATGCTGCAATGCACAGGACAGCCCCCACAGCAAAGATTTCTCCCATCCAAAATGCAGGAATGCTGAAGTTGAGAAATCCCATTCTAGATCTGTATGTGACTCCTGATTCATTAATGAAAAAGAACAGATCTGCCAGGCACTGTTCATAAGTGATCTCATTTGATCTTTACCTTATGTGAGGTAGGCATTAGCATTCCCTATTCCACAAATGAGAAAACTGAGGCTCTTCATGGTAAAATAACTTGTCTGTGGTTACACAGAAAGTGGCAGAGCTTGGTTAATTCATCAAATGTCTGCTGCCCATGATCTTTGTAAGACACCATGTTGTGTCCCCAGATTGGTGCTGAAGGCATTTCAAAGACTACAGCCCTCTCTCCAAGGTAGAAGCTCTAGCCCAGTGCATCTTAAAGCCATGTAAACTCTTTGAAACTCCTTTGGTTTGTATAGAAGTGTCCCTTCCAAAATTCTTGTTGCAACTTAATCCCCAGTACAACAGTATCAAGAGGTGTGGCCTTTGAGAGGCACCCTTATAAAAGGTCTTGAGGTTGAAAAGAGCTCTATCTTGCCTTTTCACTCCTTCTGCCACGTGAGGATACAGCCTTCCTCCCCTTCGGAGGATGCAGCCACAGGGTTCCATCTAGGAAGCAGCGTTGACGCCTTCAGCTAATTTTTTTTCTTTTTTGTATTTTTATTAGAGACGGGGTTTTACTGTGTTAGCCAGGATAGTCTTGATCTCCTGGCCTCGTGATCCACCCGCCTCAGCCTCCCAAAGTGCTGGGATTACAGGTGTGAGCCACTGTGCCCGGCCCTTTTATGTATTCTTACAGGATTTTTTTCTGGCCCCAAACACTAAATATCATGACCCTTTAATGTCTTCAACCAAAGAGAGGGGAGAAATTGAGGCAAGTGTTTATTATTATTCTTTCTATAGCAATTTCAATGATAACTCTTAGAATTATGGTGCTAAAAAGGCCATTCAGGATGTCCAGTCTGACTCCTACCCACCCATTCTGCAGTAGGAAAGACTGAGATTAAGGGAATATTCACATGATGGACACAAGCAGGAGGGACAGAGAGAGAGAAGAGCAGAACTGATGGAGCAGAAAACCAAATCAACCAGGTAGAGCACTGGCTGAAAAATCCTCCTGTAACCCAAAAGAAAGGATCAATAGACAGCATGAGGAACAAAGTGATATGTGTCAAGAAAACTATCCTAGTGGCACAATATTTGTGCAACTGAAATTCTAGAGAGTCCAGATCAGACAGAAAGCAAGCTCTAATTTAAGGACTAAGTGAAAAAGAGTTGCCCTGAGATCAAGAAAATCTCTCCTTGTGTTGATTTGTCATGTTCTTTTTTAGACAAAATCAAAGAGACTAATGCTAAAGGATGAAGAAAAAAAATGGACTGGCATCCTAGGTCAGGGAAAAATGATTTGGCTTCAAAATTTTCCTCCATATTCCCAAATGACAGAACACAACAGCGCCTTCTCCATAGACTAGGAGGGAGAGTTAGTGACCCAAGAATTTTTCCCTGCCAAGAAATGGATCAAAGATGAAGAAGAAGAAAAAAAGAATGAAAGAAAGGAATCTGGAACTCTGAAAACATATTTCTCACATGCCTTTGAGGAGAAAACATTTACTCTGAGAGAAATTCTCTAACTTGAACCAGGAAATAAGAATCCTTCCTGCTCTAAATCATCTATTTTTTTAATCATCCCTTATTTCATTTCAAAACAAATTGTCTAGTAATCAGAAATACATAAAAATGCCTCTGTAAGGTGAGAGAGCTCCATCAGAGACATGCCCAATTTTCTTAAAAATTTTCCAAAGTATATTTTTGATATTGGTGTCCAGATGTTGGCTCATGTTTCTGAAGTAAGGATTAATAAAACACATCTTCAAGACCTGAATGTACTCAAGGTTCTCGTAATTAAAGACAGATCTCCCTTTCTTTCATGGTGCACCGTTTTTCATGGCAGATAACAACTCACCTTCAGCGCATCTTTGGTCCGGGGGGGACTGTGTACCTGAAACTGTGCTAACTTCTTCCTCTATTTATACACATACATTCTTCATTGCAATTGCAACTTTATAAAGTAAATGTTACCACCAGCATCATTTTTGAGATGAGAAAACTAAGGCTTGCAGAGATTAAAGAATTTGCCCAAGGTCACCACTATTGAATGGTAAAGAAAAAATATACACTCAGCTCAGTGTATCCTAAAGTCTATTTTCTCTCCTTCATTATACTGTTACATTCCCCACCAACACATGCAGGGAGGGGCTGCCAGGATGAGACCACTCCTTTATGTTGCTTTTTTTTTAATTTTTATTCTTTGAAGAATATTTTACAGATAGTAAAATGTACAGATCATTGAGTTCTGACAAATATGTACATCCTTGTAATCATCAGCCAAATAAAGTTACAGACTATGTCTCTCAAAAAAAAAGAAAGAAATTCTCTAGACAACCAAAATATCTACCAAAATAAACAAAAACTGAATAATCGTATTGATGCTAAAGATAGGTAATATATATTTAATCTTACTAGTAAACAAAGAAATGTAAATTAAAATAACTGAGGCATCATGTTTGCCTATTAGTTAGTGTCAATTTTTTTTTAATGTAGGCTCACAGCTATTTATCTGATATTCCTGATGCCAAATGTGAGCCCAAACATAGAAATTTTCAGACTTTAGAAAGGAACTGTGGTGCATATGCTGGACATAAGCAGCCCTTTCACCCTAAAATGTCTGGAGCAGCACCCCAAAATCCAACAGCAAGATATTTCTAAAGCAAAATATGAATATCTACACTAAATGAGACAGATGCAGGCTGTTAACGTCTTCATGTCAATTGAGGTCAGGTTTTGACGCTAAATGAGTGATGAAAAAAATTTTGGTTTTCAGAGCCTTTTGGATATCAGAATTACATATGAAGGGATGGAAGCTTATAAATAACATCTAGAATTTAGGAGGTGTCTAGAAAAAGATGTACTCTTACTTTATAAATTGAAGTTTATATTCATAAAACCTTTTCTGGAATTTAATTTGAAATGCTTCAATACCTAAAAAAAAAAAAAGTAAATGTTCTTTGTCCCAGAAATTCTGCTGCTAGAAATTGATCCTAAGGAAATTATCATAGCTGTATACAAAATGTTCACTTTAAGGGACTCAGCATAGAATTGTTCAAGGCAGTGAAAATTTGCAAACCATTCAAATGTCCAAAAACAGGAGATGGTTAAATAAGTCATGACACATCTAAAAGCAAATATATGGTAGGCATTGAAAATGCATGGTGAAAGAATATTTAATTACATAGAAAGCTGATTATAGAAAATGTTAAATGAAAAAAATTACAAAGCCAGTTATCCTGTATAATACCATTTTATAAGGGAAAAATAGAAATATATGCATAAGTATATATAGAGAAGAAAGACTGGAAGGATATTGTATTAATCCTTTCTTGTATTGCTATAAAAAAAAAATTCCTGAGACTGGGTAGTTTATAAGAAAATAAGTTTAATTGTCTCACAGCTCCACAGGGTGTACAGGAAGCACAGTGCCAGCATCTGCTTCTGGGGAGGCCTCAGGGAGCTTTTACTCATGGCACAAGGCAAAGCCAGAGCAGAGGCATCTTCATATGGCCGGAGCAGAAAGAACAGACAGAGAGGAGGGAGGCGCTACACACTTTTAAACAACCAAATCTCACAGTAACTCACCCACTCACTATCACAAGAACAGCACAGAGGGGATGGTTCTAACCCGTCATGAGGACTCTGCCCCCATGATCCAATCACCTCCTACCAGGCCCCACCTCCAACATTGGAGATTACAATTCAACATGAGATTTGGACAGGGACACAGATCCAAACCATCAATATAACCAAAAACTTAAAATAGTGGTCATTTCTGGACTGTATGATTTTTGTACGGATATTTTCTTCTTTTTGCAAATCTATATTTTCTAAATTTTCTCATTCACTTGACTATTTCTGTAATAGAAAAATAATTATGAACATTAAGCAAAATACCTGTTTTTATTACAAGAGAGCATAGGAATAGAACAGAATTTGCAACATGCTCGACACATGCAAAATATCCAATGTGAGATTATGCAGGGGAGAGAATGCATGGAATGTGGAATGGTGCATCCATTTGATATCAGAGTTGGAAAGGAAATCACTAATCCATTTGCACAGCTGGGAGACTGAGGCCTAGAAAGGAGACTGGCTCAGATGAGCCAGCCAGGCCTTGACCTTGAGACAACCAGACTCTGAAGATTTTTCCATGACCCAGGCTTTGATTGTTTTTGGTTTTTGTGGCCCTTCCCTCTAAGTTCTATCACTTTAAGAAATCGGCTGGGCTTAAGTGTCAGTACCAGGATTGTTCAAATAATCAATATGCACCATAAGGGGAAAATATTGATCCGAAAACATGAGGGTTGTTTGTCTGGTTTCACACAGCCAACCAAATTAACAAGACAGAATGACTCAGAATGTCAGCTGAATCAGGGAGGTGTTGCCTTGGAGGACAAGGAAAAGGTGACCTGTGAAACCAGCCACAGGTGCCATAAGCCAGGAGGCAGAAATCGCTCACAATTTCTGCAAATCTAGTTCCTTCTACACAGCATGAAAGATAGACATGACTTTGATGCTACATGGAAACCTAAAACTTTGTCACTGAGGCACAAAAGATATTCATTTTCTGGTGGCAAAAAATTTATTACCACAAAAAAATTTATCTCAGTGAGGAGATGGTTCAGAAAAAAAAATACTCTTCTCCTCCCCTGGCCGTGTCAATCTTATTAGTGACAAATTACCCTCTCCCACACACTGTCCTTTTGTTTACTAATTATGACTCCTGCTGTCAGAATGGAGAATCAGCCACACTGGCTCCTGCCTCAGTGGATGCTCAGACACATGCAGATTCCTCTATGCCCTTGTAAAATATTCTGCACAAAAGAAACAATTCTAAATCCTACCATTTTTTGCACAATCCTCTTAGAGTCTTGAGGGGCAGTAAAAAAGAAAAAAGGGAATTGTTGGTAGATTTGTTGAGACTTTGAGACTGTCCTTCAGTGAGTAGAGGCAAAATAAAGCCTCTTTTCAGACATATAAAAGCTAAAAGAATTCATCACCAGCAGACCTGTGCTACAAGAAATGTTAAAGAAAATCCTTCATGCAGAAGGAAAATGATAGCAGATGAAAACCTGGATCTACACAAAGGAATGGAGAGCACCAGACATGATAACTATGTGGGTAAATACATAGACACTTTTCTTATTATCTGAAACTCTTTAAAAGATAATTGACTGCTTAAAGAAAAATAACAACAATGTATTATGGGGTTTATAATGTATGTAGAAGTAAAACGTATGGCAACAATAGTGCAAAGGCCAGGAAAGGAAAAATAGAAATATACTGTTATAAGCAACTTATACCATATGTGAAGTGATATAATAACACTTGAAGGTTGACCACGATAAACTAAAGATGTGTATTAACCCTAAAGCGACTACTAAAATAACTGAACAAAAAGTTATACTAATAAGCTAATAAACCAAATGAGACAACATATATGGATCATTTAAAAATACTCAATCCAAAGAGAGGCAGACAAGAAGAAAAAAAGAACAAAGAACAGACGAGAATAATAAAAGGTTAACAGCAAGATGGTAGATTTAAACCTAACTATATCTATAATGGTATCAAAAATTAATCATCCAAATATCACGATGAAAAGACAGAGATTGTCAGATTGGATAAAAACAAAACAAAACAAATAGACCCAACTCTATACGACCTATAAGAAACTCACTTTAAATATAAACACACTAATAGGTTAAAAGTAAAAGGATGAGAAAAAAATATACCACACTAACACTAATTAAAACAAAGTGGGAGTGGTTATATTAAAAATCAGACAAAGTAGATTTCAGAGCAAAGAATAACAAAGAGATAGCAAAGGTCATTTTTAATGGAAAAGCATTAATTCATCAAGAGAACATAATGATCCTATATGTATACTCATTCAGTAACAAAACCTCAAAATATAGAGGGAAAAATTGTCAGAACTGCATAAAGAAACAGACAAATTCACAATTCTAGTTGTAGATTTTAATATCCCCTTTTCGGTAACTGACAGAACAAGTAGATGTGAAATCATTAATAATACTTGAAGAACACTATCAGCCAACCTAATCGATCCATATAGAGCACTTCACCCAACAACAGCAGAATATACATTCTTTTTCAAGTGCACTTGAAACAATCACCAAAATAGAACATATTCAGGACCATAAAACAAGTCTCACTAATCCATGTCATACACAACATTTCCACTGACCATAATAGAATTAAGTTGAACATCAGTAAGACAAAGCTATCTGGAAAATCGTCAAGTACAGTCATTTCTTGGTATCTGTGTGGGACTGATTCCAGGAACTCCCACAGATACCAAAACCTGCAGATGTTTAACTCTCTGATATAAAATTGTATAGTATTTTCATATAACTTATGCACATTCTCCCATACACTTTAAATCATCTCTAGATTACAAGTCATGCCTAATAAATACAGTGTATATTCAATGTATATTATTGTTATGCTGTAGTTTTTAGGAAATAATGACAATAAAAACTAAGTCAATACATGATCAGTACAGATGCGATTTTTTAAAATATTTTCAAACCAATCTGTAATTCAACCAATCGATAATTGTTGAATCCATGGGTGTAAACCCACAGATACACAAGCTAACTGTATTTGGAAACTAAACACTCTCCTAATACTCCATGGGTCAAAGGAACAATCAGAATGAAAATGAGAAAATATTTTAAGCTGAATAAAAATGAAAATACATAAAAATTTATAGAATGCTGCTAAAGCAGCACTTAGGGAGAAATTTATAGCATTACAGAATAAGAAATGTCTAAGTCAATTACATCAGCTTTCAGCTTTAGAAACTAGTTGAAGAATAAATGAATCCAAATTTAAGCAGAAAATAGTGAAAATGAAAACAATCATAGCAGAAATTGAAGAAATAGAAATCAGTAGAAAAAACTAATAAAACTAAAAACTGGTTTTTTGACAAGATTAGCTGATGAAATTTTAGCCAGTCTCACCAGGAACAAAAAAGAGAAGAAAAATTTACTAATGAGAGGAATAAGAGAGGTGATACCACTACAAATTCTACAGATATTAAAAGGATAAATAGTGAATTTTATTACACGTTTTATGCCAACAAAATCAACAACTTAGATGAAATTTGACAAATTACCCAAGGTTACTTAAAAAGAAGTAAATAACCCAAATAGCACTTTGGCTATTGAATAAATTCAAATTTTTGTTTAAAACTTTCCCAGTAGAAAACACCAGGCTCAGATGGCTTTACTGGTAAATCTTACCTAAATATTTCAGAAAGAAATAATACCAAGTGTTTCCAGAAAATAAAAGAAATGGGAGTGTTTCTCCACAGATTCAATAAACCTGCACAATCTTGATAACAAAACTAGATTATTACAAGACAGAAAACTATAGAACAACATGATCATAAATGCTTCACAATCATAAATGCAAAATTACTTTAAAATTTTTTAGGAAATCAAATATAATAACAAATATAAAGGACGTCATGACCAAGTGGGTTTTCTCCTTGGAATAACAGATTGGTGTAATTTTTTAAATTATTATTATACTTTAAGTTCTAGGGTACATGTGCACAATGTGCAGGTTTGTTACATATGCATACATATGCCATGTTGGTGTGCTACACCCATTAACTCATCATTTACATTAGGTATACCTCCTAATGCTATCCCTCCCCGCCCCCAACCCCACAACAGGCCCCGGTGTGTGATGTTCCCCTTCCTGTGTCCAAGTGTTCTCATTGTTCAATTCCCACCTGTAAGTGAGAACATGCGGTGTTTGGTTTTCTGTTCCTGCGATAGTTTGCTGAGAATGATGGTTTCCAGCTTCATCCATGTCCCTACAAAGGACACAGACTCATCCTTTTTTATGGCTGCATAGTATTCCATGGTGTATATGTGCCACATTTTCTTAATCCAGTCTGTCATTGATGGACATTTGGGTTGGTTCCAAGTCTTCGCTATTGTGAATAGTGCCACAATAAACATATGTATGCATGTGTCTTTATAGCAGCATGATTTGTAATCCTTTGGGTGTATACCCAGTAATTGGATGGCTGGGTCGAATAGTATTTCTAGTTCTAGATCCTTGAGGAATCACCACACTGTCTTCCACAATGGTTGAACTAGTTTACAGTCCCACCAACAGTGTAAAAGTGTTCCTATTTCTCCACATCCTCGCCAGCACCTGTTGTTTCCTGACTTTTTAATGATCGCCATCCTGACTGGTGTGAGATGGTATTTCATTGTGGTTTTGATTTGCATTTCTCTGATGGCCAGTGATGATGAGCATTTTTTCATGTGTCTGTTGGCTGCATAAATGTCTTCTTTTGAGAACTGTCTGTTCATATCCTTCGCCCACTTTTTGATGGGGTTATTTGTTTTTTTCTTGTAAATTTGTTTGAGTTCTTTGTAGGTTCTGGATATTAGCCCTTTGTCAGATGAGTAGATTGCAAAAATTTTCTCCCATTCTGTAGGTTGCCTGCTCACTCTGATGGTAGTTTCTGTTGCTGTGCAGAAGCTCTTTAGTTTAATAAGATCCCATTTGTCAATTTTGGCTTTTGTTGCCATTGCCTTTGGTGTTTTAGATATGAAGTCCTTGCCCATGCCTAGGTCCTGAATGGTATTGCCTAGCTTTTCTTCTAGGGTGTTTATGGTTTTAGGTCTAACATTTAAGTCTTTAATCCATCTTGAATTAATTTTTGTATAAGGTGTAAGGAAGGGATCCAGTTTCAGCTTTCTACATATGGCTAGCCAGTTTTCCCAGCACCATTTATTAAATAGGGAATCCTTTCCCCATTTCTGGTTTTTTTCAGGTTTGTCAAAGATCAGATGGTTGTATATGTGTGGTGTTATTTCTGAGAGCTCTGTTCTGTTCATTGGTCTATATATCTCTGTTTCAGTACCAGTTCCATGCTGTTTTGGTTACTGTAGCCTTGTAGTATAGTTTGAAGTCAGGTAGCATGATGCCTCCAGCTTTGTTCTTTTTGCTTAGGATTGTCTTGGCAATGCAGGCTCCTTTTTGGTTCCATATGAACTTTAAAGTTGGTTTCTCCAATTCTGTGATGAAAGTCATTGGTAGATTGATGGGGATGGCATTGAATCTATAAATTACCTTGGGCAGTATGGCCATTTTCACAATATTGATTCTTCCTATCCATGAGAATGGAATGTTCTTCCATTTGTTTGTGTCCTCTTTTATTTCATTGAACAGTGGTTTGTAGTTCTCCTTGAAGAGGTCCTTCACATCCCTTGTAAGTTGGATTCCTAGGTATTTTATTCTATTTGAAGCAGTTGTGAATGGGAGAACACTCATGATTTGGATCTCTGTTTGTCTGTTATTGGTGTATAAGAATGCTTGTGATTTTTGCACATTGATTTTGTATCCTGAGACTTTGCTGAAGTTGCTTATCAGCTTAAGGAGATTCTGGGCTGAGATGATGGGGTTTGCTAAATATACAATCATGTCATCTGCAAACAGGGACAATTTGACTTCCTCCTTTCCTAATTGAATACCCTTTATTTCTTTCTCCTGCCTGATTGCCCTGGCCAGAACTTCCAACACTGTGTTGAATAGGAGTGGTGAGAGAGGGCATCCCTGTCCTGTGCTGGTTTTCAAAGGCAATGCTTCCAGTTTTTGCCCATTCATTGTGATATTGGCTGTGGGTTTGTCATAAATAGCTCTTATTATTTTGAGATACATTCTGTCAATACTGAATTTATTGAGAGATTTTAGCATGAAGGGCTGTTGAATTTTGTCAAAGGCCTTTTCGGTGTCTATTGAGATAATCATGTGGTTTTTGTCTTTGGTTCTGTTTTTATGCTGCATTATGTTTATTGATTTGCGTATGTTGAACCAGCCTTGCATCCCAGGGATGAAGCCCACTTGATCATGTGTATAAGCTTTTTGATGTGCTGCTGGATTGGGTTTGCCAGTATTTTATTGAGGATTTTTGCATCAATGTTCATCAGGGATATTGGTCTAAAATTCTCTTTTTTTGTTGTGTCTCTGCCAGGCTTTGGTATCAGGATGATGTTGGCCTCATAAAATGAGTTAGGGAGGATTCCCTGTTTTTCTATTGATTGGAATAGTTTCAGAAGGAATGGTACCAACTCCTCCTTGTACCTCTGGTAGAATTTGGCTGTGAATCCATCTGGCCCTGGACTTCTTTTTTGGTTGGTAGGCTATTAATTATTGCCTCAATTTCAGAACCTGTAATTGGTTTATTCAGGGATTCAACTTCTTCCTGGTTTAGTCTTAGGAGGGTGTATGTGTCCAGGAATTTATCCATTTCTTCTAGGTTTTCTAGTTTATTTGTGTAGAGGTGTTTATAGTACTCTCTGATGGTATTTTGTGTTTCAGTGGGGTCGGTGGTGACATCCCCTTTATCATTTTTTATTGCATCTATTTGATTCTTCTCTCTTTTCTTCTTTATTAGTCTTGCTAGCAGTCTATCAATTTTGTTGATCATTTCAAAAAACCAGCTCCTGGATTCATTGATTTTTTGGAGGGTTTTTTGCATCTCTATCTCCTTCAGTTCTGCTCTGATCTTAGTTATTTCTTGCCTTCTGCTAGCTTTTGAATGTGTTTGCTCTTGCTTCTCCAGTTCTTTTAATTGTAATGTTAGGGTGTCAATTTTAGATCTTTCCTGCTTTCTCTTGTGGGCATTTAGTGCTATAAATTTCCCTCTACACACTGCTTTAAATGTGTACCACAGATTCTGGTATGTTGTATCTTTGTTCTCATTGGTTTCAAAGAACATCTTTATTTCTGTCTTCATTTCATTATGTACCCAGTAGTCATTCAAAGCAGGTTGTTCAGTTGAGCAGTTTTGAGTTAGTTTCTTAATCCTGAGTTCTAGTTTGATTGCACTGTGGTCTGAGAGACAGTTTGTTGTAATTTCTGTTCTTTTACATTTGCTGAGGAGTGCTTTACTTCCAACTATGTGGTCAGTTTTGGAATAAGTGTGATGTGGTGCTGAGAAGAATGTATATTCTGTTGATTTGGGGTGGAGAGTTCTATAGATGTCTATTAGGTCCACTTGGTGCAGAGCTGAGTTCAATTCCTGGATATCCTTGTTAACTTTCTGTCTCATTGATCTGTCTAATGTTGACAGTGGGGTGTTAAAGTCTCCCCTTATTATTGTGTGGGAGTCTAAGTCTCTTTGTGACTTGTTTTATGAATCTGGGATCTCCTGTATTGGGTGCATATATATTTAGGATAGTTAGCTCTTCTCGTTGATTTGATCTCTTTACCATTATATAATGGCCTTCTTTGTCTCTTTTGATCTCTGTTGGTTTAAAGTCTGTTTTATCAGAGACTAGGATTCCAACTCCTGCCTTTTTTTGTTTTCCATTTGCTTGGTAGATCTTCCTCCATCCCTTTATTTTGAGCCTATGTGTGTCTCTGCATGTGAGATGGGTCTTGACTCTTTATCCAATTTGCCAGTCTGTGTCTTTTAATTGGAGCATTTAGCCCATTTACATTTAAGGTTAATATTGTTATGTGTGAATTTGATGCTGTCATTATGGTGTTAGCTGGTTATTTTGCTCATTAGTCGATGCAGTTTCTTCCTAGCATCGATGGTCTTTACATTTTGGCATGTTTTTGCAGTGACTGGTACTGGTTGTTCCTTTCCATGTGTAGTGCTTCCTTCAGGAGCTCTTGTAGGGCAGGCCTGGTGGTGACAAAATCTCTCAGCATTTGCTTGTCTGTAAAGGATGTTATTTCTCCTTCACTTATGAAACTTAGTTTGGCTGGATATGAAATTCTGGGTTGAAAATTCTTTTCTTTAAGAATGTTGAATATTGCCACCCCCTCCCCCACTCTCTTCTGGCTTGTAGAGTTTCTGCTGAGAGATCCGCTGTCAGTCTGATGGGCTTCCCTTTGTGGGTAACTCGACCTTTCTCTCTGGCTGCCCTTGACATTTTTTCCTTCATTTCAACTTTGGTGAATCTGACAATTATGTGTCTTGGAGTTGCTCTTCTCGAGGAGTATCTTTGTGGCATTCTCTGTATTTCCTGAATTTGAATGTTGGCCTGCCTTGCTAGGTTGGGGAAGTTCTCCTGGATAATATCCTGCAGAGTGTTTTCCATCTTGGTTCCATTCTCCCTGTCACTTTCAGGTACACCAATCAGACGTAGATTTGGTCTTTTCACATAGTCCCATATTTCTCGGAGGCTTTGTTTGTTTCTTTTTACTCTTTTTTCTCTAAACTTCTCTTCTCGCTTCATTTCATTCATTTAGTCTTCAACCACTGATACCCTTTCTTCCAGTTGATCGAATCAGTTACTGAAGTTTGTGCATTTGTGACGTAGTTCTCGTGCCAGGGTTTTCAGCTCTATTGGGTCATTTAAGGACTTCTCTACATTGGTTATTCTAATTAGCCATTCATCTAATCTTTTTTCAAGGTTTTTAGCTTCTTCATGAAGGGTTCGAACTTCTTCCTTTAGCTCAGAGAAGTTTGATCGTCTGAAGCCTTCTTCTCTCAACTCGTCAAAGTCATTCTCCATCCAGCTTTGTTCCATTGCTGGTGAGGAGCTGCGCTCCTCTGAAGGGGGAGAGGTGTTCTGATTTTTAGAATTTTCAGCTTTTCTACTCTGTTTTTTCCCCATCTTTGTGGTTTTATCTCCCTTTTGTCATTGATGATGGTGACGTACAGATGGGGTTTTGGTGTAGATGTCATTTCTGTTTGTTAGTTTTCCTTCTAACAATCAGGACCGTCAGCTGCAGGTCTGTTGGAGTTTGCTGGAGGTCCACTCCAGACCCTGTTTGCCTGGGTATCAGCAGCAGAGGCTGCAGGAGAGTGAATATTGCTGAACAGCAATTGTTGCTGCCTGATCATTCCTCTGGAAGCTTCATCTCAGAGGGTACCCGGCCGTGTGAGGTGTCAGTCTGCCCCTACTGGGGGGTGCCTCCCAGTTAGGCTACTTGGGGGTCAGGGACCCACTTGAGGAGGCAGTCTGTCCGTTCTCAGATCTCAAACTCCGTGCTGGGAGAACCACTACTCTCTTAAAAGCTGTCAGACAGGGACATTTACATCTGCAGAGGTTTCTTCTGCCTTTTGTTTGGCTATGCCCTGTCCCCAGAGGTGGAGTCTACAGAGGTAGGCAGTCTTCCTTGAGCTGTGGTGGGCTCCACTCAGTTCAAGCTTTCCAGCTGCTTTGTTTACCTACTCAAGCCTCAGCAATGGCCAGCGCCCCTCCCCCAGCCTTGCTGCTGCCTTGCAGTTAGATCTCAGACTGCTATGCTAGCAATGAGGGAGGCCCCATGGGCATGGGAGCCTCTGAGCCAGGCGCAGGATATAATCTCCTGGTGTGCCATTTGCTAAGACCCTTGGAAAAGCACAGTATTAGGGTGAGAGTGACCCAATTTTCCAGGTGCTGTGTGTTATGGTTTCCCTTGGCTAGGAAAGGAAATTCCCTTACCCCTTGCACCTCCCAGGTGAGGCAATGCCTCGCCTGCTTTGGCTCTCACTTAGTGGGCTGCATCCACTGTCCTGCACCCACTGGCTGACATGCCGAAGTGAGATAAACCCAGTACCTCAATTGGAAATGCAGAAATCACCCGTCTTGGCCAAATCACCCAATTTGGCCAAATCAAGCATTCATTTCTGAAGATATGTAGTGAATGAATAAATAAAAGAACCCAACATTTAAAAAAAAAAGAAAAACAAAGACACTCAACAAACTAGGAGTGCAAGACAACTTGCTCAATATGATAAGGATGATTGTCCATAATCTTTTGCTAATAGCACATTTAATGGTAAAATACTAAATTTTTCCACCCTAAGTTCAGAAGCAAGTCAGAGAAGTTCATTCTCACCACTTCAATTCACCATTGAACTGGAAGTTCTAGGCAGTGCAGTAAGGCAAGAAAAAGAAATAAAAGGAATTATTGAAAGAGAAAGCATAAAACTGTTTTTATTCATGGACATATTGCCCATATAGAAAATTATATGTAATATGCAAAAAACATTGATTAAAACTAAATAAGTGAGTATGGCAAAGCTGCAGAATATAACATCAATATAAAATTCAGTTATATTTCTATAGACTGGAAACAAACAACCAGAAATTGAAATAAAAAATATTTATGTAGCATTAAAAAATAAGAAACATTTAGGGGGATAAATTTAACTAAAGATGTGGAAAACCTGAATACAGAAAACTACAAAATATTGCTGAGAAAAACTAAGAAAGATCTAAGTTAAAGAAGAAGTTTTCATAATCATGAACCAGAAGATTCACAATTTTAAGATACCACATCTCTTCTAATTGATCTATAGCTGCAGTGTAATCTCAGTCAAAATTCAAGCAAGCTTTTCTGTAGAAGGCCAACGTTAAAATTTGTATGGAAATGCAAATGACCTATAATAGCCAAAACAACTTTTAAAAAGAAGGACATAGTAGGGTGACTAACACTAACTGACTTCAAGACTTATTACAAAACTACTGTGGTCAAAAAAGTATGGTATTGGTGCTAAAATAGACAACTAAATCAAAGTTCAGAAATCAACTCACATAGATTTTTTTTCAACACAATGGTACTAATCTTTTTCAAAAGCAATGGTACTAATTGCTTTTCAACACAAATATTAAGACAATTTAATGAAGGAAAGACAGTCTTTTCAATAAATAGTGCTAGAACAACTAAATAATTATATGCCAAAAAACAACTTCAATCCATACCTCACACCATATACAAAAATTAACCCAAAATGAATGATAAAACTAAATGTAAAAAATTAAACTATAAAACTTCTAGAATAAAACATAGAAGAAAATCTTTGTAACCTAGGGTTAAGCAAATATTTCCTAGATACAACACTAGAAGCGCAATTCTTAAAGGAAAAAAATTATAATTGACCTCATCAAAACTAAGAACTCCTGTTCTTCAAAAGACACTTTGGAAACTTAAAAGGCAAACCACAAAATGAGAAAATGTATTTATAAATTGCATATCTAATAAAGAACCATAACCAGAATACATAAAGAAATCTCAAAACAGTAATTTTTTAAGCAGACTAAGTTAAAAAAAAAGTGTTGGTAAGGATGTCGAGAAATTGAAACACTTATGCACTGTTGGTGGGAGTGTAAAATGGTGTAGTCACTGCATAAAATAGTAAATCAGTCCTTCAAAAAATAAAAAACTAGAATTAACTTGTGATATGGCTTGGATTTGTGTCCTCGTCCAAGTCTCATGTCAAATTGTAATCCTCAGTGTTGGAGGAGGGGTCTGGTGGGAGGTGACTGGATCATACGGGCAAATTTCTTCCTTCCTGTTCTCATGATAGTGAGTGAGTTCTCATGCTATCTGGTTGTTTAAAGGTGTGTAGCACCTCCCACCGCCACTGCCCTCCTCCAGCTTCAGCCATGTAAGATATGCCTCCTTCCGGCCAGGCACAGTGGCTCGCACCTGTAATCCCAGCACTTTGGGAGGCCAAGGCGGGCAGATCACAAAGTCAGGAGATCAAGACCATCCTGGCTAACACAGTGAAACCCCCTCTCTACTTAAACTACAAAAAAATAGCCAGGCATGGAGGTGTGCACCTGTAGTCCCAGCTACTTGGGACGCTGAGGCAGGAGAATCGCTTGAACCCAGGAGGCACAGGTTGCAGTGAGCCAAGATTGGCACTGCACTCCAGCCTGGGCGATAAAGCGAGACTCTGTCAAAAAAAAAAAAAAAAAAGTTATGCCTCCTTCCTCTTCACCTTCCACCATGATTGTAAGTTTCCTAAGGCCTCGCCAGCCATGCTTCCTATACAGCCCGTGGAACTGTGAGCCAATTAAACCTCTTTTCTTTATAAATCACTCAGTCTCAGGTAGTTCTTTATAGTAATGCCAGAACAGACTAATACACCATGTATTTCAGCAGTTCCACTTCTGGCTATACTACTGTCTGAGTGTGTGTGTCCCCTCAAAATGTATATGCTGGAACCTAATCTCCAATGTGATGGTACTAAGAGGTGGGGCTTTTGGGAGGTGATTAGGTCAAGAGGGTTCCACTCTAATGAATGGGATTAGTGCCCTCATAAAAGAGACTAAAGGAACTTTTTTATCCCTTCCATCCTGTGAAGACACAGCCAGAAAGTGCCATCTATCAGAAACAGGCCCTCACCAGAAACTGAATCTGCTGGTACCTTGATATTGGACTTCCCAGCCTCCAGAATTGTGAACAACAAATTCCTATTGTTTATAAATTACCTGATCCAAAGCAGCCCAAATGAACTAAGACAGGGTATAGATCCAAAAGAATTGAAAACACTTTCTTGAAGAGATATTTGTACAGCTATGTTCAGCATTTCTATACATCAGAATTATTCACAATAGCTAAAGCATGGAAGCAGCACAAGTGTCCACTAATAGAGGAATGGAAAAACAAACTGAGGTCTATCCGTACAATGTGATATTATTCAGCGTTACAGAGGAGAACTTCTGACATATTTTACAACATGGATGAACTGTGAAGACATTATGCTGACTGAAATAATCCAGTCACAAAAGGACAAGTGTTGTCCAGTTTTGGTGGCTTACATCTTGTAATCCCAGCACTTTGGGAGGCCAAGGTAGGCAGATCACCTGAGGTCAAGAGATCAAGACCAGCCTGGCCAACATGGTGAAACCCTGTCTCTACTAAAAATACAAAAATTAGCCAGCCTTGGTGGTATATGTCTGTAATCCCAGTTACTTGGGAGGCTGAGAATTGCTTGAACCTGGGAGCCAGAGATTGCAGTGAGCTGAAATTGTGCCACTGCACTCAAGCCTGGATGACAGAGCAAGACTCTGTCTCAAAAAGAAAAAAAAAAAGGACAAATGCCATATGATTCCACTTACATGAGGTACCTGCAGTAGTCAAATTTACAGAGACAGAAAGTAGAATGGAGGTTGCCAGAGTTGTGGGGAGGGGAATGGGGAGTTAGTGTTTAATGGGGATAGAGTTTCCAGTGAAGAGTCCTGGGGGTGAACGATGGAGATGCTTGCACAGGATTATGGATGTATTTAATGCCATTAACAACATGCTCAGAAATGGTTAAGATGGTAAATTCTGTGTTAGGTATATGTTAACACAACAAAAAATCTGGAAAACAAACAAAACACCTGCATGGGCCAGGCACGGTGTCTCATGCCTGTAATCACAGCACTCTGGGAGGCCAAGGCAGGCAGATCACTTGAGGTTAGGAGTTTGAGACCAGCCTGGTCAATATGGTGAAACCCTGTCTCTACTAAAAATACAAAAATTAGCCAGATGTGGTGGCAGGCGCCTGTAATCCCACCTACTCAGGAGGCTGAGGCACGAGAATCTCTTGAACCCAGGAGGTGGAGGCTGCAGTGAGCCCAGATCTCGCCACTGCACTCCAGCCTGGGTGACAGAGTGGGGCTCTGTCTCAAAAAAAAAAAAAAAAAAAAAAAAAACAAGTATACATGAGCCTTCATGTACTTGTCCCAGGGAGAGGCCCTCCAACTCTCTCTTAAATCTTACTTTGGCTCTTTTGTAATAATCTTGCTTATTTTCTTTTTTTTCCATGCATAAATACCTAAGGCAACTTCTTGTATATGTTTTTTCTTTCCAAGCCACGATAGATTTCAGGGAGGGGGAAGAAGGAGGGATGCTGAAGGATATGTTGGCCAACATCTTTCAGTGTGACAGCATCACTGGGCTAGAAGGGACCAGAGATGACGACCTGGACCAACCCACTCATTTTACAAACCAGGAACCCAGAACTCAGGGAAGAAAAGGGATCTTCCCAAGCTTACCTGGTAAACTAGTGGCCAACCTGAACCCGGAATCCCAAATCCTCCAAAATTCCTCTTAGGCTCTTACCTTTATGCAGTAGCTTGAGAAAGAGATAGAACGACTACAAAAAGCAGACAGGAAACCTAAAAAGGAACTGAAGTCTGGGGCCATTTAGTGTCACTGAAAAATAGTAGCCCCATGTAAAAGTCACACAGTATTCTAGAGTGGTACTAGCTGATATTCCCAACCGGAGTCCGGAATTTCACAGAAAATGCTACATTGTATTCCACTGTCTCCCCCTAAGCGGAAACTATTTCTACTTAAAGTGGTTAAAACAAAAGGTGGTAGACACCTAAATTGCTGAGCTTCTGTCATCTAGGCATAGTTTGTGAGCTATTTCAAAGCAGAGACGCAATGTTTGAGCACGGACTCCCTAGGTATACACTTCTTTGTAAATTAAACACATGTATTGTTAAGCATGTGTTGTTATTTATACTGAGCTGAGTTAACCATAAATAAAAGTTCTAGTGTATTTTCCTTGTCTTCAGCGTTAACTCCCTGCAAGTACATCTACCCCCTTTGGAAGCCACCAGTGTAGAAGATTCAATTGTGGGGAACAGCGTGTTGGCGTGAGGTCCGGAAACCTGGATTCTACTATATCCTGTGCCACTTTATCTCACCCAATTCTTACTTCCATCATGCAGACTAGGAATCTGAAATGCAGAGAGGTAGAGTGCCTTGCCCAAGATCACACTGAGAATTGCTATAGAGCAAAATGAGGAGTTGGGTCCAGATGTGATACCAGAATTTTTTCTTCTGGGATTGGGCTACGGTGCTACAAGGCAGCATTTAGTAAGAACAGGAGATCTCAAAGGTTCCAAGGTAGAGCAAACACCCAACTCCTAGAATGTCTTGGCAAAAACACTGTAATCTACAGCTTAGCTGGAGATACAGACATCACACCAAATAAATAAACACGTAAGTTTTTGCAGGAAGTGCTACAGAAGGGGAAATCGCATGTGTGTCATGAGAGAGTAAGATGAGAGGAACATTGGAATCCAGAAGCCAGAAACTTAGAACTGTCTTCTTAGTTTGCTTTTTTCAGACTTTACAAAATATTATATCGGCTATCAGGAGATGGAAGATGGTTTTTAGCACCCCACATTCCCTAACAGGTTAAAATTCTCCACTTAGTTCAAATCAAGATGCCAGCTTCCCTCAGCTGTTTGTAAAGAGGCTAACAGCCAATTTGTATTAGTAGGAAATCTGTTGTGAACGTATCCAATTCGCTGCCACTGTATGTATGTTTAATGTTTCCTGTTAGGAATCATCTTGTTACTGTTATGTCCCTGTCATTTCAAGCTCTCCTCCCCGCTATTCATTTTATGAACATGGCACACCAATTAATATTCCCGCATTTTTTGTTATTGTTCCCAACCTATGTGAATAACCACCCCTCATTGTATTGCACGTTAATTTCTACAGCCTGTCAGCCTGTATTGGAATGTTCTTTCTAGCAGGGCCCTGGGCCAGGCCTGAAGCAGCTCCTTAGTAGATGAGTAAAAATTGATTCCCTGGCTCCCTTGAATGATTCCTTGGCCCCCATAAATTGGCCCTTTCCTCAAGCTGTGGCCCCTCCCACAGAAGAGGGAAGAGACAGAGACAGAAAGAGAAGCTTCCTTTGACATTTGAGGTGTCTGGACTCCTCTAGGTAGCAAATTGGTTTTCATGGTACACACAGAGGAGGGATGATATCGGAGCTCAAGTACAATGCTCCAGCAACACGTACAGATCGTGTGCTCACAGGGACACAGTTTCACCTTGTGAAGCAGCATCAAAAGGAAGCAAGGGAAGAAGGGAAGAAAGGGAAGGAGGAAAGGAGGAAAGAAGAAAGGGAATGAAAGAAGAAAGAAAGAAAGAAGGAATGAAGGAAAGAAGGAGGAGGGAGGGAGGAAGAGCAAAAAGCCTGCAGCATTTCAACAAACCAAAAAGGAAAGGGATGACTTCTGACACTTGCCTATTTTGAGGACTGAACCCAAAGGACTGAGGTGACACCCAATAGGACAAATGTTGGTTCCTAGAGCATGGTGACCTCACTGCATAGCTACCAAAGAACACGGCGTCTTCAGAGTCAGGCAGTGCAAGATCGGAGTCACAGCCCTGCCCTGCTGTTTACCAGGCTGAAGGCTCCTGGCGGAACCTCTCTCGCTGGTCTGGGTGAGACCCCATAGGCCACCTCTCCACCCACAGGCTTTACTTCCACAGAGCTCACCCCATTCGTGGCCTATGGGGTTGATCAATTGTTAAGCCCAGTCTCTTCTCCTAGCCTGGAAGTTCCAGGCGTGGCACTGTGTATAAGACTAATTATAGCTGAAATCCCAGAGCTTGGTGCAAGGCTACAGAACTCAAGATTCTCCAGAGGGCAGAAGCCAAAATCAGACCAGGATAATGAGTGATGGGACGATCACGACCCATATGGCAATGACACAATGTAGCCACCTTTGATTGAGCATCTATTCTATACCCGGTGCCCTCGTAGGAACTCCAGGTTCACCGACTGCTGAACGCCACCAACAGTCCTTTGAAGCTGGAACTGATAATTCCATTTTATAGATGGGAGAAGGATGCTCAGAGAAGAGAGGTGGCTTTGCTGCAACCGCATAGCTAACTAATAACATAAGCAAGTCTGAAACCAGCTCTAAGGATCCCCTAAAACACTGTTCTCTCCTTTGCCTCCACATGTCTCAAAGGGGTCCTCCATGGACGAGGTGACCCAGAACGCAGCCACGGAGGGTAGAGCAAGAAGTGCAGCCTCAGCACTTCACTGACCCAGTCAGCGGCCTCTGCAGGGCTGGCCCAGCCGCAGCTACAGATCCGCCCTGCCAGCCAATCAGCCCATGACAGGAAGCTCTTTCTGCGACTCATCTGCCCTTATCTCCTAGCAGAGCGGCTCTGTGAGGTCACGATCACCACACCTTATCAGAATATCTGCACCTACTGGGGACACAGCCCAGCCGGCTCAAAACAGCAATTTCCTTTAGTTCTTCTTCCCAGAACCCTGTATCACAGGCACCGTAAATTAAAATAAGAACCCCAAACTGAAACTTTAGGGAGGTCCCCCCTTGTAGGGCCTAGCCTGGAGCAGAGGCCATGGGAAGCCATAGGTAGCAAGTACCTTGTCTCCCACCATCTGGTGGGCTTCTGGCTATTCTGCAGGAGCCCAGCTCAAATGTCCTTCCCCGTAGATTTCCCAGTCTCCTCCACCCCCAGTTATGGTGGCCAGTACTCTGACAATACCATGTCCTCTTGTCTCACTGGATTTTGATGTCTGTCTCCCCCACCAGACTATAATTAGATGATATAAACCTCCTTGTGGTACAAACATAAGTTAATCATGTAGAATGAACGTAGGATTTAATTGTGGTTGATCAGTTTATTAGCTCTATGACCTTGAGCACAATCGCCTTTCTGAACCAGTTCACTCATCTGTCCAAGGGGGATAAAACAGGTATCTCTATCACTGTGGGGATTAAATAATCATTCCAGGCCAGGTGTGGTGGCTCACACCTGTAATTTCAGCACTTTGGGAGGCTGAGGCAGGCAGATCACCTGAGGTCAGCAGTTCAAGACTAGCCTGGCCAACAAGTTAAACTCTGTCTGTACTAAAAATACAAAAATTAGTTGGCCATGGTGGTAGGTACCTGTAGTCCCAGCTACTCAGGAGGTTGAGGCAGGAGAATCACTTGAACCTGGGAGGCAGAGGTTGCAGTGAGACAAGATCACGCCACTACACTTCAGCCTAGGCAATAGAGTAAGACACCATCTCAAAAACAAATAAATAAATAAATAATCACTTCAAGTGTTAGAAACATAGAAGCCACTTACTACATGTTAGGACCACCCCCTTCCCCTCCCACCTCCCCCTTCCAAACACTATGCCTAGCAGGTTGAAATGCTTACCAATAAATCACTGGACAGATGGATTTTAAAAAGGTGCTGAGGTTTTACTCAATACACAATCCTTAAAAGAGCCAGGAGAGATCTAACTCAGGGGAGAACCCCCATCTCTTTGTCAAAGAAAAAGTTCTAGGACAGATCCAGCGAGATTCTCACCACTCCTGTCTTCTTGGACACACAGGAAGACGACACTTTCCAGTGTTGCTTGCAGTGACGTTAGGGCCGTGTGCCTCGGTTCTGGCCAATGGAACGGGAGTGGACACACAGGCACCTGTCAAGTCCTGCTCCAATCCACTCTACAGACTACTTCATGCTCTCTCTGCTTCCTCTGTCCTTGTGGCTGAAGGTAAAAGGCTCTGGACATAGGGGAGCTGCACTGTGGAAGGAGCCCAGTCAGTACTCAGAGGAAACTCAATGGACTCTAACACAAGTCAAAAGTCAGCTTTTGTTATGTTAAGGCACTGAAATGCTGGATTGTTTGTTATAGCAACTACTGTTTCTTATCCTGATTAACAGAACAAGGAGACAAAAGAGGGGTGCAGATTTCTTTATATTCTAAAACAGATGTCATCAGATTATCAGTCAAGTGTCAGGAGGTGAGGAAACAGATTTTGCAGGATAGATGGCTAGACATTTAAGTTATCCAGGGAAAGGCACTTTCTAAGACTGTTGCCTGTGATTATGTGGCAGGCAGAACTTGTGGCTACTGAACTTACAGCTCTAGAGAAGTGGTTGGAAAACATAGCATTGATAATCTGCGTGTATCAGCTGCATTTGAGTGCCTCTGGAAAACTATTAAAGAAAGAGATAAACTGAGGAAAGATTTGACCGGTTTGCAAGCAGAATAGAAGGAGAATAGAGAGTCCAGAAATTTGAGATTCTGCCAGGTTAGAAAAGCCAAATGCTTCAAGTCCCCAGGAGCCAGAAATGGGATTTTAAAAGGTTTGAAGGGCAAAGGCCTAGGAAATCTTCTGAGTTGGGTAAAGGAACTTGAAGCAAAGATTCAGATTAAGGGTGTGGCATTTCTATTCAAGTCTTTTAACTCCAAGGAAACACCAGTAAATCGAAAGAGAGAGAGAAAGGCAGGGGAGAGAAAGCAAAGAAATGAAACCCATCTGAGAACTACACCTCAAAAGGGACTTTGGGTGTGGCTACCAGTACACAGAATGGAGCCAGGCAAATTGATCAGAAGCTTACTAAATTCTTAAGGGATATGCATCTAAAGAAACCAGAAGTCTGAATTCTAAAGCCTTTCACTATTCAAGATTTAAAACACATTTTGTTCTAGAAGAAAACAGGAGAAACACTTTGTGACCTTGGCTTAGGTAAAGATTTCTTAGATACAGCATCACAAATTGCAATCTTTAAGAAAGAAATTGATAAATTAGACTTCATCAAAGTGAAAGCATCTGCTCTCTAAACATCACTGTTAAGAAACAGTAAAAGACAGGCCAGGCGCAGAGGCTCGCGCATGTAATCTCAGCACTTTGGGAGGCCAAAGCAGGTGGATCACCTGAGGTCAGGAGTTTGAGACCAGCCTGGCCAACATGACAAAATCCCATCTCTACTAAAAGTACAAAAATTAGTCAGGAGATATGGCGGTTGCCTGTAATCCCAGCTACTTGGGAGACTGAGGCAGGAAAATCGCTTGAACCCAGGAAGTGGAGGTTGCAGTGAGCCGAGATTGTGCCACTGCACTCCAGCTTGGGTGACAGAGTGAGACTCTGTCTCAAAAACAAAAACAAAAAAAAAAAAAAAAAAGGAAAGAAAGAAAGAAAAAAACAGTAAAAGACAAGCCAAAAGACTAGGAGAAAGTATTTGCAAATCACATAACAGAGAAAGGACTTGTGTTCAAAGTATATAAAGAACTCTCACAACCCCAAATAAGAAAACAACTCAATAACAAAATGGGCAAAAGATTTGAAGAGATTGATCATCAAATAAGATTGATAAAGGTCAAATAAACACATGCTCGATTATTAGGGAAATGCAAATTAAAGCTACAATGAGATACAACGGCACACTTATTAGAATGGCTAAAATAAAAAAGACATACACCAAGTGCTGACAGGACAGAAAGCAACTGGTACTCCCATATATTGCTGGTAGGCATGCAAAACGGTACGGCTGCTTTGGAAAACACTGGCAGTTTCTCATAAAATTAAACATACACTTACAATATGACCCAGTAATTCCATTTTCTATGTACCCAAAAGAAATGAAAACTTAAAACCTATATGTGAATGTTCTATTTATTCACAGCAGCTTTATTCTACTTGCAGCCAAAAAACCAGAAACAACACAAATGTCCTTCAAGAGGTGACATCTATATACTTAGAATATTACTTGGTAATAAAAATAAAGAAACTGTTTCATTGATACGGGAAACAGCTTGGATGAATCCCAAATGCATTATGCATGGTGCAAGAAGTTAGACCCAAAGGCTACGTACTGTATGATTCCAAAACAGATCAGAGGTTGCTAGGAACTAGAGTTGGGGGAGGGGTTGATGACAAACAAGATGCGGGAAATTTGGGAAGGTGGTGGAACTATCCTAATTCTCAACTGTGGCAGCAGTTACATGATTATGAGTCTTTGTCAGATGTCAGAAGTATGCACTAAAGGTGAATTTTACCATACTTAAATTGTACCTCAATTTTTTAAAATATGAATAAAAGCTTATCATAGGCAATCAATAATTGATTTGCATTAAAAACATTTAAGCCCCCAACCTCCCCTCAAGGAGAATGCAGCCTTCAAAGGCTGCTCAGCCTCCAAGAAGAGCAGGCCCCCAACAACAACTTTAGAGGTGGCTAAGGAGAGAAATGAACAAGGGGACTCCCCTAAGGGATGGAGGCAGGAGCCGCAGAGAGACACGGACCCAGGGGTTTCTCTCAGAGACCAAGACCAGAACTTCATCAGTGACAGTCCCCAGAATTCAGGTGCAGAGAGCCTTCATAATGCATACCCAGGCTGAGGATCTCGGACCTGTTATGAATCAGGGGCTGCTAATGTCTTCCACTCATTCCTTTTCCTAAAGGAAGTATTTATTGCAATGACCCAGCCTTTGTTCCACCACCTCATGTTCAGTGTATGGGGACAAGCAGCTTGTCACTGTGGTACATAAGTCGCTCGTTCATGAGAAGCCACATTTGGACCAGATGTAGAGGATGATGTAGCACTCAGAAATCCTGGACTTTCAGCTGGACGTAGAGACTGGACGGAAACTGGATGGTTTGTGAGGTTTCTCCCCTTGGGAAGGGGGTGAGTGTCTTCTATGTGTAGGACGAAGAGTCAAACAGTGATTTATTTGACAATGAGAAGGATGGATTGTGGCCATCATTATCTACAGGCTCATCAATCCCACGTCCTCTTCCAGGATGCATGGGGAAATTATAATTCCCAGCCCAATTGTAGTCAGGTTGGGTCATGTGACTGAATTCTGGCCAACTGAATGTGAGTGTAAGAGTCATACACATCAGTTCTCAGCTTTGTCCCCCAAAAGTCCCATATTACCTTCCACTGTCTCTTTCCCTCCAATCCACACGGCTGGAAGCAAAAGAATCCAAGGCAGTGTAGTCATACAGTAGAAAACACCAGGATCCCTGAGTCCCCACTTGAAGATAATCTGCCCAGGAGAGGCCTCTGACAGTCATCAGATGATGATATGAGCAAGAAATCTTGCTTTTATATCTCCTGAAAGCTGGTTTAAGGATTGGTTATTTCAGCAACCAGTATTACTAATACTAACCAATATACCTGGTCATATTTAAGGAAGTATGTGTGAGCTTGTCATGCATGTATCTAACATCTGAGCCAAGGCAAAAGGCTGGTTGACATCCAAGGAGCTTGTGTAACTTCTGCAGGGCACAGGTGGAATGGAAATGGTCAGACACCAGAGTGAATGCAGGACACTGTAGCGAGGACTGTGGCCAATCAAAGGTCCTTCAAACGGAAGTCACTGTGCTCCAGAAATGACAGTTTGAATTGACCTCTACATCCCAGAATGGCCTATTCCATGAAATGTCCTGCCTCACAGAAGATCAGGGTCACAGGAACCCAAGGACAGGGTCGGGGAAGAGGCAGGCAGCATCTAAATAGTCTGCCATTCACTGGTTGCTAAGAGCCAGGATCCAATATCTGCAGGGAGAACCTATACCCACAGAAGGAAGGGCAAAGTGTAAAGGGATTGGAATGACCTGAGTCACCAGGAAGGACCACAGCAGAGAAGCCCAGTTTCCAAACCTGGGACTCAGGAGACCAGGACCTGGGACAAGACCAAAGCCCACAGGCCACAAACAGTCCACAAGTGTGGGGGTGGATTAAATCCATGAAGACTCAAAGCTGAGCTAACAGAGTAGACAGCTCCTTGCTCCAGGGCCCCCGCTACATAGGCAATGCTGTTCCTGAAATCTAAATTTGGAGTTAAGCCTGCAAGTAGGGATGAAGTGGTTCCAGCTGGAGTGAGAGGAGCTCAGAGGAGGCAGGAACCAAGCAGGACCTGCTATTTACGGTTCTTTATTAGTGCTTTCTCCTGCATATCAAAGTTCTCTAATTAGCAACAAGGGGTGTGTGTGCGTGGGCTGGGGTTCTTCGGAAAGTGGGAAGTCTAAAGGTTAAAACAAGTCAAAGGAAATATTGCTTTTGAGAACATCTAAATTATAGATTAAGTTATAAACGGTTACCTCTAGCAGGAGAGTAACTAGGCTACAAGTTCCCTGAAAGGGGAGACCATGAATCCCTCTCCACATGTCTTGCACACTGCCTAGCACCCATGGTGTATACACAGGTAAGTGTTCATCATGAAGACAAGGGTTACAAAGAACATACTTTATTCTTTGTTGTGGTGGTTTTATGTTTTGTTTGTTTGTTTGTTTGAGACAAGGTCTTGCTCTGTCACCCAGGCTGGAGTGTAATGGTGCAATCATGGCTCACTGCAGACTCGACCTCCCGAGCTCAGGTGATCCCCCCACCTCAGACCCCAAGTAGTCAGGACCACAGGCATGTGCCACCACGCCCAGCTAATTTTTTGTATTTTTTGCAGAAACAGATTTCGCCATGTTGCTCTAACTCCCGGTCTCAAGCAATCCACCTGCCTCGGCCTCCCAAAGTGCTGGAATTACAGTCGTGAGCCACCGGGTCTGGCCAACACTTTATTTTTTGAATGAGTAAACTATCTTTCATTTTTCTATTGAGTGGTAAAGTTTAGAAGGCACAGTCATGTCTACTGTCTCATACGGTTTCCCCAGAACTCTTGGAGGCAGTTGTTCACGCTCTCTAATTGGCAGAGGAAGGAAGAGGAGCTCAGAGTGGTGAAATAAGAATAAAGCTAGAATGTGTACTATTCTGCGGATTAGGGTTTCTCACCCTCAGCATGATGGGCATTTGAGACTGGAGTATTCTTTGTCTGTCATATGGTATCGTAGGATGTTTAGCAGCATCCCTGGATTCCGCCAAGTAGATGCCAGTGGGAACCCTACACACACGTTACAATCATCAAAAATATCTCCACGCATTGGTACATGTTCCCTGAGGAATAAAATCATCGTGGAGAGAATCACTGCTCTAGGTTGATTAACTGACATCCCAGAGGAAGGCTCTGGTCCAAAATCCCTATTCTTAAATTCCTGGGGCCCAGTGTGGTTTAGAATCCAGGATATTTTGGATTTTACAAAAGTAAACATATAATATCCCAATGGAGTCTAGGGGAGCCTTCAACTGTCCCAGACAGGACTATTTCCGCAGCAGAGTGAGTACCTGCGTTAAGCAGCATAAATACAGATTACAAATAGTCTCACGTCAGCTCAGGGCAGGCTTTGCTGCCACATGAGTCTGCTATGAAATTATCAAAGCATTGACTTTTGGCACTTCCAGATTTCAGAATTGCAGAAGAATTCATGAGCAAACTGCCTCACAGAGAGGTGGACTCATGTGCCCGAGGTCACATGACGGCTGCCATGAACCTGGTTGCTTGGTGAAAGCCAGTGCTCTTCCCATTACTCACACCTGCCTCTCCTAACTGCCTCTTAAACCTGCCAATCCCCATGCTGGTGAGAGGAAGATGAGGATGCAGGTCCTTGGCCCTTGGCCATAGCCCACCTGCTCCCTCTGCCCCAGCCAGCTTCCCTCTGGAGCCCCCGATGTCACCGGTCATGGGCTTTTTCCTTCTCAGGCTGACCCATTGTGTAATCAGTCTTCCCATGTGGTCGGTTCTCAAGACGATGATGAGCAAAGTTAGAGACCCAAGGACTTAACAAAAGAGAGAGAGCTCAGCTGGAAGAATGGTTTAGTGAGCTTTCCACGCTGGTCTAGGGGCCCATGACATTTTTGCTCTGTCCTGATGGTGAGACTCCACTCTAAAACAAACCCAACAGGGTCAGGGCTGTTTACTCAAATATTTGCCCCCCAAAACCGAGCTGTGAAAACTGTCAACCTCACCAACGTTGGGGACACGGATTTGCCTCCAGCGTGACAAGCAAGTCCCCTGCCTTTAGGTTGGGGACCAATCAGAAGACAAGACAAGCCATGGGGTGCAGGCGCCCATGGTATCCGGCCATCTGGGGGCCCCCGCTTCTCTCGGCCGGCTGTGGAGGCAAGGGAGATTTTTTTTCCAGAGCTTGGTGGGGCTCCATATGGTCGAGATCAAAGGTGTTGCTGGGTGCATGGTTCTGCTTTATTTCCAAGCACTGCTGTTAATTAGAAAACAAGATCAGAGGCAGTATTAAAATCCAATTAAATTGATATGAACAGATTGCCAAGTGATGTTCACTAATGTATAATTGAGCACCATGCAAATTTCGGTGGCTGGCTTTTGTTTTTTTCCCCCACACTCTGGAATGAATGATGAGGCTATGAAGTTTTTCTTCATTGTAAAAAACAAACAAGTTAATGCATTGATCTAGGGGGTATTGCCCTGGTGATTGATGAAAATGAGAGAGAAATAGTAAAGTGTGACTTTTTGAAGGGAGGGAGTAAAAATTCTTTTACTCTTCCTTTTTTTCTCCTTGGTTCCACACCCATTTCTTATGCACAGTGGCAGGCCTCGCTTTCTGTTGACATTCCATTGTTAATGATCCGGAGAAAGTTCCTCTGGATTTCAAGGATGGATTGAAAACAAATTTTGGAAGTTTGAAAACAAACATCACAGATAAAAAAGGATCTGTGTGCAGGTAGGTTTTGTTTTAGTATTAATGTCTTGTGTGTGTCTCCATGTATTAAAAAGAGGGAATTTGCCTGATTTGAGCTTATGAGCAAATCCCCCAAGGATGTAGACTCTGGGAGAAGATACTGGGAAGATGAGGAGAGGTCAATTTCACCAACAGAGGGGAGATGGCTGCCTGCCGAAAAGAAGCGGTTATCGAGAACAGAACGTGCGTCAGGAGTTGCCTGCTACTGTTGCAAAATCAAATTATTTGCTCACTGCAGATATAGCAGGTTTGTAAGCATGCTGTCAGTGTTAAGGTTTTTTTTTTTTTTTTTAAAGTACCACCAAAGACAACAGCGGATGGCAGTGCCTACATACTGGTGATGCACTCACAGCATTTGGGTTTTTGTTTTAATTCTCTTTAAAAAGAAGGCAATCTAATCAGCTCACTCCCAGGATTACAGCCTGGGTGTCGGGCAGTGAGGAAGACTCAGAGATAAGCAAGACCCTGGCCTTGGCCTTCAGGCATCCAGAAAAGGGGCACAAAGTATAGACAGACAAGCAGCATGAAGCCCAGGGAGAACATGCGGCTGCTTCCCAGCATGCATCTGCCTGCTGTCTCTTCCTGTCAGAGTCCTGATGGTGCTCAGGGAAACTGCCAGCTCACTATGGAATTCGGGAACTGGCGAGCCCCGTTCTGGGGGAGATCCTGATTGGTCTATGCCAGATGGTGTAACTCCATGTCTTGAGCCAGCAATGAGTTCTGGTGTGAACACGTGACTCACTTCTGGCCAATCAGATGTGGCATGACGGGCCTCTCCCTGGGGCTTCTGGGAAACGTTGTCCCAGATGACAAGAAGAGGCTCACGGGAAGCAAGAGTTGCTGCTGCCGCCATCTTGCTACCAGCCCAAGCATGAAGCTCACACATCAAGCAGGACCCAGAGAAACACAAAGAATCAGAACCAAGCACCCACTCAACCCCTGATATTCAGCACCTGAAACTCACACACCTCTGGACTTCTCTTTACATATGAAGGCCATTATGTATGCCTCACTAGGCCAGATTTTCTGTTCAATGCCACCAAAAACAACCTGACAGAGCCAGGATGAAACACCAGGGAAGAGGGCAAGTTTCAGCCCACTCCTGAGCGCAGGGGAAGCTTCCTAAAGAAAGCAGCCCTGTGTGTCCTTGTTCACAGCAGCTGTGGAATACAGAGTTAGGTTTGGTGGTTTGGTTGTTTAGCTGACTGGTTTTAGAGAAGACCTTCAGCAGATGGCTGGAAGACAGAATATAGTTATTAGTAGCCCCTCAGCTCATTTTAACAAAAAGGGGAGAAGAGTGACATTTGGTTTTTGGAGAGGTTTTTTCGGTTTTTTTTAAAAATCGCTTTATTGAGATATAATTCACATACCAACATACCGTACAATTCCTCCATTTAATTCATTGGTTTTCAGTGTATTCACAGAATTTTACAACCATCGTCTTTATTCAAGAATTTTTAATATTACTTGTATGTTACAACAGGAACTAGAAGAAATGTTTCTTTGGAACCCTTTTTAAGTGATCATTTAGAAATGGTTGTACTTACATTTTATGGGGTTTTTTTGGTATATTTTCTTTTCACATAAGTTTCATATGATGCTGTTTTTATTCCCCCAGATAATCACTGAGTTTTCTTAATCATTTTCCCAACTTCTGTCATGACACAAAATGCAATTCCTGGTGCGAATAAATATTTAAGCATATAGTCCTTAGAAGAAAAATATTGCTATAAACATAAGACTAAATATTTATAAGAAAACTATAAGTGTTAGTGCTTTATATTATTTAATTGAATATATTTATTATAGACCATTGTATTAGCATTGGTCAAAAAATTATATACAAAGCAAGGGTCCTGTCTCAAGGCTTGAATAAGACAAAATATAGGTGAGGCCACTCACAGTGGCTCTTTCCAATAGGTGTCTAGATGATGTTATTAAATAGAAGGAACATTTAATTGGTGAATGAGCCAAGTAAATACCATCATATAGTACTTGGGAGAAATTTAAATTTTTACCCCAAATGTTTTGTTAACTGTTAGGGTTTTTTCAGATGCTTTTAAACTGCAACTCTGTCTGTAATAACTATAGCTAACAATAATTATTAATAGTTGAAAGGTAACTTTGTTTATTGAGAATAAATATAATAGTTGACTTTCTTTCAAAGATAAAGTATGGACATGGTATCTTAAAAGAAGGCAAGAGAGTTCAGTGGTCCAAATTTGGGCCAAATTTGTGCTTCCCAAGTAGTTCCCTTTAAAAGCAGCTAGTACACACAAGAGGTATCTCTCTTTTTTTTTTTTTTTTTTTTTTTTTTTGAGACAGGGTCTCACTCTGCTGCCCAGGCTGGAGTGCAGTGGTGTGATCTCGACTCACTGCATCATCCACCTCCCAGCTCAAGTGATCCTCCCACCTCAGCCCTCCATGTAGCTGGGGCCACAGGCGCTCATCACCACACCTGGCTAATTTTTGTATTTTTTAGTAGAGACGGGGTTTCACAACGTGGCCCAGCCTGGTCTCGAACTCATGAGCTCAAGTGATCTGCCTGCCCTAGCCTGCCAAAGTGCTGGATTACAGGCATGAGCCACCGTGCCCGGCCTGAAGTATCTCTTTTAATTCTCCTCATGAACCTCTGACATAGGTTTCATTATTCCCATTTTGCAGGTGGGAAATGAGACTTTAAAAATTTGGTAACTTTCTCTGTTACAATCTCCCTTTGAACCCTACACATTTCCTTCATAGCCTTTACCACACAGTAAATAAATATTTTTGTAGTGGCTTTGTTGATATCTCCCTCCCTAGCTCTAGCCTCCAGGAGGAAAGTGCACCCATCTGCTCACTGCCATACTAATGGCCCCAGGCAGGGCAGGAGCTCTTCAAATGCTCTATGGATATGGCCAGCATCACTTAGCTAATGAGGGAGACAGCTGCCCTCTGAACCCAGTTCTGTCCATCTCCAAAAACCAAGCTCATAACCAATAGCCCACACTCCTTGCTAGCACAGCTGTCTCCCCAGCACCAGGCCTGTGACCCGACACAAGGTAGAACTCACTGAATGTTTGAAGAATGAGTGCCCATTACACAATCAAAAAGGCACAGATGAGGAAATGTGCCCACCTGGCTTCCAGGTGTGGAGCAGAAAAGATAGGCCGAGGACTCTGGCCGTCAGGATGTAGGATACCTGAGTTCAGGTCTACCCTGCAGCTGATGAACTGTGTGACTTTGAGTGGAACACTGCACTTTTCTGGGCCTTGGTCCACCACAAGAATAATCATACCAGATATACACAATTCCAAGGAAAATCCAACTTTCAAAGGGAAGAGATTCCTTCTCACGAATTCCCACCATCTGGTTATTCCTATGAAGCCTTGGTAGAGTGGCTTCAACTCTAATTCTGAACACTTTGTTACATAAGCTTCTGCAAGCCCTCATCCTGCTAGAATATGGTGTAATATATCTGTGTCTCAATCCCAACAAAAGACTTGGTCAGCAGTGGCTGCATAATCTGTGGGGCACAGCATAAAACGTAGAAGCAGAGGCACTTGCTCCAAAAGCAGGAAAAACGTGCCCTGCAAAGTACTGAAATGTACCCTCACTGTTCCTTCCTCTCTCTCCCTACTTGTCGTGGTGTTTTTGTTTGCTATGTATTGTCATTCTAAGTAAAGAAAAATTAAACTTAAATTATTAGTAGGAAGTGTATCATACATCTTTATATCGTGCAACTCCAGTTTAAACACAAATATAAGAGCATTTAACTCATGCATAGAATAATATACAATTTGTACTTTGCAGCTTGTACATGCATGTTGATTTCATTCTTACCAGAAAAATGGAAACGCTGCAGAAAATTAACTCCACTTTTCTATTTCACTTCTTCGTATGTGCACATTCTGCCAATACTCTATGGAAACTGAAAGTTTTCCAGGGCATGCTCACCTTGTATTGACCTGCAATCTTGCTGAACTTCTACACTGGGGGGGTCCACTAAGATTCTGTCAAGGAGACATTGAGAAGGCCACATGTGAATGGGACAGCAGGGCGCAGGGACATGCACGTTGCACTCAAGGCACATGCTCCATTGTCCCATTGAACTTCACTTACAAAACCTAAGTTTGGAAATAAAATTAATACCATTTGACCCAGCAATCCGATTACTGGGTATATCCCCAGAGGAATATAAATCATTCTACTATAAAGATACATGCATACGTATGTTCACTGCAGCACTAGTCACAATAGCAGAGACATGGAATCAACAAAAATGCCCATCAATGATAGACTGGATAAAGAAAATGTAGTACATATACACCATGGAATGCTATACAGCCATGAAAAGGAATGAGATCATGTCCTTTGCAGGAACATGGATGAAGCTGGAAGCCATTATCCTCAGCAAACTAACGCAGGAACAGAAAACCAAACACTGCATGTTCTCACTTATAAGTGGGAGCTGAACAATGAGAACACATGGACACAGGGAGAAGAACAACACACACTGGGGCCTGTTGGGGGAAGCCAGCGGGGGAGAACATTAGTCAAAAGAATTAATGCATGCTGGGCTTAATACCTAGGTGATGGGTTGATAGGTACAGCAAATCACCATGGCACACATTTAAGTATGTAACAAACCTGCACATCCTGCACCTGTACACCAGAACTTAAACAAATAAAATAATTTTTAAAATGTTTTTTTAAGAAAAAGAATTTCAAGACAGAAAGAACAGAGCATTAAAGCAAGTCTAGGACCCTTTTGAGCACAAGACCTTGTGTGTTTGCCCAGGTCGCATGCCTGTGAAGGCAGCCCTGGACTCTGCTGTTGGCTCAGCCATTTTTAATGGTCAAGCTGTCCAACCTGAGATCTGGAACTCTCTAGAGCACCCAGAAGCCCAACACTCCAATGCCAAGAATGCCCATGGCTCGCGGCATAAAACTGGACCTTAACAATCATATTTCTTCCAGATTTTTCATTATTTCAAACACTAGAGCTAAATTCTTTTGTACCCAGCCTTATTCCAAATATATTCTAATTTGATTTAGGAAATGCATTTAGTAAACTAAAAATAAAGAAATAATTTAGGGTGAAGGGACCTTGCCATTATCAATACCATGTCCTCTTTCTCTTACCAGACAGTAAGATGGTATCTAAAGCCATTTTATTTTCAGCAGAATACATCGCATGTCATTGAAAATAGATGATGCCTAATAATTGCCGAATGACTAAATGAAACATGCAGGAGTCACTTTTTTTGACTAAACAACATGCCTTGTGATGGCCAGCTCATTTTTTAACTATTTAACTAGCAGTACTTGAGAAAATTTATACAGCGTAGTTTGAGTTTGTATTAAACCTGCGAAGCCTTTTTATTTGCTTCTCATCTGATGCAAAAAATACGTTTCCAGTGTAAGCTATTTTAGCCCCATTTGGCAAATGAAACCCTGGAAAGGAAAATGACTCGCCAATCATAACACAGAAGATACACACGCGTTTCAAATTCGGTTCTTTCTGACTCCAGGACTTTCCAGGACATAAGCCTTGGAGTAATCACTTTTGGCTAAAGGAATTCTTAAAAAGGGAGTAAAATGATCTGGAGAGAACAAAAAAAGTGGGATTCTTCATAGAATGCAAATCAGCAATTGCCTTTGGCTGAAGCCCCACGGATGATTCGAAACTCCAGCGAAGTGTCTGGTGGGCCCCCAGTGAGCCTTGGCCCGCAGTCCAGCCCAACTCCTGAGTCAGGATGACTGATGGTTCCACCCCATAAAGTAGACCCATATTCGAATTACATCACAGTGCATTTCTCACATGCAGGAAAGAAACAATTGAAATCGACCACAGAAGATGGTTAGTGAGGCTTCCAAACCAGCCATCTAATAAATGCAGGCTTCCCTTGTTTATCAACTCCAATTACAAATTGGGAGCAAATCCACCATGGGTTGCTGTATTGCAATTGGTATGTATGGAGGCTTCCGGACACAGGTTGGAGATCTTTCACATTCAATATCATGTATGTTGAGTGACTAAGGCCTGGGTCATCCAGACTGTAGGGAGGGCCCATGGTGAGGTTCTCCCAGATGCTTCCCGGCAGGCCGTGGGCTGCAGACCTCACAAGGAGGCCCAGTGCCCTCTGCTCTCCTCTCTTCTCAAAGGCTTCCTTTGCTCAACAAGCACTCGTTCTTTAATCACTGCAAAACATCCAGCCGTGTTCTGGGGCACAAAGCTGTCTCCCTGAGTTCAGAGTCAAGGAGGAGATGCATGGGGGTGGAGCAGCAGACACAGGGCAGGAGGAGATGCATGGGGGTGGAGCAGCAGACAGAGGGCAGGACAGGACACTGAGGGAGCTTGGGGGCCAGAGGGTTCCCGGGGAGTGTGGGACTCCTGCACCTTTATCCTCAGCCCCTCCAAGTCCTGTGTCCTGCAGTCCTTGTCTGTCAGGGAGGCCCGGCTCTTAGCCCACACCGGGAGGAACACACGAGAAGGAGCAGGGTTGGAAACAGGCTGGACACTTGCCTCAAGGGACCCCTGCCCAATCTTCTGTTCCTGGACTCCTTGCTCAACCCAGAGAACATCCACTTGGAACCCAGAATTCCAGTATCTGCTTCGTGATCCCCAAACAAGCCCCTGACTCCAGGGTGTGGCCAGCTGAGATCAACAGAGAAAATGACCTTCGCTCATCAGCTCGGCCCCCCTCCTGAGGCATTAGAGAGCAGGCCCCCGCTCATCCTGACGTTGTCTCCACCACTCACGCCAGGAGCCAGTGATGGTCCAGCCCTGGAAGTCGCCCACAGAGAAGCAGCTCGAGGGTGCAGGAGGCTGACGGGCGCCCAGGTGTCAGACACGACGGCCCAGACACCTGCCTGGCTATCACTGAGCCTCGGTTTCCATGAACTCGGGACACCAGCTTGGTGTTTTCAGGACATGATGACTACAGGGAGAGGAACCCCACTCAATCTGCTCAAACAGGGGACAGAAGGGGAGGGGACGAGGCGAGGGAGGGTGCCTGCGGAGGGGCAACAAACATCACGGGGCAGGAGGACAACAAAGCAGGGCTGACACTTGGGGTCAGCCATGGAGAACAGAAGTCTTTTTTCTCTGGCTTTATCCCACATACCTGACACACACACACACACACACACACATATCAACAGGCACACATGCACACACATTCATGCCCACACATTTACACAGTCTCACACATTCACACACGTGCATTTGCATGCACACACACATTCACACCCACACACATTCACACATGCACACACATTCACACACGCACACACATTCACACACACGTGCGCGCGCGCACATTCACACCCACACACATTCACACATGCACGCACACATGTTCACACACGCACACACATTCACACACACGTGCGCGTGCGCACATTCACACCCACACACATGCACGCACACACGGTCACACACGCACACACATTCACACACATGTGTGCGCGCGCACATTCACACCCACGCAGATTCACACATGCACGCACACACACATTCACATGCACACACACATGCACACATGCACATTCATACACACACACACTCCTTTCCCTCTTTCTCTGGGGTCTCCTGCCCTCCTGCCTCTGCCTCTCCCCTCTCTCTTCTCCACAGACTGGCTTCATCTGCTGGGGCACAGGCTGCCAGAGGCAGTCGCCATGGCTGTCAATCCCTCACAGGCTAAACCCACAGAGCCACCCAATTCGGCCTCCCTGAGTTCTAATTCCAAGAGAAGTTTCCAAGGAGGAAAAACAAAACTTCCCATTAGGTAAGGTGTCCACCCTGATCCCGCCAGCTGCAGCCAGAGCCATGTGGCCGTGTGTCCAAAGGGCTGCCCCTTGGGTTCTGTGGGCCAGTCAGCAGGTCCCTAAGGTGGAGCACAGGTGGGCTGCCATGTCTGACACATCCCAAGCTTCCTCAAAGGGCTAGTTAGGGGGACAGTGTTTGCTTGTAACCCTGGGAACTGAGCTACACGCCCTCCTGAGCTGCCGAGGATGAGATCATGGGGTCTTCTCACTGCAGAACACTACTGCCCACTCTCCTGCCTTTGTTCTTCTATCTCATTCGATTCTGTGGCCAAGAAAACCTGAAGCCAGCTGACCTGCCCAAGGTCATCCAGCCAATAAGAAAGTGACCTCAGATTTAAACCAAGACCATCTTATGCTGAACTTAGTTCCTTTCCCACCCCATCACAATTTCCTCTGGGCTTGTTTCTACAGCCCCGTCCTATTACCAGGACACTTTTCAGGACCTCACTGGAGCGCCCTGCAGCCTTGTGAGTCAGGACATGGTCTTCTCACCTTCCAGATAAGCAAACTGTGCCAGGGAGAGATAACCTGACTTGCCCAAGGTCACATAGCCACGAAGTGGTAGCACCAGGCTTCAAACTCATGTCTGGCTGGCTCCAAAGGCTTTTTTTTTTTTTTTTCAACATCATACCAGGTCCATAGAGACATCTTAGAACCACTAAATTGTAAAATTTTGTGAGCTGAGAAATCAATGACCTATTTTTCCATGGATCCATTTAATACCACATCACTGGGTGTCATGAGACCTGGTGGCATTGAGGTGGGAATAATTGCAATGATGTGTCTGGTGCTTTACAGGTGACAACTTGCTTTCTCATGGAATATCTTGGAAGTCATCTAATCATTCCCTCTACTTGATTTACAAATACCCTACCAATGTGTGGTGTAAGGTACCAATATGGTTTGGCTCTGTGTCCCCACCCAAATATCATCTCAGATTATAATCCCTGTAATCCCTACATGTCAAGGTGACATGACCAGGTGGGAGGTGGCTGCATCATGGGGGCAGTTTCCCCCATGCTGTTCTCCTGATAATGAGGGAGTTCTCATGAGATCTGATGGTTGTATAAGCATCTGGCATTTTCTCAGCCTCACTCTTCTCTCTCCTGTCACCTTGTGAAAAAGATCCTTGCTTCCCCCTCACCTTCTGCCAGGATTGCAAGTTTCCATTCTCTGGTATTTCTTTATAGCAATGTGAGGATAGACTAGTACAGGTACTCACATCACAGTTGAGGGAGAAAGAGAGCATTCATTCCACCCTAGCTCTGGCAGGCATTGTGAGAGCAGAAGCCTGTTTCATTCTCCCGACAGCCCAGTGAGGTCTATGATCTTAGCTCTATTTTATGGATGAAGAACTGGGGCTCAAAGAAGCAAAGATGCCTGACCTGGAGAAGGTTTATGCAAAAGGCCATGAGGAGTGAAAGGATGCTGTATCCATCTGTCCTTGCGCAGTTTCACTTTGTTCAATCCAGGGTTTACCTCCCTTGACTGACTACAGGGCATCAGCCTAGTACTATCTGAGGAACACGCTTGCTGAAGCCTCATTCTGTGGCGTACCCCCGGAGCTGACTGTGTATTCTTCTACGTGACCACAGTCATGGCTCCTGCTTTCAAGTGCAGATCTATGCATGCCTCTCCTCGCCATCTCAGGTAGGGGCAAGACCTGCTGCGGGCTGTACAGGAAGCATAACAGCTTCTGCTTCTGGGGAGGCTTCAGGGAGCTTCCAGTCAAGGCGGAAGGCAAAGGGGTAGCAAGCACTTCACGTGGCCAGAGCAGGAGGAGGGCGGGGGGAGGTGTCACACACTGTTTTAACCAAACTACATCTCATGAGAACTCTATCGTAAGAATAGCACCAAAGGGATGATGCTAAACTATTCATGAGAAATCACCCTCGTGATCCAATCGCCTCCCACCAGGCCCTACCTCCAACACTGGGGATTATAACTGAACATGAGATTTGGGCGGGGACACAGATCCAAACCGTATCAGATGTTTAGGGCACCTCCACACCCTTCAATTACTTTCTTCTGCCACTGCTAACCTCTATTTGCTTGTCCTCTCCTTTGGCAGAAAAGAGGGCCCTGTCAAGCTTACAATGTCACTGAGTACCAAGGCAAAAATGTCCCCAGCACTGAAGAAAGCACACCTTCCCGCGTGGAAAAGGCTGTGTTTGCCATCAGAATGGAGATTTTGCCCCTTTATGCATTCCGGAACTTAGGAAAAATCGAAGAGTTGAGGTTAGCGGGGCCTGGAAAGTACGATAAAAGCAGGGAAGATCACCCCAAATGGGATCCAAAGAAAATGGGCTATTGGCTGTAATGAATCCTGAGAAGCCTCAGCTCTGGAACAGTAATTGAGGCTTAAGAAAAAAACAGAAACAGAAAAGAGAGGCCCCGTGGCCAGCTGAGCTGGAACAACCACAGGAATCACAGAGACTCCCTGTCGTCAGGGCACTCTCCCACCCTAACTGCAGGCCCATTTCGGCCCCTTTCTCTGCCTGGCATCTGGCACCTTGCTGCTGAGCTCGGCTTTAAGAAGCTGCCAGTGTGTTGGCTCTGTCCTTAGAAATCCTTTTGATCTTGAACTTGAGAACTTTTCATCATTCACTAAAATGAGAGGGAAGTGGAGGACACACGGGGACCACCCAAGTAGACCTGGGGGAGAGGGGTCTCCGCATTGGTGGGGAGAGAGCTGCCAGGGTGAGTCTTCATGCAGGAAGCACTGGGTCCCCTCCAGGAGCTCCAGCAAGTTGGCATGATAACAGCATGACTGGGCCCCAGCCAGAAGGCAGAGGAGCAGGGAGAGCGCCCCTCTGCACATGGGTGAGGCAGCCCTGGCTTCGGAAGACGCCATCCACCCCATAGGGCTCCCGGAAGTCCAGCTGGCAGCAAGGCGTCACATGCACTTTGTCTGGGAGGGCAAGGAGAGACATGCATGGATCTTTACCTCGAAGTAGTGACCGTGACTGTGGTCACGTATAAAGATACACAGTCGGCTACAGGGTGTACGCCACAGAATGAGGCTTCAGCAAGCGTGTTCCTCAGATGCTGCTAGGCTGATGCCCCACAGTCAGTCAAAGGAGGTAAACCCTGGAGTCAATAAAGTGAAACACATTTCTCGGCTGCAGGACTTCTCAGAGCCTTTACTGTGTGAATTTCCACCGTGACTCTCCAAGAGGGGATAGAAAATACAAGGTTTCCCAGACTTACTTGGCCATAGAATTTTATCTCCAGATATTGATGTTCCAATTTGGGACGTGCCATGGGTCAACGATGTGGAGGCCTGAGACCCCACATTGGATGGCACAGTACCTAGGCAGGGAGCCCACACAGACTCCTCAGGTATAGCTGGGACACCTCTACTCTGGGGATCTGGAGCCAACATCAGTGCTGGTTGGGAGAGAGAATGGTTGGGAGGTCCCATCATTGTGTCTGATGCAGGTACTCGCTCTGCAGTCTCAGCCCCTCACATGCCCCTCTCACGCCTGAGGGTGGTCCTGCAAGTGAAGCACATGCAGATCCCCTTCCCTCAGCCCTGTGTACCCCGTGATTTGAGTGCAGCTCTGGTGGTCGCCTCCATGCACTTTGCCAGTGCCCCACCACCAGTACCCATGGTGGGGTCTCGCTGCTCCTCTGGAGCCACAGAAGACTGCGTGGCCCAAGAGCAGGTGCAGCCCAGAGTATGGGATGTGGCATTCCCCAAAACAGTAATCATCCAAGAGGTCGGGAGCCCCTGCCTCCCATCCTTCGAGGGAACACCCCAAGGCCTGCCCCGCACACTTCCTCACAATCCCCAGAGAGCTGGAGCCCCAGCTCCCTGCAGTGGTGACCAGCGGGGCAACGCCTTTTTATCAGCCTCTCCCCTTCCCTACCTCACTCGCCCAGCTCCCTCCCAAACAAACTGTCTGCACCCAAGTCCTTGCCCTGGTCTCCGCTTTCAGGGGAACCTAAACAGAGACCATCAGTGGGTGCTATGTTACAAGCCCCAAAGCACCCGCTAAGCAGACTGGCCTGAAATGGAACGGCCACCTGGGAGGCAGTGAGCTCCGGTCCCCAGAAACACAGAGGAAGATGAAGGTCCAAGACCAGGGCTGTTAACAAACAAACAGCCGGTTGTCGTAAGCGGGAACCCAGCCATGGGTTAGGAATTTGGAACTAGTGACATCAAAATGTCTGTCCATGTTGGTGGCTGTGCCTTCCCTAAGGACAAAATTATTGTGTTTTCTTTCTCCTGTGTATTCATGGTCAATGCCCAGGTTCTAGATCCTGCCCAAGAGGCTGGAGTCAGCCCATGAGAAGCGGGGAGGGCACAGACCAGGAGCCCGGGATCAGCCCCAAGAACCCGGTGGCAGTCTCCATGACGACTGACGTGGAGGTACGCTCAGCCAGAGTGGGACCAGCAATGGAGCCGGGGAGGCAGCAATGGCCCTGGCTGGGAGGCAGAGCCGAGCACAGGGCACAGGGTCACTGCTAAGACAGCGGGCATGGCCAAGGGGAGGGCTCAGAGCCATGACTGGGCCAGGTGGAGCAGGCTGGAAGCTGGGGTAGGTGGCCAGTGCCGTGTGGCCAGTGCAGCCTGCAGGCTTCCGGGAGCAGCACAGGGCGAGGACGCCTGCCGGAGCCAGTGGGTGCTATCTGGAGATGAAAAACAGATGCGGGCCACAAATAAGCAACTCCCCAAACAGAAAAAATACGCAAGTTCCAAGCTTGTGAAAAGCTCTCCATCTTCCCCATCAATCAAATAAATGCAAACTAAAGTGATCCTGCTCTCTTTGTTTTCCTTGTCAACTTAGCAAAGTTATTTTAAAAAGGTAAAATTTTAATAAACATTATTTATTGCACTGGCCAAGGAGCAAACAAAAGGGGGTCCCCAAAATGTTGATGAAAGAATAACTTGGTTCTCCCTTTCTGGAATCAATTCAGCAATATGTGTCAACAGACCAAGAGGGTACATGCCCATCTCAAGAAATGTATCCTAAGGAATTGGCACAATAGAAAAAGATTTATCTACATGAATGCTCACTGCAGTATTACTAATTACAGAAAAAAAAAAAAAAAAACTGGCTAGGCGAGGTGGCTCATGCCTGTAATCCCAGCACTTTGGGAAGCTGATGCGGGCAGATCACGAGGTCAGGAGATCGAGACCATCCTGGCTAACACGGTGAAACCCCATCTCTACTAAAAATACAAAAAAATTAGCCAGGCGTGGTGGCGGGCGCCTGTAGTCCCAGCTACTCGGAAGGCTTAGGTGGGAGAATGGCGTAAACCCGGGAGGCAGAGCTTGCAGTGAGCCGAGATCACGCCACTGCACTTCAGCCTGGGCGACACAGCGAGACTCCATCTCAAAAAACAAAAACAAAAAAAAACTGAAATAACCAAAAGGTCAAATAACTGGAAATCAGATATAAGAAATACATGGTATTCCTATACAAAAGAACATTTCAAAAAACAATGTAGAAGACGTGTGATTTGGAAATATGTTTATGATGCAGAGTCCAGTGGGGAAGGCAGGAAATAAACTTGTTATAATATGATTCATTTCATAAACAAGACACAAACATGAGATGTGTCACTTCATTTAAAAAGCTGCGTTCCCTGTGGTCTAGTGTCAGAGCTGTGTCCTATTTAGAGGGGCCAGCTCAGGTCCCCCCTCCCCCAACCCGAGATCTGAGAATGACCTTCACCATCCATAACACCCACTAACCCTGAATGTGTGTGTTTGGTTTCACTTCTTACTCATGTGCTAGCTTGAGGGTAAGCCTCGGTTTCCTCATCTGTAAAATGGGAGCGACACTGTCTGTTTCATGGGAGACTTCTTGAAAGCTGTGGCACATGGCCTGGATCATGGTCATCACTAACGGTGTATTAGTGCCTCCTGTCCCCTCTTGGTCAGTCCCTATGCCTAGAGAGTCAAAGGTCAAACCAAACCACATAGAAAGCAAAAGCAACAGGCGGAGTGCTGGCTAAACTCAGGTGCTCCCAGAGCCTGGGGAAGGCCCCACATCACAGCAGGTGCTCCACACCAGTGAGTCACATTTGTAGCTTGTCAGGCCTGGGGGACCTCAGAGGGGATGGGGTCCACCCTCCCCACACCTGGCAGCTGGCCTTCCACTCATCACTCCACCGCCATGCAAGTGACTGAGAGATTTGTGCACACATTTACAACGCCAAAAAGAAAAAAAAGTGAAGGCAATCCAAATTCATCAATATGAGAATACAAAGAGCATAATTCATACAATGGATATAATTCATGTAATGGAATACGACCCAGCGACCGCAGACTCATCCAGCCGTGGAGATGAATCCCAGAGGCACGTGCTGAGGGCAAACAGCAGGTGCAAAAGAGAGCACATAGCATGGCTCCCTCTGCATGAGTCTCGACGGGGAAAAGCTAATCTGGGTGGCACAAAACAGTAGCCGCCTCTGGCTGGGACTGGGAAGGAGGGGATAGACCAATAAGGGACACAAAGAACTTTATGGGGCATGGCAATGCTCTATAGCTTGGAGTGATGTTTGAAGAAATGTATACATTTGTCAAAATTCATCCATCTGGACCCTTAAGAGCTTGAGGCTCTGACATACACAAATAGACCTCAATTTAAAAATTGTATCTGTGCGGGCACACAGTGAGCACCTCACATACGTGGTCATCATTACGATGAGTGTGCCAACCGTATGGACTCCCAGGACATCGGAGTTCGCAGGACCCTTGGAAATCCCTCGCCCAGGCACTCGGTCATTTTCCTGCCATGGAATCTTCCGACCAATGAGTGAAGCCCGGTACCTTTTCTCAGAATCAAGTTTTGCCTGCATGAAATAAAATGCCATAAACTATATATGACGACAAAGAAAACCAATTATTTTGAAAGTTATCAAATATTAACAGATTTGTGACCTAGAAATGCATGTGCTTCTTTATTAACGCATTAAATAACAAGCCCACCAGAGGTTCTAATAACTATCAATCATTTCAAAGTATCGAGGAGTGGAAATGGCATTTTGAATTTTCTGCAGCCACGGCCACGGAAAAGGAAAATATCTGAGATTCCAACTGGTACCCAAGTCACAGGCACTGTGCATACGATGCCTACCTAGTCCTGCATACTCTACAAACTGAGGGTAGAGAAAACAAAGCTGCAGTTGCATTTCCTCAGCCAGGTTCACAGACCTGTCCACAGACCCTTTGTCTCCTTGTAAGACCTCCGCCTTAGTCCAGCTATCTCTAGCTGCAGAGGAGGAAATGGAAACCAAGAGGGGAGTTGTTATTCCAAAGCTGTAGGAAGCCTGAACTCAGACCCTGGGTCCTGCCCCCTCAGGGCAGCCTCTGTCCTATAGAGATAAAACACATAAAGCATTTAGCACAGAGCCCAGCATGGGGGAGCCTCGGCACTAAGACACGGCTGACTGTGATCCCAAGCGCTCGGGCAGGCAAAGGCAGGGATGTGTGTTCACACACACACACACACACACACGTGAGCACACACATACACACACACAGGTCCTGCCTGGGGGAGTGCCCTGGATCCCACAACCCCTGTTGGACCCCAGCCCAGAATGTGGGCAACCCCCGCCTAGCCGTGGTCAGCAGGCCCGCGTCCACCCGAGGCTGGCAGGCTGGCAGTCAGCAGATGCCCACTGCGCACCGGGCCTCTGCCCACATTAACTCCCTGCTGGGATAATTCTTCTCCAGTCCTTTTTTTCCGGCCACCAAGTGGGCCTGCCACCACACTGCTGTTTTTCGTCTTGTTAATTGAGTCATTTATTTCGTTAAAAGGTGAAACTTTATCAGGGCTTACGTGCCAAGTGTGAGAAGGTGTATTTAATGATACATCAAATGGCCGCTGCTTCAGGTGCCTCAGTATTTAGAGATGGTGCAGCTGGGGGATGGAGAGGCGTAGGATAGAGCCCAGGCCATGCAATTAAATTATTCTGATTCAAAGAAATAGGCCCAAGTTCATTTCCAGGCAATGTTTGCATCAAGGTGCACACTGCGACCTGTCCCTCCATCCAGAAAAACTCCCGATGTAAGCATCGGAGCTCAGGGGTGGGAACTGCCTCCTATCCATTCCTGTCCCCAGGACATCCTGGTGGCTCTGCCCACACTGTCCTAGGCGCCTGCCACCACGTCAGGCTAACTTTTTGTATTTTTAGTAGAGACAGGGTTTCACCACGTTGGCCAGGCTGGTCTCGAACTCCTGATCTCGTGATCCACCCACCTTGACCTCCCAAAGTGCTGGGATTACAGGCGTAAGCCACCGTGCAGGGCATCTCCTTTTGCTCTGGGCTCCCTGGGGCCCCACCTCCAAATGTTCCAGGCCTCTCAGAGGAGGGTACAGGAGATCAATTGGCCCCACCCACTCCCACTGGACCAACCACCTGCCCTCCCCACAATACCCCACCCCATCTCACCCATTCACTTGCTCATTCACCACCAACCCTCCATTCTGAGGCCACCAGCGGACTTCCCAAAGTCCAGAGCTCAGCAGGCTCTTCCCCTGCCACGATCTTCAGTGCTCTGGCCTGCATTGGTCCTTTCAGATAAGGTCCAAGTGCCCTGAACAAGGGTCCAAGGCCTTCCTGGCCTGGCCCCAGTGGCCCTCCAGACCTCCCCCTCCGCCCACACTCCATGCTGTCCTAGAAGTCGATGCCTCGAAATAAGCCTCTACCCAAGATCATCTTCTTTCCCCTTCTCCTAATTTGGTGTATCTGAGCCCACTAGGATCACTCATGAAACTTTTTAGGAATGCCAGTGCCCAGATCCCACCCAAGACAAACTGAATCAGAGCCTCAAGGCCCAGCATAGAATACCAGGTGATTCCTTGTGCAGCCAGGGTTGAGAACCAGGGTTTCACATCCGACTTGCCCTTTGAGGCCAGACATGCTCATCACCTCCTCCAGGAAGCCTTCCTGGCCTCTGTCTCCAAGTCTCTCACCACCCAAGGGTAAATGGGGGCCCTTATTCTAAACCCTTCCTCTGGATTCCCTCTCTGAAAGCAGGTGTTGTAATAATCAGGGTCTCCCTGTATGGGGCACTCCTGAGGGTCTAGTGGCTGGACCAGTAGGAGGAAGCCCAGAGCCTGGCCACAGAAGGTCTTCAGGGATGTCCAGTGAGGTCTGTGTGGTGTGGATAACCCCCCTACACACCACGATGTGCCATCAAGGGGAGCTGCAATCACAGATGCCCAAACAGTGGATCAGGGGCATGGGGCTCTGCTCTGGTCCTACTCAAGCATCTGGAGCAAGTGTCCGGGACAGGAGGAAGGGATAGCAGGAAGCTGGAGACTCCCAGCCAACAAGGGCAACAGGGAATCTTTCAGTCCAATGACAGGAGGCAGCAAAAAGTAGTTAGAAGAGCCAGGACGCCGGAATTCCACCCAGCCGTGCCACTTGCCAGCTGGGTTACCTTGGCTGACTCACTCCACCTTGCTGAGTCTGTTTCCTCATCTGCGAGGTGGGGTGGTTGTCCTCCACCTCCAGGGATTTGGGGGAGACGTCACCACAAGACCTATGTGAAGTGCCAGGCACAGTGCCTGCATGTCGTAGCTTCAGAGATGATGATGTCCCCCTGAACCCTGTCTTCTTTCACTGTGTAGCTTTTCCTGTCTTCTTTAGAGTGCGCTTAAAGAAGCTCAGTCCACCTGTGGTCTGCAGGCAGGTGCCATGCATGTGCTGCTCTTTCCTTTGCACATTCAGGAGATTCCCATGTGGAGTGAGGTCAGCCTTTTGTTCACTTCGCTCTGATGGTTTTCTAAAAAACACAATGGAACTGCTGGGCTGGAGATGTTCAGATGGTCAGAAGGCTGTCTCCCCTTGATCAGCAGGTTTCACTTTACTTCCATTCCAACCTGCATTTATTAAGCACCAGTTGTATGCAAGCGCCCTTGCTAGGGGACCAGGAGGCCAAAGGAGCTCATATATTTTGGTAGTTCTGCATTTTCAGTTTGTCACCTCATTGGGAACATTGGTATGCCATGGGGGTGGGGTCACCAGATGTGTTTGCACCCTGTCCCAGGACACGGGGAACATGCAGTTACCAGGGCTCAAGATGCTGCTATGGAGCAGGTGAGGCTAAACAGAAAACAGCACCCATTTCCTGGTTTTCAGTGAGAAACTAAAATGCTTATTCACAAAATCTCTTTCCACAATTAAAAGGCAAAGCCCAAAGACACATGTGTTTTTAAGGAGCACTCAGCCTTCTCCCAAACATCAGTCATAAGGACAGCCACACCCTTGTTTCTTACCACCGTGTCTTGGTGATTTCTGAAATGTTTGTGGACTATGAGGGCTCTACTTTCCAAGGGACACCTGGACCTGGTCCCAGGAAAGACTGCAAGCAGGACTGACCACAGGAAAAAAAATAACCTGAATCCATACCTCACACCATACACAAAAATCAACTCAAAACGGATCATGGACCTACATGTAAAAACCTAAAATTACAAATTTTCTAGGAGAAAATGTAGGAAACAAAGTCATCATGGCCTCATTTTTCTGCCTCTGGGCATTTTCTCAGGCCATTCTCTCTACCTGGATTAACCTCTCCTTAAACTTTATGCATCAAGGTGTTACATGAATAATTATTCTTTCAAATCTCTAATTTTTCAGGACCCATGTTAAATATGATCTTTTCCACCATCTCTGAACATTTCAGGCAGAATTTCTCTCTCTTGCTTCAACATTTCTGAATCCATTCTAGTTTTTCTGTATTTCTCATTCACTGTCTAGAGTTTGTGGTATGAATATGTATGTCCTAATTTTCCTATAAGACAGGGAGCTCCTGGAAGGCAAAGAGCATATCTAATTCATACTGTGATTTCTCACAGTGCCTAACAAGGCATTGGACACAGAGGAGCATTTCCTGTGCTAACCTTTAGGAAGACTTACTATATGCCAGGGAAGTGATGGAAGTGGCAGCATGGAACCTGCCCATGTGTTCTGCTGCTGACATTTAAAGAGCTAGAAACACACCTGAGAAATGAGGCCATCTAAGACCTTAATGATCTAAGAAAACATAAATCTTTAAGACCACCATTATATTGTGGGTCCTGAGCAACATACATTTGGGTAGTTCAACATCTTTAGCCACACATCCAGTTTAGTGGGCCAATCAGTACACACATGTAATGGGATTGCTTGATCACTCACAAATTGCATTGGTCATTTTTATAATTGTTTCTTATTTTTTGAATTCTCCCTCTATTTATTACCATTATATCACTGAAACAGGAGCTTGGCCTCAGTTCTAACATTGCTTGGCAATGTTTTAACATAAATTTACATCCAGGAAGGTAAGAAAACTGACTGGCAGGACGTGCAAGAATGTTCTGGTGTAGAGCAGCCCCCAGGGAGGTGAATTCAACCATTCCCAACGAGATGTAGGGAATCAGAAGGGAGGAAGGGCCTAGAACTGGTATCCACTGATTTCCTCATTCAATAAATATTTGAACGTGCCAGGGTCTGAGGTGGGTGCTGGAAATGCTGCCAGCAGTACCACCCATCCTCTCCTTTGAGGAAATTTCAGTACAACAAATATTTGAAAACTACAGTAAGCCCAGGATGCCCTGACCACACAAAGGAAGCCAGTTGTATTAGTTCGTTCTCATACTTCTATAAAGAACTATCTGAAACTGGGAAATTTATGAAGAAAAAAGGTCTAATTGGCTCACAGTTCCTCAGACTGTAAGAGGAAGCATGGTTGGGAGGCCTCTGGAAATTTACGACTACGGCAGAAGGTGAAGGAGAAGCAGGCATGTTCTACATGGCTGGAGCAGAAGGAAGAGAGCCAAGTGGGAGGGGCCACACACTTTTAAACAACCAGATCTCATGAGAACTCACTCACTGTAACAAGAATAGCCAGGGGGAAGTCCACCCCCAAGATCCAGTCACCTCCCACCAGGCCCCTTCTCCAACAATGGGGATTACAGTTCCACATCAGATTTGGGCAGAGACAGAAATCCAAACCATACCAGCACCTAACTTAGGCATGAGGGAAAGAGGGAAGATTTCCTGAAAGATGAGGCAGCAAGACAAGTCTATAATCTAAGGAAATCTATGATCTAATCAGACACAGGGAGAAATGTGCAGATCTTTCTGGGCAAAAGGCTACCTGCAGAAAAGCAGAAAGCCACTTTGGGCTTTTGGGAGAAGGACAGGGTCACAGCAACCAAGGATTGAATGAGCTACAAGTGGGAGCTGTCTGGAGCCAGAGGGCAATAAAAATCAGTTGACAAAGGGCAAAATGCAAAAGGCAAAGGGGCCTAAGGTGTGGGGCTCAGCATTTGGGCTTTACTTCAAAAGCAACAGGGACTCTGAGAAGTCAGAATACACAAGAGAGTACCTCTGATGGGCTGCCCTCAATGGGAGGAGCTGCAGAGCCTGTTTTCAGGACACGGGAGGCTTATAAATGGATGGTGTGTGCAGGAGAGGTTCCCAGACAATAGTCAAATCCTCAGAAAAACAAATGTGAAATCGCAAACTGAGATCAATGCCAGAAATACTAGTCAGGAGTGCTATGAGGACCTCAGGGGGTCAGGGAAAGCTTCCCAGCTTCCCAAAGCAGTGGCCTTTGGGCAGGGACCAAAGAGATGAGTGAACTCCCTGAGAAATAAGCCTCCAGCCACAGGGAACAACATGTGCTAAGGTTCTGGGAGTGGGGCACAGCTCTGGCCTCTGCTGGCCTCTCTGGGGTCGCCTTCTGCAAGCCCCAGGACACTGCATGCCCATCTCCTTGCTGGTATTTCTCATTCCTGAAGAAATGTATGCATTTGGCTTTTCCACTATATCACAAGCTGTTTGAGGGCAGGGTCTAAGGGTCTTTGGGCTTTTTGTGTTGCATGTTTGTCTGTTTTTGTCTCTGGCTTCCTTCCACTACCTGGCATGTGGTAGGTACTCAGTGAGTGGAGATTCTCATATTAATAGATTAATCTGGGGTTTCTCAGCCTTGGCACTGTTGACATTTGGGGCCAGATGCTACCTTGTTGTGGGGACTGTCCTGTACATAGTAGGATGTTTAGCAAAATCCCCTGTTTTACCTATTAGATGTTAGCAGTGTACCCATGCACACACACACTCACACACACCAGCATGACAAACAAAAATGTCTCTGGATATTACCAGGTGTCCCCTGAGAAGGAAAAATGCTTGCAGTTGTGAACCACTGGATCAGTCCAACCCAAGCTTTGGTTTTTCCAGGCAAGGAAACTGAGGAATAGAGATGCTCTGAAGGCCAGGCATTTTCTCCTTTCTCCCTAGAGAACTTCAAGAGACAAGTAAACAGTCGGGAGAGAAGTGAAAGTCAAGCAAGAAGGAGAGGAAATGGGCCTTTAAGAACACAGAGACATTCTTATCTTAACTCTTTTGCCATCACCAACTATTTAACCACCAGAGTTGATTCTCATCTTGTAAACAAAAGGGAAGCGTTCACCCAATAACGTCCTCACTCTCAGGCATTAAAAAAGGCCTGGCCCACTTTTTGATGGGGTTGTTTGTTTTTTTCTTGTAAATTTGTTTGAGTTCTTTGTAGGTTCTGGATATTAGCCCTTTGTCAGATGAGTAGATTGCAAAAATTTTCTCCCATTCTGTAGGTTGCCTGTTCACTCTGATGGTAGTTTCTTTTGCTGTGCAGAAGCTCTTTAGTTTAATTAGATCCCATTTGTCAATTTTGGCTTTTGTTGCCGTTGCTTTTGGTGTTTTAGACATGAAGTCCTTGCCCATGCCTATGTCCTGAATGGTATTACCTAGGTTTTCTTCCAGGGTTTTTATGGTATTAGGTCTAACATTTAAGTCTCTAATCCATCTTGAATTAATTTTCGTATAAGGAGTAAGGAAAGGATCCAGTTTCAGCTTTCTACTGATGGCTAGCCAATTTTCCCAGCACCATTTATTAAATAGGGAATCCTTTCCCCATTTCTTGTTTTTCTCAGGTTTGCATTGGGAGTTATACCTGATGTAAATGAGTTGATGGGTGCAGCACACCAGCATGGCACAAGTATACATATGTAACAAACCTGCACGTTATGCACATGTACCCTAGAACTTAAAGTATAATAATAATAAAATAAAAATTAAAAAAACAAAAAAACAACAACAAAAAAAAAACAGGCCTGGCCTCTCTCCAGACCCTGGGACAGGGTGGCAACTCTTGAGAGTCACCTGGTGCCTCTATGGGACAGGAGGCCCCACCACGCTGCCCTGGTGGAAGTAGGGCAGTCATGGCCCTGCCTCGGAAGCCTCAGCTAGTGCTCTGAGCAAACAGGCAAGATTGCTGAGAGGATTTCTCACACTCGAGTTTTCCAAACTAGAGGAGAAAAACCATAATTGAATGGATAAGAGTGTAGACAGATTACATAAGTTTGGATTCTGGCTCTGCCAGCCACTAGCAGCACAACATTAGCTAAATTAAAGAGACTCTCTGAGCCTCAGTTTCCTTACCAGTGAAATGGGCATAATTATGGCACCTCCCATGAGTTAATCGTGTACAGTCCTTAGCACAGTGAGGGCCAAGCACAGAGTAAGCACATGTATGTCACCTGCTGTTACTGTTGCCTCTACACACCAGCTCAAGAAAGTGGCTCTTTCCTGAAAGATCTAAAATATTTTAAGAATGGTAAGAAGGTTGTATGACATGCTATACTTGGGGAGACAGGAGGGGAGGAGAAACCCAGGTCTGCCACATAATCTGCCTTCTAATTTTGGTTTCCTCATTGACGGAAAGGAGGTAATGAAACCTTCTATAATGGACTGAATGTTTATGTCCCCCTAAAATTCATATGTTGAAATCCCATTCTCCCAAGGTGATAGTATTAGGAGGTGGAGAGTTTCAGAGATGATTAGGTCATGAGGGCAGAATTCTTATGAATGGGATTAGTGCTTTCATAAAACACACCTGAGAGAGCTCTCTCACCACTTCCACCATGTGAGGACACAATGAGAAGGCAACATCTATGAACCAGGAAGCAGACCCTCTCCAGACACTGAATCTGCAGCCACCTTGATCTTGGACTTCCCAGTCCCCAGAACCATAAGAAATAAACTTCTATTGTTTATAAGCCACCCAGTCTGTGGAATTCTTTCACAGCAGCCCAGATGGACTAAGACACCACCCCTGCTTGCTTGTCAAAGCAGTAGGAAGGGCCAAATTAGATCAGCATTTTCTTAACATTTTTTTCTATAACCCACAATAAAAAATAGATACCAAATCCAGTACACACACACACACACACATAATTGAACCAAAAATTTCACAAAACAATTATTAGCCTTATTATGTATAATGCACTCTGATGCATTTAATTCTCTTTGATTTAACTTTTGGCACTCAACAAAATTGGTCTTATGAGCTACTAATGAGTCATGACCTTCCATTAGGAAAACACTGAATCTTAGAATAAATGGGAGAGTAGTTGGTAAAAGTGCAGAGTGATTATCAAGCATGAGTTTTCATGTTAGTATTGAGTAATGTTCCAGTTAAGTGTTACTGCATATCAAGTAACCCTAAAACTTAGTGGCTTAATAAACCAACAATTTTTTTTATTAACTTTCACAGCTGGGAGGATTGATTGAGCCCAGCTGAGTAATTCTCTCCTGAATCAGCTGAGGTCATCTGAAAGCTCAACTGGCTGGCCTCTAAGATGGTGCACTCAGATGGTGAAAGTCAATGCTGACTGTTAATGGGACTGTCTATGCATGGCTTCTTCATGTGGCTTGGATTTCTCGCAATATGGTGGCTGGATTTGGAGAGAAAGCAAACCAAGAAGTCAGAAGAAAAACTGCCAGGCCATGAAGAGCCACGCCTGGACCTGGCACCGTGTCACTTCAGCCATAGTCTATTGGTCAGAGCAGCCACGGCATCATGCCAGATTCAAGCAGGTGGAGAAACAGATCCACCTCTTGATGGAAGGGTGGCAAGGTCACATTGAAGAGGAGTACATGGGATGGGAGACATGGCTGCCTCCATCGTTGGAAAATGCAATTGGCCAAAATTGTTGATAGGGCAGGACCTTCTCGATCCCATCTCAACTCCATGACAGTGGGTAGGTCACTTCACCTGTCAGAGTCCTCAGTTTTCTCAGCAGTAGAACAAGGGAATTGACTAAATATGTCAAAAGACCTTCCACCTTTACAGTGCTGCATTCAGAGTAAAGTCTGGGAACATATACCCACTGTCTAACATTTTGTGCATTTGACATAGACTAAAATCAATGCCTCTAACTCACCTTGATTCTTGCTTTGTATTTTTGACAAGTCCTGAACATTTGCCATTGGCTTTAGGGTCAGAAAAGATGGCTCTTTGTCCTCCTATCAGCCTGGCAAAGTCATATTGATAAGATCCTTATGTGTTCTCCTTGCTTTTCACTCCTCAGAGCCACCAAAACATGCATAAGATTCTGATTTGAGGTACCCATTTGGCCCAAACCATACAGGCACACAATAAATATTTGCAGTCGGCAGGGTAACTTGTTCTCCATCAGTCTTGCACAAGCTACACAGGAAAGAAGCAAAACCCACTAGGATTTTATGAAGCATCATTTTGTCAGGCTTAGGAAAGGTGGAAAAGAAATGCAGCAGCAACAACTACAAAAAGAACATATCTGCCACACTTCAAAATAATTCCAAATATAAACCAAAATGACTGCTTTTCAGAGGGAATCATATTTCTCGGCCATTGAATCAAGAAGCTATAGGCACTTAAAGTATTTGAATCTGTTCTCCTTCCCCTTGGATACAATCGCTAATCTTTCTTCCTTGCCTTCTTTCTTTTTTTCCTGGGGATGCAACCTACTTACCTGGCACATAAAATACTCATATGATGACACCCAGGCTTTAGAGATTTACATGAGAATCAGCAAACCTTATTTTAGCCCAATATAGAGAATGTGCAATGCATGGAGGGAACTCTGGACTTATTCCCCAGATAAGTCATTTATTTCTTTCCTCAAAGAAAAATCCAATATTCTGAGATCAGATGCATATTGAAGCTTTGGTGGAAAGGAACTAGACAGGGACTGGATTAACATGTTCATGTCAGCATCTCCCTGACACAGTGATCTGTGAGGTGAAGGGAACCTCCATGGTCGAATGATCCATGCTGGGCAGCAGTCTCCCACACAGTCATTCCCACAGAAGGCACACACCATCCTGGGATGGGAAGCTTCCCTTCTTATCAGCACATTTGGTCTCTTAACTCAATGTACCTAAACAATGCGTCAGAGATCTGAGGCCACTGGCACCCCAAAGCCCCTCCAGGTCTGTGCTTGCCTGCTGGACAGGGATGGGACAGGGGCTTCCATAACTGCCCAGGGGAGGACAATGGCCAACAGACAGCAAAACATCTGTGCCAATGTTTTGACATTATGCAAACAAACACCCTTAATGAAACATTTCCACATTGTTAGGAAGATAACTCAACGGGTGCACTTGAGGAAATTTCTCCCCTCTTTTTAGGAATTAATTGAATAAATATTTGGATCAAGCAGATGTCTTTTGCCAAGGCAAGGACCCTAATGAGGCTGTGCCCACCGGATGAGGAGTCCCCGAGGCCTTGCCTTTTGTATTTGAGAAGCATCTTGGTGCTCCCCAAAGTGTGCCTTCATGGCCCAAGCCCAGCAGTGGGAAGACAGGCGCCCCACGAGAGTCCAGCCCCCCAGAGAAAACCCATCACAAGGGCCCTCTCTCTGCTGGGGCAGTTTCCTTTCCCTTCACTTTGCGGTGTATCCATTTCATTCTAGACAAAATGGTGGGCTTGATGAGACAAGAACAAAGCAGCAGAAAAAATCAGCTCTGGCCTGAGTCTGATCACTTACCTCTCTGGTCTTCCATCTACTCATCTTGAAAATAGTGATCCTATTCCAGGCTGCGCCTACCACACAGGCTTACTGAAAGGATCAACCCTCACCCACACCAGAAAAAAAATGCAAATCATAGGCAGCCCCCACCCAGGCCTACTGAATCAGACCCCCATGGAGAGAGCCTGGACATCTGTGCGTTAGCAGTTTTCCCCAGATGATTCTAATATGCAGCCCTGTTAAGAACCATAGTTTAATCCAACTCTCTTTTGAGAAGGCTAAACAGCTTTTAAAACTGCAAAGTTCCTGATAGCCTTCCCATTGTTGCTGTTATGAGTGTGGATTGGCCCTATTTGCTGATGCTTTTAAACTGTCAGCGGAAAGAGTGGATGCCTGTGAACCCCTGGGTGTCCTCAAATGCTGATCAATTCACAAAACCAGGTTCTTAAGGGAACCTCCAAGGGCAGCTCATCCCCTCTCACCCTCTGGGCACTGTGGTCTGGTGTTGGCCTTAATCACCTACAAAGAGGCATCATCTGTATCTGCCATCTACAGAGGAAGTGCTGTGCTGAGAGGTACTTACAGCCATGTGAGTGTTCTAAATGGGGAAGTATGAGGTCTTAAACACTCTGAAGGGAACAGGACAGTTTGGGGGATATATGCATGGATGATTACCACATGCTGATCACCATACCAGACATCAGTGGTTAAGCAATGGTGTCCACATGCTCCTGCTTCCAGGGGGACCGCTAAGCAGATTGCACAGGAAATGCCCCAGCACTGCAGAATGGGGGATCTGTTTTCATGTTGCACAGGAAGTCCCAGCACTGCACAATGGAGGATCTGTTTCCAGGCTGCACTCTGAGCAGGAAATAAATCTTCATGACAAGATGGGTTCAATGACTCTTACATCCCTTACCATCTAAGAACAGCATTGATCCTGTAGAAACCATAGTGCAGTCCTCATGTCAGAGGCCAGGGGATGACCCGTGGGTCAGAGAGAGAGAGAGAGAGAGAGAGCTGCAGGGTCACATGATCACCTTCAGCCCAGAAGTCATCAAGGGAAGCAGGGTCTCCTCTGTGGCCCTTAAAAAGGCAACTTTGTGAGGACATGTTAGCAAAGCAAAGCCTTCTCAAAACAAGCCCTAGAGTTAGAGGGTAATACCTGAGGGTGCAGGAGACAAAGCAGGAGACACACGAGAATAGATCCAGACAAGCCAAGGCTGTTCCCCCAGGCATACGATAGAAGGTTTCTTCCCGTCCTCCACAAGGGAGATGAGAGACCAAAGTCAGAGGCCCCTGTTCCCCCTCCAGTGCTTCGGGTATATGAAAAGGTGTGATGGTGACTGCAGACTCTGTCCCAGGATGTGAGTGCTCCTACGCTCAGCAAGTCTTTCCACCATCTTCCTCCAAGCCCTGGGCCAAGGAGCCTCTTCCGATCTTCAGCAAGACCACCTGGCCCTTAGAGTCAGGATTCTGGTGTTTAAGGTGGGTCATGCAAGACACGCTGTCTCCTTAAGAACGTGCTCTCAACCAGACCCAGATCTGTCCCAAGTGTCCAATACAGTCCACAGGTTGTTCTGGCCAGAAATGCATGGTTGGCACCTTGTTCTGGAAATTCCTACATTATCATAATTACTCTTCACTCATGGTTGACTTTGGAGCAAATTTCAAGTCCATTTGAGAGGGGAATGGATTGGGAAGGCTGCTCGGCTTCTGGCGGACACGTCTACAGGCCACAGAAGTGAAGGAAGAGCAACACTCTCTCCTGCAGGGACCACGCCTGGGCGTTCACCAAACCCTCTCTCATCAGCTGTCTCCCAGGAGCCTCAAGGTAGGATGAGTGCTACTATTGCACTTGCTGCTTTAGGGATGAAACACGGGCTCAGGGAGACTGTGAGTTGTTCAACATCACAGGACTGGTGAGTGAGAAAGGAAGGACCTTGACCCAAGCCTTCCTTCAAGGTGTTGCAGCCCTGCAGGAGCATGTGTGACCAAGAAGGACAGCAGCTACCTATTGGGAACTTACTCTCAGGAACTACACTAAACATCCTAGAAACACCAAATTCAACTCTCACAAGACATCGAAAAAATAAAATTCAGAGAGGCTAATTATCTTCTCAAGGCCACACAGCCTGACCACAGCAGAACCAGTAACTGAAGACATCTGACTCCAGATGTGTTCATCTGGACCTACGCAACCTGTCTTAGCCTATCTGACTCCAGAGCTCAGGATATCCCCCCACCTCTGCCCCCAAGCAATTTCCAAACTGCACTCTAGAAGTGCTAAGTTTCCTCTGCAGAACCTCCAACCAAGCACCTGATGGAATGTCGGGGCAGGGGGTTCACTGAGTCACTGTCCAAGGAAGGACCCGGCCCAGCTACCAGCTCCTGGGAGATACTGAGAAAGGCAATAAAAGGCTCAAGGAGCCAGGTGCGGTGGCTCATGCCTGTAATCCCAACACTTTGGGAGGCTTGAGGTGGGCCGATCACTTGAGGTCAGGAGTTTGAGACAAGCCTGGCCAATATGATAAAGCCTCATATCTACTAAAGATACAAATATTAGCCAGGCATGGTTGCAAGCGCCTGTAATCCTAGCTACTTCAGAGGCTGAGGCAGGACAATCACTTGAACCTGGGAGGAGGAGGTTGCAGTGAGCCGAGATCAAGATCTCACCACTGCACTCCAGCCTGGGCAATAGAGCGAAACTCTGTCTCAAAAAAAAACCAAAAAAAAAACGGCTGGAGGAACTTGGTACACTGGTACACTGGAATGGACACGTTATGTCACACCAGAAGGTCACCAGATAATTGCACTCCAGGGAAGGACCCAGAGGACACGCCATTCACTAAGATCTCAGATCTCAGGAATGGGCTGGCGAGAGGCACACCTGCATACTGAAATGTACAGCAGCAGTGTCCCTCCTCTGGCTGACGACAGAAAAGGTCTCTGCAGAAATGGACTCCCTGACAGCAAGAGGGGTAATAGGTCTCCCAGAAGCAGAGGCCAGGTGGTGACTCTGTCACCACCAGAAGCCAGGTAGACACGATTACCATTATAAGTAGCCAGCGGGGAGTGGGCAACAGTCTAAATTCACAGTTTGGCCCGGAGCTATTGTAACTCGATTGCCTCTGTCATAATGCTTCCCAAAGAGACCTGGGCAGTTGGGGCACTGCACAGAATGCCATATTTATCTCTTACAGCAATGATATATTGCTTATTGGGTCAGATGAATAAGAAGCAGCCAGCAAAAGGTAGGCCTTGGTAAAACACATGCACCCCAATATCCCAAAAAAATGTGAGAGACCCAGTGGCCAGGGGCATAAGTATGGCATGGGGTATCCCACCACCCAAGAAGGGAGCACTGTGCCTGGCAGGCCTCTTTGCATGCTAAGGGCAGATATTCCAGACTCAGGAATATATCAGATGACAGGAGCTGCTGCCGACCTCCACGGGAACCAGGCTGTAGTGCAATCAACCCTGCCAGTAGGGCCATATTACCCAGAAGATGCTATGGTATTAGAAATATTGGTGGTGGGGAAAGGAGCTATGTGGAGCTTGCAGAAAGCCCCAGAGAAAAAAATCACAGTGCAGGACGCCCCAGGGGTTCTAAAGCAGGCATGTGCCATCTGCAATAGATAACTGGGCACCTTTTGAAAAATCACTCCTACCATGCCACTGGACTTTGATAGAGACATGTTAATACACACATGCTAACAAGTGACCATGTATCCAGAAGTGCCCATCACAAGCCAGGTTCTGTGGGACCCACCATGACCTGAGTTATGCAGCCCGCGGCAGCCATCACGAAGCAGACCTGGGGCCTCTAGGATGGATTTTGAGTAGGATCAGATGCCATAAGCAAGCTGCACTGCAGGTAGCCTGGCCCCTCTGTCAGGCAGCACAGCTGTGCCGACCTCTGTCCCTCAGCTCACACCAGTGCCTGTGTGTGGACTCCCTTACGAACCCTCCTACCGGGCAGAGCTTTGGGTGGTACCACTGTGTGCGGAAGGAGAAGTGGCTCGGGGATTAGAATACGTATGGACTCAGGAACAGTGGTGGACAGGGGTTATAAAGAGACATTGGGGACAAGAAAGTTTGCGGTCATGGCCTACAGGTGGGCATGTGGGGGAGGCACAAAGTGGGACAGTCCCTGAGGCATGTTAGTGCCCCCCAGAGAGCACCCCGCCCCAGCCACCCGCCATGGAGCATCTACAGCAGGAGAGACAGAGGCTGTGCATAGGATCCACCGGTTCCTCCAGGGCTCTCTTTCCCAGTCACATGGGAAATGGATAAGTGCAACCACCCCAGCCCGAGAAAGTCACACTGACCAGGAACTCAGACCACCGGGTAGACCAGCAGCGGTTCCAGCTGAGAGGGGAGGGTCTTCAGCAGGTGGTGAGGAGCTCAGCCACGATCGCCAGCTACAGTGCTGAGAGCAGCAAGCGCACCAGAGCTGTAGCTCGTCCAGTTAACCTGCTCTTCTACATTCCCTCCAGGAACACAGTGACCAGAATCCTGAAGGAGCCACTCCCCAGGTGTAGATACACTGGGCCCTATACATTCCCCACAGGGCTGGCTAAAGTGTCAGCCTGCATCCAACCCTCCTTCCTCCCCTGCCCACCCACAGGTATTGATCACTAATAAATACTCTGCCTGTCAAACTCCATCGCAGCATCTACTTCCAAGGAGGCTGACTTGCAGTTGTTGGGGGTCTGGAGAGGAGGCAGGACTCCACTGAGCTGTTGCACTTTTCCCAGTTTTGGATATTGGGGTGCATGTTAAATTGCATTTTTGAAATATCTCCACTGCAGGACTAGAAAGTTGCAAAGACTATTGCATGGCATACGACTTCCTCCTGATTGCAATATTCCCAAAGATAGGACATAAGAAGCAAGAAGAAAACAAAAGACAGGGAATGAAAATGAGGGGAAAGAAGAAAGGTATCAGGGCCCTCATCACAGCACACGTCTCTTTGGGATGCTCTGACTCCCTACTGCCCTTTCTCCCATGGTTACACGCAGGTGCACATGCACAGACACACACACACATGCACACACACACGCATACCCACACACACACACTTTCTGCATTCAGCTTGTCTCTCCCCTAAGGGCAGGAAGAGTGTTGTAATCCTTTGTATAGCATGGGTGCAAGGCCCAGGAAAGGCACATAGCACTTGCTCAGTAAATGTTTGTTGAATGACATGTAGTGAGCTGTTAGGTGATTTGTGCACAAGCATCTTTGAGCTCATAGGTCTATATTTCTTTTGATTACAGTGGTTCCAAAAGGAGTCTTAAAGTCAGGTAAAATGATTCTCTTACTTTATTCTTTTTTTTCAAAATTATTTTAGTTACACTAGCTCCTTTGTCTTTCCATGTAAATTTTAGAATATAAAATCTTGCTGTAATGTTAATAATAGTTGTGTGAAACCTCTTTATCAATATGGGAAAAATGTATATCTTTATATCTTTATTCTATTGAATCTCCCAACATATGACCACAGCATGTCCCTCCATTTATTTAGACCTTCTGTGATTTTTTAATCCACATTTTGTAGCTTTCAGTATATATATTTTGTACAAGTTTTGCTAGATTTACACCCAAGTATTTTTGAGCATTTCTAATTGGTATTGTATTTATAATAAATGGTATAATAAATGGTATTATATTGTCCATTTATAATAATAGTATAATGTCTCCATTTTAAATGTATGTAGGAAAGTGTGAATTGATTTAAAAAAAATTATTAAGTAAATAGCAGTAGACCAAGGGCACAGATAGGGCAAAAATTGTCACCTGTGACGCAGCTTGAGAAAACCTGCACTGTGTCACATATGCTCACACTAACCCTGCCAGGTGGGTATTACTGGGTCCATTTTACACAGGGGGAAATTGAGGCTCAGAGAGATAAAGCAACTTGTCCAAAATCACACAGAAAATAAGCGTCAGAGCTGGTGTATTAGTCTGTTTTCATGCTGCTGATAAAGACGTACCCAAGACTGGGAAGAAAAAAGAGGTTTAATTGAACTTACAGTTCCACATGGCTGGAGAGGCCTCAGAATCATGGCAGGAGGCAAAAGGCACTTCTTACATGGTGGCAGCAAGAGAAAATGAGGAAGATGCAAAAGGGGAAACCCCCGATAAAACCATCAGATCTCATGAGACTTAGTCACTACCATGAGAACAGTATGGAGGAAACTGCCCCCATTATTCAAATTATCTCCCACCGGGCCCCTCCCACAACACGTGGGAATTATGGGAGTACAATTCAAGATGAGATTTGGGTGGGGACACAGAGCCAAACATATCAGCTGGGATGCAAACCCAAGCCCTCCCAGCCCCAGGGCTCCCTCAGCTTCAAATGTCCCCATGACTATGGAAGGACAAGGACAGGCAGACCATTTGAGGGAAGATATCAGAGAGGCAGGAGAGGAGAGCTGGGGAAATAGGTAGGAAGAAAGATGTTGTTGCTGTTGTTGCCATCGTCATCTTGATCACACTAGCTCATTGCTCTTTAAAAACTCAGAAATTGGCCAGTTAGGTCAGCTGTAGGTCAAGACTTGGAAAAAAGGCTTCCTGTGGAGCGTTGCCTAACCCAGAGGGTCTTTAGAGGTGTGTCTGGGAGACCAAAGCCCCTCTCTCCACTCGGCCATCCTAATTAGCTTCTATGCAAACAGTCTCATCAGATTTCATACAAATCTCTCTCTCCCAACAAGAAGTCGCATGACATCACCCGGCCCCAGGGAAGCTGGGAAGATGGCCTTCCATTTGATGGAAGAGGAGGATTAATTTTTATGGTCTTCCCCTGCTAATGTGTGTTTAGACCAAGTAGGGCAATCAATACGAGTGGAGGCTGCTGATTTGACTCGCTGGAGCTGAGGAAAGGGCATTGCTCCCCCTTCCATTTTTATAAATCACTTTAAAGGCCCATAGATCTTCCACTGGACACAGAGGGGCACTGACCCTGGGGGAAACTTCTTAACCCCTTCTGCTATCCCTACTCCTGATGTAAGCTCATCGTCTCTATGCCGTGGATGCCGGTGCAGCACCTGTGACTTAGGCCAGTGGCCATCCCAGGGCCCAAAGTCTGGCTGAACCCACTCATCAAGTGCTGTTTTCAGCACATTTGGGAAATAAGGAAGCACCCCTCACCTCTACACACACGTACACACACCACACACACACACACACATAGGCATGCAGGTGCTCACACAAGCACACACACTTACGAGCACCATCTTAAACAAACATGGAAATCTAGCACTAAGGTCAACCGAAGGCATGAAGCTCACATACAAGCAATCGGTCTGTAAACCACCACTTCACACCACGACAAAAGGGTCACTTGGCGTTGCTCCAACACGTGCCTCTCTTCCAACTGGTATGTTCTCAGCTCTCTTTTCCAGTCCCGTTTTCATTCTCCCCAGATCCCACCACTTGAGAAGCTGAGAGAATGGTGGGTAATGGGGGTTGTTCTGGACCACCCAAATGTCAGGGACAACTCTGATCTGGAGGGTCCCCTCCTGCCTCCCAAGACATCACCCACACGCTAGGCATGCTCATTACCAAGCACAAGCACAAGTGCACAAAGGCAACTCTTGCAGTGGCCTAAGATATTATTTCAAATGCCGCCTTGAAAGAGGGTTTTGGGAGATTTTTATAACTTAGAGCAGAATTGGTCCCTGGAGCGGCATCACGATCAAGGATCTGCATCCCCACTTCCCTTCTTTAAGGAAAGAAAGTTGGGAATTGGTCACCCCTGCAGCCTGACACATCTCTGCTACAGCCTTTCTTGGGGCCCTTCATCATCTTGGAGGATTGGGACTCCACAGGACCACACACGGAGAGGTGGGGCCCAGCTGGCTGCCAGGAGCCCCCTGGACTTGGGAGGCAGGTGAGTCATTGGAGGTGTGGGTACCGTGCATTACAGTGAGGGGCTGCTAAGGAGAGTGTCCACTGTCCTGTGATGAGCCGATCTCGGGAGCCTCTGAAAGGTCATTTGCTGGCCCAGCCCGGGGTCCAGTGGACACCTTTCAGGGTCTGGGGCACTGGTGCTTCTGGGAAGCAGGAGGAGGAAATGGCAGGAAGGTGAGGAGCTGCTCGGCCTCAGTCCTAACCATGAGGATGCCTCCTCCATAGTCACAGCCAGCGCCATCTCTTTTATGGAAGTAAACCCCAAACTTCCAGTAGGGTACTGACTTAGACACTGTGGACTCTGTCTTTTAAGGAAAGGGGAAGGAAGTGGGAGGGGGAGGAAAAGAGGGGAGGAAGAGAAGGAAGGGAGAGGGAGGAAGGGAAGAGGGGAAGGCGGGAACAAAGGCGCCCCTTGCTGCCTCCTCCTCCCTCTCTCTGCCCCTCCCCCCCGCTCTTTCTGCTCCCATATTGACCCTCCAGGCCACCGTCTCCAACTTGGCCAACAGGCTGATCTTTCCAAAGCACCAAGAGATCATGTCACCTCCCACTTAAAACCCTCAGTCTCATGGCACCAAGAGGATAAAATCCGATTCTGTCCTGAGCTTCCGAGCTCCCCTAGAATCTGGCCTGGGAGACTTCTCCTGAAGCCCCGCCCTCCCAGGGCCACGCACTCCAGACACCAGACCTCTCAGGGTTTCCACGGGGTGCCCTCCGCGGTCCCCCTCTTGCCTTCACATCCATATATTCTGTGTATCATTACCCCAACCTCAGTTGGAGAAACAGGTTCAAAGTGATTGAGTCAAACCCCCTAGGTGGCGCGCGGATAAGCAACCTACACTCAAGTCCTCATGCTCTCTTCCCCGCGGAGGGGTCGGACACGGAGGCCGGCAGGCGTTTTCTCCACCTTCCACAGCCTTGATGGTGCGGAGGCAGCAGCGCCGCCCACAGGCAGCTCCGGCTTGAATCCCAGCTTCCCCACTATCCCTGGGGGACCTTTGGTGGGTCACTGAACCCTTTGGGCTCTTAATGTGTAAAGCGAACTAAGAACACAGCCTGGGCTGACGAGAAGGATTACTACTGTGAAGGAGAAATACCATTTCCTGGGCCTTTTGCAAAAAGTGTAACAGACATCCACCAGCAGGAAGTCTAAAACCAGATTTCACCACTTGGGAGGTGGGAGAGCGGTGGGGAGGGGGGTTTGATCTGAGCCACCCCAAATTTCAGGGCCAACTCTGATCTGGAAGCTCCTGGGGACATCCGAGACTCTCCATCCCCTGGAATTAGAAAATGTACAGGGAAGCACGCTGGAAACCAGGAAGCTCTAGGCAAGTGTAGATTACCATGACCAAGCCTGGGCTGGAAAGAGGAAGAGAGGACAGAGCCAGGCTGGGAGGGAGCCGGAGAACACTCTTGTGGGCTGGGCTCTAGCAAAAAGTGCTGATTTGGGGAATCCATGATTTAGAAAAGAATCTATTTGCCTATATCTTGCTGTGTGACCATGGGTAAGTTCCCAAACTTCTCTGAACCTCAGTTCCCACGGCTATAAAACCAGGATATTGGGCTGGCCTCCTAGATCTTTCCAGGTATCAGCTGTCTATGAAGTGTCACCACTCGCACCACCTCTGTTCCATGAGACGCAATCACCCCACCACCTTGGGAGGCGTTGTTGCTTCCATTTCCAATGTGAGCAAACGGAGACTCTGTGAACGACGTTCCCAAGGTTGCAGAAGGAGAAGGGGCCGGGCCAGAAGCAGAACCAGCTCCATCTGCCCTCCAGGGCGGTGCTCTGCCGCGGTCCCTGAGATGGCTGCCCTCCCTCCGTGCAGGCGCTGGCCTGAACAGGCTGGCCTAGGGCCCCCGAAGCCTTCCATACTGGTGGGAGGGCCGCCTGCACAGCCAGTGCGTCCTCCTCGGTGGCCCGTGCCAAGCAGCCCTGCCCAGACCGCACGAGGAGCTGGCCACGGCCTGCCAGGCCCGCTAAGCCCTTCCCGCCTGTTTCTCATTTAGAGCAAGCCCCGGCTGCAGCCCAGACATTCCAGAGGGGACAGTCAGACGCCAAGCCCGCCCATGGCTTGGGAAACCGGGCTGCAGGCAGCCCCGTGGTCAGAAAGCTCCACAATCTTTTCCCTTCCCTGTCGACATTTTAAAAGTTGCTTAACCCCTGGAGAAGTCTGGTCCACTCTTTTGGAGCCCGGCTGAACTGAGCCATCCTTGACCCTGGCATTCGAGGGCTCCATGGCCGGGAATCAAAATGACTCTGTAGATGAGCTGGCCTCCCCATGGTTCCCAGGCTCTCCTGGATCACACCTCCTTCTCCAGCTCTTTGTTCCGGCTGGTCTCCACCTCTGAGACAGCCTCCCTTCCAGCTGGGAGTCCTGAAGCTTCCTGGTGGAGGAGGCCTCAGAACAATACAATTGCCACTAATTAGGTGTCAGCTGCTGGCTGAAGTGAACATCCCCACTTACCCCCCTCCCAGAAGATGCAGGTGGAATCGCTCTAGCTGTCCCTGGAAGAATCCTACCCTTCACACAGCCTTGAGTGCGTTAATTATAGATTGCCGCCTAATGACATAAGTAGCGTTCCTGAATTCCGCCAAAGTGACAATTTGCCATCAACATAAAGCCGCTGCCCGTGCTGCTAGCTGGCCGGGCATCCAGGCGGGAGGCTCTGCACTCCTCCCGGCCCCTCCCTCTGCCGCCCTGCCCAGCACCTGGATGACGCTTGCTTGGCTTGCTAGTCAAAATACATCCTTTCCCCTGTCACGGCTGCCATCTCAGCCCCCAAAGGTAAGGCTTCTTCTTTTTTCCTTCATCCTTTTTTCCCCTGATTTATCAACCCTTGCTGATGGAACCAAGGGCTTTTAAAAACTGTTCCCACAGTATGGCAGTTCCTCAAAAAACTAAAAATAGCATGATCATTGGCCCCAGCACTTCCGCTTCTGGGTATACACCCAGAAAATGAGAGGCAGCATCTCAAACAGATATTTGCACACCCGTGTACACAGCAACACTTTTCACAATAGCCAGAAGCAGCGCCAGAGTCCCTGGACAGATGAATGGGTAAACAAGACGTGGTGTATGTGTAGAATGGAATATGGTTCAGCCTTAAAAAGGAAGGAGATTCTGGTGCGTGCTACAACGTGGGTGAACCTTGAAAACACTACACTAGGTGAAATAAACCAGACACAAAAGGATAAATACTGTAAGACTCCATTTATACAAGATACCCAAAGTGGTCAAAATCATAGACAGAAACCAGAATGGAGGCTGCCAGGGGCTGGGGGAGTGGAGAATGGGGAGGTGTTATTTAATGGGGATAGAATTTCCATTTGGGAGGGTGAAAGGAGCTCCACAGATGGATGTGCCATTCATGGGGCACAGCAATGCGAATGTACTTGATGCTACCGAAAAACTGCTGAGATGGTCAATTCTATGTGTATTTCACCACCATTTTAAACATTGGTTTTAAAAAAGAAAGCAGTTCCCCATCTCCCTGACAGGGGACCATCTGAGGCTGAGGAAGGCAGAGTCTCCGACAGGCCCTGAGCATCTCCTACAGTCCAGGGCAGCCAGAGCTCAGACCCAACTTGGTCTTCTGAAGGGCCTGCAAAGGGAGTGAGGGGAAGTGGCTGGGCCAGGGATGCCTGTCCTGTAAGAAGCAGGGTGAGGATGGGAATCCAACCCTGACACCACCGAGGTGGCCTCTCTGCAGGACAGAAAAACACGTTCAATAAAGGAGGCTCCCCCGCCCCTTCCAGAGACCGCACCGGATGCGATGCAGCTGGAAGAAAGGAAGTTCCTTCCGTAAGATCTGACAATAAAAGTTTGTCTATCTGTTCCCCAAGCCACACCCACAAGGGACAGGGACAGGACAGGGGACAGGGACAGGACAGGGGACAGGGACGTGGGCCACGTTCTTCCTGACCAGGTCCCTTACTTAACCACCCTAACCGCCCCCAACAAATGCAGAGCATGGTGGGAACGCACAGAAATTGGCCAGGGATGGTGGGCGATGGATGTGTTTTCGTCTGACCAGTCACCCTCCCTTTAACTATGCCTGGGCCATATGGGTTGACCAAGGCTGCTCCATCCCCAGCTCCAAGGTGGTCACATAACCCAGGCCTGCCAACCAGAGCCTGACCACCAAATGACTATACATGGCCTCAGAGACAGACGTGAGGCCAAAGTGAGTCAGTCACAGGAAGTATACTCCAGACCCTTAGCTGGAATGACTGAGAAAGATGCTACCTCCTTCCTCAAGGCTGAATGAGCTGCTAAGTTTGGAGCTGCTAGTGCCATCTCTGCCACCTTGTAGCAAATAAAGCCAACACAGAGAAAAGCAGAAGTGTGGGGATATGTCAGGGAGAGAGAGAAAGAGGGACAGACAGAGAGGGAGAGGGAGAGGAAGAGTCAGGTGAGGGTGATTGTCACTGTGTCTGAGCAGCTGGATCCAGCCATGCCTGAAGCCAAACTTACCCCTTGGACTTTAATACATTCCATTTTATCCTTAAGCCATTTCAAGTGGGGTTTCTGTCACTCATACCCAAAAGAACCCTGTTTGATAAGAAATAGATTTTCACAATTAATCCATGTCAACTTTCACCCCCTGGGGTTCCCTCTCCCCATATTCCTTAGGGTGTTCTAGGTGCTATAAGAGACAACCTCAAATCTCAGGGGCTCAATATAGCCAGAATTTACTTCTGACTCACATCTCAGTCTGTGGTAGAGAAGCCTGTGGCCTGGCTCCAGGGAACCTAGGTTCCTTCCATCAAGTGGACCCATCTCCTGCCCACCTCCCAGGGTCTTAGGGTGCTCCGCTGGGGTCTCTGCATCTGCCCTGAGGAATGAGGGACCAGAGCACCGTGAGATGACACAGCTGCTTCTCGCAGCTCACCCAGAGGAGATGGTCCCGACAGCCAGGGGAAGAGGAGGCTTCTGGGAGCACAGCGTGTCCGTCTGTCCTACCTCCTCCCTGGTTGGCCTCACAGCTGGACTAGCAGTGTCTGCCTGCCTTCCCCTCGCCCCCTACCCTCCTGCCTCAACTACAATTTCAATTGGGTGGCCTGGGGCCTTTGCCCTCCCTACAAGCTACAGGGCTGGCACCATCTGCCCTTGGGAAAGATTTGGTGAGGGCAGAGGCTGAGAAAGGACCTGGAGAAGGACGGATGTAAAATCATGGCCCCAGTGCTGGATGCCTGCTCTCACCTTGCTGGCCTTTGACTCCTCCTTCTCCTTCCCATCCTCCATCCTCTATGGCTGCCCAGTTGGGACTCTCTAATGGAGACCTGAAAAGGACTTGCTAAATGTGTCCTTAACCCAGTTCATTTTACAGATGGGCCACTGAGGGCCAAGGCAGAAAAGCACCTCTCTTAATGTCCCGAGGTGAGCGAGTCACCGGGATGGGTCCAAACCAGGATTCCTGCTCCCTGTCCAGTGCTCGTACCCTGAGTCCTGATCCCAGCGAAGACAGACTGGAGAGAAACCTATATTTAAGAATCACCTCCAAGTGCCAGAGCCTATAGAAGTTACTTTCTGCATCACTTCACTTAATAGATTCACAATTATATGTGGTAGGTAATTCCTCGTTAGAGAGAAGGCAAGTTTCAGCTCAGAGAGGTGAGGAGAGCAGCCTGGCCAGCCATGAGGACCTGTAGCAGAACCAGGGCCCAATTCTGAGGCCCACACCTTCCCAGGAGCCTGGCTGCAAACAAGGATGGACAGGGGATCAGTGCTCCCTGTCCCCTGCCTCTGTTACCAGAGCCCAGCGCCAATGCCAGGGGACTGCTCCAGAGAGTATGTGAGCTGGGCTCGTGCTGAGAAAAACAGGAGGCAGGGAGAGCACACAAATGCGTGACACAAAGACACCCAACGCCAAGAGGGAGGAAAGGGAGCAGGGGAGAAAGAGACGTGGTGAGAACGAAGCCACCGCAAAAGAAAAGCTGGGAACAAAGACCTCTAATATTACTAGTTAAAAACCCATTTCACTATAAACGTTAATTCATCTACTAAATGTCAAGTGCTGTTGGCTGGAGCTGCAGTTTCTATACCTCTCCTTGTTATTAATACGTACTTAGCGGCAGTGGGAATTAGAAGCTCCATAATAATACCCTTCCCAAAACACTTCAGATGAAAATTTCTATTTGAAATTTAAGGAGAATTCTATTATGGCTGCAGCACGTTATATAAAAGGCCAATGTCAGGAGCGAAGGCCTTCGTGGCTGTCCTCTGATGGCTGATGTTCTTGTGCCAGGACGGAAGCCCATGGATGTGGCCATGAGTGGCCAGAGGCAGTGGAACACTTGGGCCGACATGGCCTGCATGTGGAAACTCCTCCATTCGGCCAACCTCCGAGCCCTCCCACCAGCCTCCCTCGCACTCCTTCTCCATGGCCCAACAGGGGGCAACCACATGGGTGTCTGGGGACCCACTCCCCTCCTGCAGGTGGGCACAGCATGTGCCCTGGCCCTGACCCCACCCCCAAACCACCTCAGTGATCGGAGGTGGGAGCTTGGAGTGTGAAAATAAAGTCAGCCTTTAGACAGAACTGCTCCTCTTCCCCTAGGACTGGAGGCCATCCCTTGTGGTTTCTGTCATTTCCTTCGGAGACTGCAAAGGACAGTGACATAATTAAGTCTATTGTCCTTCATGCATCTGTGGAGGCCCCCACCGTGGCTCCCAGTGGTCATCATATTGACCTCCAACCAGCCCAGCTGCACTGTTCCCCCTCCCATTCAGAGTAGGTCTGCTGCACCAAGGACCTTCCAAAGCCTCCATCTGACCCCTGGACACCCAGCAGCAAACACCCCTATGCACCCCTCCACCAAATTCCTTCACCAGGAGCCCAAGACCCTGCAGATGCTGGCCCATGCTGCCCTTTCCCACCTCACATCTCATTCAGCCAAGGCCTTTTACCCTCCACGCTCTGGCCAGACTGGGACACATGGCTTCTGCAATGCGAGTGCCTCCTTATTCCTCAGGGCCTTTGTACGCGCTGCTGCCTGGAACCTTCTTACCTCCTCTGCCTGGTCAACTCCTGCTCCATCCTTCAAGCAGGCCCTCCTCTGCAAAGCCTCTGCTGGCCTCCTGCTTCTCCCCAGCCTGGCCCGGTTCCCCCAGCCGCCATGGACACAGCCCCACACCATCTCTGCAGTAACCTCTGCCTGAGTGGTGCCTGGTTCTGAGCCAGTCCCTCCCACCAATCTAGCAGGTCCTTAGGGGAGGGATTGGGTCTGATTCATCTCTGTGTTGCCAGCACGTGACACAGGGCTGCCACATAGTAAGGGCTCAACAAAAGTTTGTTGAATAAATGAAATGTCCTGAACTAGACCTGATGCCTCTTGCTGAGCAGTTCAAAGCCAATGGAGGAATGTGGCAGTTAGGGATGCACCAGTCTGGTGAGGTTGGAGTACCTTTTCTGGAATTCTGCTCTCCGGAGGTGTCCAGTGGGGGTGAGGCCCAAGAGACATCCTCATATGGATTTGAAGGGTGGCGGTGAAGTGGCAGCTGCTTTTATGTCCATGCTCAGCCGTCCAGGACAGGCCCTTCTGCAGGCCATGTGTGCTGCCTATGTGCAGGCCGGCTTCTCTGGGGTGGGCAGCACCAACGCCTGCACCTGCTCCACCTCCCACAGGATGCTCCTGCAGCTCTCTCACTCCTGGGCCAGGCATGTGTTGAGCTCCAAACTGAAAGGCGTCTGCTTCTTCTCTGGGCAGGACACCCTGAAGAACATCATCAGGAATGGCGGCAGCACAAGCAAACACAGGTTCCTGTCTGTCCTCCTGCATTTCAGCTCTGTGTGTGCTTCTGGCTGACTCCTGACCTCCCCACTTCCCACTCTCCTGTCCAGCTACCTGTTTTGCAAACTTGAAGCTCCAGCCTCAGACACCAAGGCAACAGATTTACAGGGACTGCTCCAGCAGACCCCGCAGCTGTGAGGTTGCCGTCAAAACCCAGGTGTAGATCCCTTTCTGTCTGTACTCACATGTCCCTTCTAGTGGTTCTGCTTCTTTGACCCAACCCTGACTGATACAAGAAGATACGCCCCCAGCTGGCTAAACTCCTGGACTCAAACATAACAAGTGCTCTGAGTTGTGGATGCCGACACATCGGGGAGCAGGGGAGCAAGGGGAAGCTGCCAAGGGGTGATGCTTGAGCCAGCCTGGATGAGCCTGCCAGGCGGAGGGGAGGAGGGTGGCCGGGGTGAGGGTGCAGACCCAGGCAAGGTTCAGCAGTCCCACCAGGCTCCATCAGGAGCCAGCGCCCCACCACAGGAAAGGAGCACATCCGAGGGTCCGGCGCTCCCACCACAGGCCCAAGGGGTGGTTCAAACCCAGACCAGGGCTGTTCAGCCTTGACGGCTCCCCATAGACCCCATCACGGAGGATGAAGGGGAGAAAATGATCTGAGCCAAAGAGAAAGTCAGAGGGGTGGGTGTGGGCATTTTCTATGGAGAAAAGGGCTGAGTCCTGGGTGGCAGAGGAGGAGTTTGGCCCGTCTGAGAATAGAGTGCAGCTCTGCTCTGCTCCCCAGGAGAACCCAGGGAGGTGGCAAGCCCATGGTATTCCTTCACTGGGCAGAGCAGCCCAGGAACAGCAGCCTGGCTGCGGCTGCAGGAGGGCCTGGGGAAGCCACCAACAGCTCTCAGGTGCTCCCGGGCCTCTCTGCTGGCCCGAAAGTGACTGGGAGAGGATTTCTCTTGGAAGGCAAGGAACATGGTCAAACCAGGTGAGAGAAAAGGAGGTCTCAGCAGCGCCAACGTGGACAGATGATGGCCACGGGTGGACATGCCTAGCCCTGCTACCAGCCCCTTAGCATGCAGGCTCATCTCCAGGGAGGGAGGTGACCCCAAATTGACGGGGTTAAGTTTCTGTCATTTGGAATTTAGTTCAGTCATAAAACCTCCAAGGAGGTCCCTGGCACCCCCCCAGGTAGTGGCCTGGGATTTGCATAAAAGACAGATCTCCAAGTTCATATATCAAAACGCCCCCCATGAGTTCCCTGGCATGAGAAATGTGGCCACTTCTGGAGGGGCCGACAGCCATGGGAGAAGGATTTCCAGCAGCAGTGGAAAAAGCCAAGGCAAGAATTAAAACTAACCAGCAAAACCAATTGGAAACAGCAGGGGAATTTGCTGTGAAAGTTGGTTTCAAGCACACCCCGTCCGTAATTACTCATTTTGAAAGTGTCACGATTTCTCCTGCCAAAATTATGACTTCCCATCACTTGTTAAACCCCTTTCACACCGCTCTTTCTTCACTCTGCAAAAATGGATTTCACTCAAAAAAGAAATTAGAAAAATAATTGATGTAATAACCATAACCTTGAAAACACTTCTGCCAGAATTTCAGAGCAGAAGGGAAAGAAGGCCCAAAATAAAGGCATCTCTCTGGAAATCAGAAACCCAAATTAGTTCTACACCCTGACTGCACCCACTTCTCCGCCAACTCCCTGCAGGTGAACAGAAGTGAGCTCTGTTCCCGCCCTGAAGAGACAAGACCTGATGCTGCCTCTGCATGCACAGAGCTCAGACCTTGGATGCCACAACCAGAAAGCAAAGGCCAGCTGGCACCACCCACCCCCCGCCCCTGTTTTTACACAAGGGGAAACTGAGGCTTACAGATATGCCAGTTCTCCTTCCAGGTACATAGTAGGATTGCATGTCCGCACCTCCTTTGAACTAATTGTGACCGTGTAGCTTTCCTGGACCAACGAAATCTGAGCGGAAGTAAAGTGTGTCACTTCTGGGTGGAAGCTCTCCACACCAGGTACTCATGTACAATTCTCACATTTCGTTTTTGCTGCCTCAGTGATGATAAAGGCCCAAGTTGAGGTGATTCTACCTAGCCGGGATTTCTGAGTATCTATGGCAAACAGAGTCCTCTTGCTGACCAGTGTCAGACCTGCAGCAAAAGCAAAAATTATAAAAACAAACAACCACATCAAAGAGTGGGCAAAGAATATGAACAGACACTTCTCAAAAGAAGACATTCATGCAGTCAACAAACACATGAATAAAAGCTCAACATCACTGGTCATTAGAGAAATGCAAATCAAAATGACAGTGAGATACCATCTCATGCCAGTCAGGAGGCAATTATTAAAAAATCAAGAAACAATAGATGCTGGCGAGACTGTGGAGAAATAGGAACGCTTTTACACTGTTGGTGGGAATGTAAATTAGTTCAACCATTGTGGAAGACAGTATGGTGATTCCTCAAAAGTCTGGAACAAGAAATATCATTTGACCCAACAATCCCACTACTGGATTTATACCCAAAGGAATATAAATCATTCCACTGTAAAGACACATGCACACATATGTTTATTGCAGCACTGTTCACAACAGCAAAGACATAGAACCAACCCATATGCCCATCAATGATAGACTGGATAAAGAAAATGTGGCACATATACACCATGGAATACCATGCAGCCATAAAAAGCAATGAGATCATGTCCTTTGCAGGGGCATGGATGAAGCTGGAAGCCATTATCCTCAGCAAACTAACACAGGAACAGAAAATCAAACACCGCATGTTCACACTTCTAAGTGGCAGTCGAACAATGAGAAGACAGATAAACGGAGGGGAACAACACACACCAGGGCCAGTTCGGGGGTGGGGGTGAGGGGAAGGAACTTAGAGGACAGGTCAATAGGTGCAGCAAACCACCATGGCACACATATACCTATGTAACAAACCTGCACATTCTGTACATGTATCCCAGAACTTTAAGTAAAAGAAAAAAAAGCAAAAACTAAGCTTATGTTGTGTTTAAGCCACGAACTGTGGGAGATGTTTGTTACAGCAGCATAACCTATGTCACCCAGACAGTTACACATTTTTGTGGTGGTGGCAGCCATGATTCGTTTTTCTGTTTTTCCTTAGTGAGGTCTATAATGTCGGGATTCGTGTTTCGTCCTGGCTACCGAGTCCGCCCAACACCTAGCACACAGTGGGGCTCAGAAGATGTTTGCTGAATGAATGAATGAACAGGCTCAATGGAGAATGAGTCAAAAGGAAGATGGTCTGTCGACAGACATTTCCGAACTGGAGAGACAGGCTTGACATGTGCTGATCATGACACATGCTTTAGGGATGGAGGACCACAGTGTGTAGATTTTTAAGTCTATCCAAAAAACCTACCCAAGTAACTAGTTATTGCCACTAAAGGTAAGGCAGGGCAGGCACCATGGCTCACGTCTTTAATCTCAGCACTTTGGGAGGCCAAGGCAGGCAGGTCACCTGAGGTCAAGAGTTTGAGACCAGTCTGGCCAACATGGTGAAATCCCGTCTCTGCTAAAAATACAAAAATGGGTCAGGTGTGGTGGTGATGCATGCCTGTAATTCCAGCTACTTGGGAGGCTGAGGCAGGAGAATCACTTGAACCCATGAGGCAGAGGTTGCAGGTTGCAGTGAGCCAAGATTGTGCCACTGGGTGACAGAGTGAGACTCTGTCTCAAAAAAAAAGGTAAAGCAAACAGATCTGGCATGCTGGGTGAATTGCCTATGGCCACACAGCTAGCAAATGAGCAGCCAGTCTGACTCCGGAACCAGAAGTGGTCCTCTGCTTGGCTGGACACTCACAGCCCCAGCACAGGAGCCCCAAGGGGAAGTCCACACTCTCATTGTTCACCGGCTGCTTCTGTTAAACTTACACAGGTGAAATCTCAGCAATGCAGTGAGCAAACACATGTCAGATGTCAATCTAGTGTCAGCCTTCAGATGCGTTTTGGAGAATGTGGAACTCACAGAAGTCAGGAAGCCTGCAGAGTCAGAAAGAGTGCTGGGTAGTTATCAGGAGTCCTGCATTTGAGCCCTGGTATCACAGCTGTGTCATCACTTACCTGTGCCTTGGTTTCCCCTATTGCTATAGCAGACAGGCTGGTCAAAATCACCCCTAGGATCCATTCCAGCTCTGGAGCTCTACAGTTCCTGTGAACGTGCCTCCGGCTGATGCAGAAAAGAAAGTCAAACCCTTTTAAGAAAATCACTAAAGCCCTGAAATTACATGAACGCCTTTGAGATTCCTGAAAGAAAGGCATTTGCTAAATCCCCTCTATTATTTCCAAAGGATATTTTTTATTATTATTATTTACCAAAGGAATTTCTGGACAGAGTTTAAGTGCCCCAGAGCCTACAAAATAATCATCTCTTCGACACACAACAAAAGGGTCTGAATAGTCTTGGCTGATGACTTTTTCTTTGAAACACGTTCTCCACGGAACAAAGGGTTTTCTTTTCCTTTCTTTTCCCAATCTCTCAGAGTTTAAGTAAAACACACACAGATACACACCAACCTCATCATGATTACCAACCCAGAAAACTTTAAAAGTTGGCCAGATGGCCTAAGAACACATTCAAAATACTGCTGATTATCCTCCAGGACATGCCCAGTACCATTCATTACTGGAGCTGGTTCTCAGGAACAAGATAAAAATGATCTCTATTTATTGAGATCAAGGAGCCAGGCTTGGTGTCAGAACTTTTATGTGCATTATCTCATTTAAGCCTCTGCATAACCCAGTGAGGAAGATGGGAAAGCAGAGACTAAGAGAAGTTTAGCCGGATCTCGCGGCTGGTAGGAGCTGGTGTTGGGATCCAGTCTTGGGTCTCACCAACTCTGCAGTTCATGCTGTCTCCCACACCCTATCTCATTTCATCCTCATGCCCAGCCTAAAAGGCAAGATTAGAAGGCCCATTCTACAGATGAGGGAACCGAGGATGGGCCCCAGATAAAGCACTGGCCCACACAGCTAATGCTTGTGAGTTGTGAGTTGGTCACTGAAGCCAGGACTCTAGTCCATCAGACCAGAAATCCTTTGCCTGACTCCACGCCATTTCTCCACGCCAGACAATGCAGGTAATCAAGATGCATACTCCCCTCATTCGGAGCTAACTTATGGGCCAATGTACTGCTAGTGCCAATTCCCAAAATTTCCAAGTGAATGAGAGAACAAGGAAATTATCTGCGGCACAAGTGAGCATGTGCAGTCAAAGGACAGATGACATCTCCAGAGCCAGGGTGGAAATCTCTGCATTCAGTAGGCCCTGCAGTGATCCCTACTCCTGCTCAGGGATCTGGGCCCTGTCAGTAATTCCACTGCAGGCAGCTATTTGCAAAGGTTAATAACTCGGCCCATAAAAATTTGTGGCGAGTTGCAACTTGGCACCAGCTGCCTCAGAGTGCGAGAGAAGCTAGCGTTTGCAAAATATGGTTCAAATAATCCAGCCACCACCTCCCCCCCAAACCTTATTTTTCTTTAGTTTTAAGAGTGCAAGAAACATAGAAGTTCTGTGGTTTCACACTGATCTTTTTATGGTTCGAAAGACTCCAAAACAGAGTTGATTAAAAAAATGCCTGTGCAAAATGCCGACCATTGTGTGGGCATTTTCAAGGAAGCGTGTCATCCGGTGCGGGACGTCGGGGACTTGAATATTCTTCTCATTGGCTTAAAGAAAAGGTTTTGTTCTCAAACAAAAGAGACATCCCGACTCAACAACTGTTTGTGTCTTGACCTCTGCACCCAAACCCCAAATCTGCTCAGAAGAAGCAATCTGATACAAGAGAATGAGCAGGGACATTGGATCCAGCCGGGAAAACCTGAGGCCTGGCTCTGTCTCTTCCTGGCTCTAAGACCTTGGAGATCATGCTTCTCTGAGTCTCACTTTCCTCATCTCTATAATGGGCACAGGAATTTCTACTTTGTAGGGTGGTTGAGAGACTTGCAAGAGATAACACACATAAAGCATAAAGTCAATTCACGTCTTTGGAGAAAAAGAAATTAAGAACTGACAAAGGACCAGGCATGGTTCTCAATGCTAGAAATCAAAAGTGAACAAGGCAGACCCAGCCCTTGTCCTAGTAGAGCTCACGTTCTTCCTGCTGGGGGAGCAGGCCATGAGCAAGTTAAGAAATAAATGAGATTATATTAGATAACAATGTCTTGAAGAGCAAAGCAGTGACTGCAGGGAGGAGTTGTGCTACTTCAGCACCTGGAATCAGGAAAGGCCTCCCTGAGGAGCTGGCATTCAAACTGAGGCTGAATGAAATGAAAGAAGTAGACATGGAAAAGTGACTGGGTGAAAAGTGATCCAGACAGGAGGATTACAAGTGCAAAGGCCCTGGAGTGGAAGTGAGAGGTCCAGGCCAGAGCATATGAAAGCACCAGGAGGTGGAAGAGGTAAAGCTACAGAGAGATGCAGGGGTATATCAGGTGAGGCCTTAAAAATCATGATGAGGGGCTGCATTGGGCTTTAATCTAGGCCCCACAGAAAGTCATTGATGAGTTTGCAGCTATAGAATTCCAGGGTCTAACTTGCATTCTGATTCTGCTTGCTAGATGGGGAAAGGATAATAGCAAAATAAGTATAATAGAAAAACACAGATCAGTTAAGAGACTTTCTCAGTCCAGGCAAAAGATAATGGGCTGCTGTGGGAACAATGGAGTTGGAGAGAAGCATATTAACTTCAGGATACAGCTTGGAGATGGGGCCATGGATGGATGGCAGCCAGAGAAGGAAAGAAAACCCAGGAACACCCAAACTTTAGAAGTTGGATAAAGGAGTGTGGATACAGCAGCCAGTAAGGAGTGGGAGAGAGTAAGAGAGTATGATGTCCCAGAAGCATTGAAAAGAAAGAGTTCCGAGAAGGATCAAACAGTCAGCTAAGCCACAGGAACAAAGAGGACCGATGACCATTGGTTTGGCCAGTGGAGGTCACATGGATGACACAGATACATGAGAAAGCTGAGATGGCAAATACAGGCAGCTCTCTCACTCAGTCCAATAAATAGATGGTATTCCTAAATTCCTTCTTTAGGAATGGATATTGAGCACCTCATACCATCTATTGATAGAGAACTTCACAGTTTACAGAGTGGTTTTATAGCAATTGTCTTATTTCTGGTGACTTATGAGGCTTCTATCATAATAAAGATATCCATAATAATAACGTGGATGTTCAAATGCCCAGTCCATATGGTGGACTGAGCTGGCACAGAAAGACTGTCCACTTCACCCATCTCCAGCCCAAACAAATAAAAATATTGGATACAATATAACAAAAAACTCTTCAAATACAGAGCCAAGCTTAAAAGCAAGGAAAGAAAAATCTCCAGGAGCTCAAAGTGAAGATAAAACTCAAACTGGAGTAACTGATGAAAGCTGAAAATGATCATTTCACAGGATATTGGACTAGATTATTGGAACTGGAGACTAGGAGAGGAAATGAGATTTCAGGCTGAACTGAGGCAGAGATATGTCTCTGAGCCTCTGCATAAAACCAGGGACCAGAAAGCATTGCTCACCCATGAAACTATAAGCTAAGCTAAAACATTACTCTAAAATTGGTCCAGAACTGACAAAACACATAGGATCCTAGCAGAGGCAAATGTAAAACTACTCAGAAGTGATACCTCTAAAACTAGAAAACCAAGCTCTAGAGAAAGCTACCCCCACTGAAGATGAGCTCACGATAAAAAATTATAATCCACACAAGCAAAAAAAAAAAAAAAAAAAAAAAAACCCTAAGGTATAGTACCATCAAAAGACATAGCAAAGGAGAGAAGTTCACTTTAAGAACAAGAAATAAAAGAAACTTTTGGGACAAAATCTCTAAAATAAGCATATTTAAAATCTTTGAAGAGAGACAGGAAGAAATACAAATGAAGAAATACATACAAGAACAAAATAGTATGTGAAAGAAAAGGCGTATCTGAAGAGAACTAAAAGGAGATTCTAGAAATTAGCAGTATAATAATTAAAATAGAAAAGTTCAAAAGGCAGGTTAAACAGAAGACTAGACACATAGAAGCAAAAATATTGAACTCTAAAGCAGACATTTGGAAATCACACAGGATACAGGAAAAAGAGAGATAAATAACCAGAAAATATGAGAGAATAATTTGAGTTCTGCATGACAAAAAGAGAAGCACCAATATATTAAGTAAAACTATCTTTATAGGTCGAAAATGGTTGACTTTCAGCAGTGTCATACAGCTGTATCTACTACATCTAATGTGAGTTGCAGAGAAGAAAACAAGAAAGAATGTGGGAGAGATAATTGAAGAGCTGAGAACTGACAATTTTTCAGAATTGGTAAAAAAAAAAAAAAAAAATGATGCCTCATATTGACTTGAGTAATATAAAATATAGTAAAACTATCAAATGTCAAGAACAAAGAGAAAAACTTAAAAGTCACCAGAGAGAAAAGACAGGAAGGAGTGAAAAAAACCAGCAGACCTCTTGTCAGCACCCTGCAAGTATAAAGGCAGTGGTACAATCTGTGAAAGGCTTACAGAAGGTACTAGCAGCCCACTATTCCAGAGAGAGAACCGAAAAAGACGTTTTCAGGCGTACAATTTATCAGCCACAGATTTGCACGAAATAAAAGTACTATAAAAAGAAAGGAACCAAAGTCAGAAAGAGGTGTTCAACGTCACCAGGTATCAGAGAAATTAAGCTCAAAACCACAATGAAATATCCCCCGACAGCTGTTAAAATGGCTGTTATCAAAAAGACAAGACAAGTGTTGGTGAGAGTATTGAGAAAAAGGAACACTTGCACACTGTTGGTGGGAATTTAAACGGGTACAGCCACCATGGAAAACAGGATGGAGGTTCTTCAAGAAACTCAGAATAGAACTACCATACGCTCTAGCAACTCTACTTCTGGGTATGTACCCAGAGGAGTATCTCAAAGAGATATCTGCACCCTCATGTTTATTGTGGCATTATTCACAACAGCCATGATACAGAAACAACCTAAGTTTCTATGTCATAACAGATAAATGAATAAAGAAAATATGATATATATACAATGGAATATTATTCAGCCATTAAAAAGAAGGAAATCCTGCCATTTGCAACAACATGGATAAAACTGAAGGACATTATGCTACATGAAACAGGCCAGACACTGAAAGACAAATACTGTTTGATCTCATGTATGTGCAGGATCTAAAAAAGTTGAACTCATAGAACCACAGAGTAGAACAGTGTTTACCAGGGTCTGGGAAATGAGGGAAATGGGGAGATGTTGGTCAAAGGGTACAACGTTAAGTTATAAAATGAACAAGTTCTGGGGATCTAATGTGTAGCATGGGTGTTGATGGATATGTTAACTAATTTGATTATGATAATTATTACATAATGTGTATGTATATCAAATCATATATGAAAAGTAGCTTCAATATATTAACTGAAACTGTTTTTATAGGTCAAAAATTGTCGGCTCTCATCAATTTCATACAGTTCTATCTACTATGTCTAATATGAGTTGCAGAGAGGAAAACAAGAAATAATGTGGGAGAGATATTTGAAGAGCTAAGAACTGACAATTTTTCAGAATTGAAGAAAAAACTTGAGGCCTTATATTGACTCAAGTAATATAAAATATAGTGAAACTATCAAACACAAAGAACAAAGAGAAAAACTTTTTACATACCGTATAATCTTTGGTGATTAAGTATTTTACAAATTGTTTAAAAACCAGAAAGAAGGATGTGACTACAAGAAGCAATGTGAGACCATAAATTGGTAAATGTGTTATAAGGCTAAATAAGTATTAACTGCAAAAAAAAAAAAAAAAAAAAAAAACAAGAAAGAAAGAAAAAAGGATGACTAGTGTAAGGGTTAAAATAAGGTAGAGCTAAAATATTAAACATCAATAATATTTTTTAAATGGAGGGAGAGTTCAGAATTAAAGAGCTATGAGATAAATTGTTAGGGAAGAAGATAGAGATAGCTGTAGATTTTTGTTAATATTCACCTTAATACTTGGGGTGGGAGGGCAACTGGTAAAAAAAAAAAAAAAAAAAAAAAAAAAAAAAAACATGTAGAATGCATTACTTCCAAACAAATAGTTACAAAAAATAAAATCAACACTGTAGACAGGAATTGTCAACCATTCTCCATAGAGGGCCAGATAGTAAATATTTTCATCTTTGGCAGCCATACAGTCTCTGTGAGAAGTACTCAACTTCACCACTGTTGTGCGAATGCAACCATAGACAAAATGTAAAGAAATGAGTATGGCAATGTCTCAATAAAATGTTATTTACAAAAATAGATAGCTGTCTGGATTTGGCCTACAGTCCACAGTTTGCTGCCCTTTGCAACAGATGGCAAATAAAGGGACAATAAAAAGTAATAAACAAAAAGTATATATTTAGAAAACAAAAAATAAGTCCTAGGATCACAATAAATGTAAATGGATTAAAATCATCTATTAGAATACCCAAGTTGAAGAATGATACGGTATGATGTCATGTACATACAGGTTTAAAACACACATACAATACTATTTGTTGTTTATAGTTATGTTCATGTTTAGTAAAATTACTGAAAGGGGCACATACAATTTGAGAGAATAGTACCTTAGTAAACAAAGCATGAGGAGAATAGATTTGGAGAGCGATACAAATGCCACATCAATCTGTCAAAGATTTTGTTTTCAAAGCAAACAAAAAGTCAAAGCCAATTTAGTGAAACATTAATATTTATTTATTCTATGTAGTGGGTACATAGGTATTTGTTAAAATACTCTATATTTTTCTTAGGTTTGAAAGCTTTTTATTTTTTATCACTTGCCTCTCAATTACACTTTAACAATCATTAGGGGAGTTGTATTATAAACTTTATTTCTCCAGATGAGAACTTCAGGTTCTAGAAGGGTAAGAGGATTGGAGAACTGAGACCATGATCTTCAAACTCAATTAAATGTGCTCTAGATACTGCATGATACTTTGTGAGAACTCGAAGACATGTGTTTAGCCAGCACTTCCCCTCCATAATCCCTGAGGCATCTACCTTTTGCCAGATACTCATTCTCTTCTCATTCTCTTCTAACTAAATTCCTGTGTAAACCACTTCCTATCCCTCCTCTGCTCTCTGGAAATTTGCAGTATGAAAATATAGCTTGAATCACACCCTACTCCAGCTCTTGAATACCAGCTGTGGGCCCAAGGATATAAAAACAAAAAGGATACTGCTCTCTCCAACTGGTTTAATTTCCAACTCAACTATCCTCTACCTGGACAGGCATTAACTTCTTCTCTAAGCCTCCATTTCTTCATCTGTAAAATGGGAATTACCATCCCTAACCTAAATGATTCCCAGGATTTTTGTAAGAATAAAATGAAATTACCTAGTAGATTACTATTCTGACAGAAAAAGTCCAAACTCCTGAGCATGCCACCCAAAGCTGCCTTAAATCTCACCCCTCCCTGACTTTGAGTGTTATCTCCTATGACACTCACTCTATGCCCACTCCCCAGTCATTCCACTTACTCTACCCATTCCAGGCATTAACTGGGTTGATGTAAAAGTAATTGCAGCAGTTTTTGCCATTGAAAGTAATGGGCAAAAACCACCACAATTACTTTTGCCCCAACCTAATACCAGGATATTTCCTCTTTCTGCACTGCCTTCTTGCCCTAGCTCTTCATCATTAGTCAAAATTAAATTTTACCTGAAATAACGTGACTTTCAAGAAGCTTTCTCAACATCTTCAGTGATGAATAGATGTCTCTTCCATCCAGCTTTCATAGTCTTCGCTTATGGATTACTATTAACACTCTTCCTTATATTCAAACTATGTCAGTGACTAAATTATGAGTTCCTGGATGAAACAGCCTTCAGAGTGTCCAACTCTGGTGCTCAGTAAATGCCTCTGTGATTGACTGAACAAAGCTGTCGCCAATTGAGCTCCATTAGGTTGAGTAGGGTTGAACTGAGTAAGCTGAGTACCGCTGCGCTGTGTTGAATTAAGCCAAACTGGGTGGTGTTAAAGACAGCATGTTGAGCTAAGCTGAACTGATCTGAGCTCTGAGTTGAGTTAAGCTGAGCCCAGCTAAGGTAATATGAGCTGAGGTCCACTGAGCTGAATTTAATTGTGCTAAACTGTGTTGGGCTCCACTGAGCTGAGTCAAGCTGCATTGATCTGACCCTAGAAACTGAAGATCTCACAACAGTTTGGGCTTCTTTATATAGAAACACTCTGCCACCTACTCCCAATTATACACTGGTCGTTCATCCACTAAGAATTAAACCACTTCAAGAGAAATACAAAGGCTGACTTCCACCAAGTACAAGGGCCTAGGCGAGCTATGTTGCTCAGTGAATTGTGTACATTTCCTAGATATGGGATCACAGAAACCAACTGGAATGAATTTCAGAATGTTTTGTGTAACTGCTGTCTTCCTCCTGGTTGCCCCATTGCTTAGGCAGAGCCCAATGGGGGAAAAGAGTTTGCGGGAATAGCTCTCACCCAGGAGGGCTTGCAATGGCAAATTGCTCCCAAGGAGAGATCAGGGTTGAGTGCTGACTAACCAAAAAATAATAAATATCTGCTACATCTAATATCCCCCACAGTCAACAAAAAAATCAAACAATTCCATCAGAAAAGAATTAGGTTTATAAGGCAGCATGTTGGAGTGAAGAAAAGATGGACTTTGAAGTCAGGGAAATCCTTGTGACTTGTTAGCTGTAGAAACTTAGATTTTCATCTCTCTGGATTTGAGTTCCCCTGTGCATCAAATGAATAAAATAAAATAAAAATAAAAACCACCTACCCCATAGAGTTGCAAAAAGAATTAAATAAAAAGATCTTTTATGAGGCTCCTCCCATAGCACTTGACATATGGTAGATATTTAAACAGAACTATCCCTCCCCTCTATAATGGTTTCGTCTGCAACTGCTGTGGATGTTTCTTTGAAACTCTTCATTGAGTCATCTGGGCCCTGTAGACCCACCCTGGTCATACAGGGACTTACATTTGAAGAAAAGCAGTGAGTAGTTTCACACATACCTGGTCCTCCCTAGAACACTTTAGGCCAGTCACAGTCCCTCACCAGCCTCCATTTCCCAATTGTTAAAGGATGGGTTGTACCGGACAGCCTCTAAGAGCCCTTTCAGTTCTGACACCTAGGATCGACTGCTGACTTCCCCAGGCACCCAGGAAAGCGGAAGCCCTCAAGGCCCGTCTTATGCACACACGGTCCCTGGCCACAGTAAAGAATGTGCAGCATTAATATTGCTCATGAAAAGTGGGACGTTCTGGAAACGAAAAGGTTTATTTATGGGGGCCTGGGATGGGGAACCAACATTCTTGCTGTGGCCGCCCATCACACTGGCCCCTTTCAGCATCTGAATGGGCTATGCACCTCCCACTCTGGGCATTTGCACCCACACCATCCTCTCTGCTGGAGGGTGCTTGCCTATCTTTCACCTAGTTAACACCTGATCTACTCTTCCACCAGGGCTTAGCTCAGTCTTGATTTTTTCAGGGACGCCCCACCTGGCCTCCAAGATGAGTCAAATTCTCTGATTATACATTCTCATAACAGCATGGGTCTCTCTGCATTTGACATGTATTGCCATAATAAGGCTGCGTAACAAAACCACCCTGAAACTTAACACAACAACCATGTATGATTTCTGTTTGTCTGTACATGACTGAGCAGTTCTGTCCATCTGGGCCAGGCTTAGCTGATCTCAGCTGGACTGGCTCTTGCATGAACAGTTCACTGCTGAGTTGGCTTGGGGGTTGGCTGGCCTATGACACTTCAGCTGATGTGGCTCTTCTGTACTCTCTGTGGTCTCTTTTCTGCAGCAGGCTTGCCTGGCCACATCCTCATGGGGTGCAGTAGCCTGCAAGGCCTCTGGCGGCCTAGAATCAGAACTGGCACAGCATAACTTTCTCTGCAATCTATTGGCCAAAGCAAGTCACAGATCATCCTGTATTCAAAGGGTAGAGAAATAGCAGCCACCTCTTAATGGGAGGAATTGCAATGTCACTTAGCAAAGGGCTTAGGTACAGGAAAGGGAGGAAAGGGTGGGCAGGTAGAGCTGTTTCTGCAATCGATGTACCTCATTCCCCCTTTAAAGTACCTGTCAAGGTCATTTTCCCCTCTATGTATGTGACTTATTATCCTCCCATTATACTATAAGTCCCAGGAAAGCTGGAACCAAGTCCTGGGATATTTTTTTCTCATCACTCTATGCCCAGTATTCGTTCATTAATTTACAGATGACCTACAAGGAAATGAGCACTGTGTTTAGTATTTCTTAATTATATTATCCCAACCTTTACCTTAACCTATTGAATAAACATTGTGTTCCCTCCTTTACCTGTCGGTGCATTGAGACTCAGAAAGAAAAGACAACTCCCCTAAAGTTGTAAACTGAAATCCAGCAAGATGGTTGTATTAGTCTGTTTTCACACTGCTGACAAAGACATATCTGAGACTGGGAAGAAAAAGAAGTTTAATTGGACTTACAGTTCCAATGGCTGGGGAGGCCTCAGAATCATGGCAGGAGGTGAAAGGTACTTCTCACATGGTGGTGGCAAGAGAATATGAGGAAGATGCCAAAGCAGAAATCCCTGATAAAACCATCAGATCTTATGAGACTTATTCACTACCATGAGAACAGTATGGAGGAAACTGCCCCCATGATTCAAATTACCTTCCATCGGGCCCCTCCCACAACACATGGGAATTATGGGAGTACAATTCAAGATGAGATTCGGGTGGGGACACAGAGCCAAGTCATATCAATGGTGTAGCAGTCATGAGCACACCGTGTACCAATATTCTGAGCTCTTCTCTGAGAACATAATAGATGTTTTTCTGGTGCCTTGAAGTTAGGAGGACCATGTAACTGGCTTTGGCCAATGAAATGTAAGCAGAAGTAATGTGTGTCACTCTCTGGTAGAACCTTTATGAGCCAGTGTGCAACTTACCCTGTAATGGCAATAGATGACATTCCAGGTGATGGTTGCTCTGTTGGCCTGAGTCCCTGAGCAACAACAAGCCCAAGGCAACACAGCCAAGCCCCCAGTTGATATTTGCTGGAATGTAATATGCATAAGATGTAAGTCCATGTTGGATTCAGCCATCAAGATATTGGAATTATTTATTATTGCAGCATAACCCAGCCTAACCTGACTGACACAAATGCCTACAGCCATCCACGGACCCCAGATCACCACCTCTGTTCCCAGTCTATGACATCAACAGAAATGCATATTCCTGAGTCTGCACAGTCCAACGAGTAAGAGAGACTCGCATGGAAGCCCCTGAGGTATTTCCTGCCCCAGCCCCATACTGATCAAGGGGATGGACAAGGGGCTGGGAGAGTTCAGATGGAGGAAAGAACAGACCCTGGGACATGGCCGCATGTGGGGCCCTTCCCCTGGGGCCTTCACACAGACCACAGCAAGGAACTTCTAATAGTAGGTTGTAGTTGGCATACTCAACTAGCCACTTGGCTTGGAAAATAAATCAACAGCTTCTGTTGCCAGAAAAGCCACAGCTGCCAAACCCCCTTTGAGGTTTGGGGGCCGCACATGCTTGATGCTTCCAGCCATTGGGAATCAACGTGCATTTCCAGAGGGAGGGTCCAAAGGAAGCCACTGGTAAAACCCAGGGCTGTGGTTGGCTGACACGAGGCCTCAGATTATCCAGCCAAAGTCCAAGTCTCTGGTCAGACCCACAGACCCATCTTCAGCATGCCGCATGCCCTCCGCTGGTCCCAGCAGCCTTGAACCTGGGCTCAAGCGGGTGAGGCAGAAAGAGGACACTGGCAGATAAAGCAAATTGCTTCGGCTCCACTTGGCTGTGCACTCCCCTCCCTAAGCCTTATTGTGATTGTTTAAGTGGGATGACATAGACCATAGAATTGGAAGCTGGCACATATTTCCTGACATCAAGACCTTACAACTCTCCCCAAGTTCCTACCATGAGCCCAGCACAGGGCACAGCTGTTTTCATGCATTGTGCCATTCTATCATTTAATGTCTGGGTGGAGATTTTTATTGTTCCCATTTCATAAACACTGAAGCTCGGAGAGGCTCACAGTGAGCATGTGGTTAGAAGTAGTAGGATAAGACCCAGCACTCCAGAGTATGGGAGCCTTACTGGCACAGGAGGCTGCAAAGGGAAGTCAATGGGCACAAGGTGGGGACAGGCCTCTGACCTCACTCTTGCCGTTGACCTTGATTTTTCTTTTTTTTTTTTTTTTTCCAGCAACAAGGATCATGCCAGCACCCAGGCCGCTCACCTGGGCAGTCTCCAAACACCTTGCATTCCCAGGCAAACCAGAAGCACAGGTTCCAAGATGGTGGAACCCCAAAGCCGACACAAGCCTGTTAGGGAAGAAACATGAAAATGCATCAAGCGGGGTGGGAATGGGTGTTCATGATTCCACCAAATGTCTGAGAGTGGGAACATCGCCCACGACAAGTATGTATCAACACCAACAGACACAGAGGGAGCGCTTTGGAACACCGTGCGCTCAGGCCTGGAGATGTCAGCTTCAGGGGTGGATTATAAAACGGCCCAGCAGCCTCTCCTGGGAGGCTGAGAGGACCCTGCTGAACAGCTGCTCTGAGCACGGGTCTCACTCTCAGCCTGTGCTCAAGCACTTCCTCGGTCTTCCTTTTAACCAATCATTCCTACAGCCCTTCAGCTCACATAAATCCCAGTCTACAGATGAAGAAACTGAGGTTCAGGGAGGTGACAAGGCCTGGCTCACACAATAAGTGTTGAAGCCAGGACTTGGCCCATGTCAGTCTGGCTGCAAACTCACGCTCCTAACCCTGACCACCCTTGACTGTCGCCATGAGGCCTAGGCTCAGAAACAGGCGACATGCTGGTGCAGGAATCAATTCTGGTTGGGACAGGCTTGTTCAACTGGGCTCCATGGAGCCATGGCCACTGGGCCACATATGTGCTATGAGACCTTGAGGTAGACATTCACCTTGGCAACCCTTAGTTCCAAGTTCCAGTAAAAGTAGACTTGTGGGCTCCCCTGGGAGAGTAAGAGGTGGCTGTGGTGGTGAGGTTCCCTGCAGCTGGTAGGGAATCCAGGACCTCAGATTGCTCCTCCGAGACAGGGGCATGTTAAGCCCTCCGCCTGCATGAGCTCCTGTTTCTTGTCTTGATGATGGTGATTCTTATTCTCACCCACACATCAGCAAACCCATTCTGGGGTGTCTCCAGGAGACTAGAGCTACCTCCTAAGGACAAAACATTTTCCAGAAATGGTTATTTGCTCTAAATCCCAGAAACTAAGGCAGGTACTGCATGACATGTGCTTGTTAAACTCACCACGTGTGATCTCCTCAACTGCCAAAGACAATTTGAAGTGTCACACTCGCACACTCACACCCTAGGATGTCCAGCAAAATGTAGCGTGCCAGCCAGAATGCAGACTACTGGGAAGGGGAGGCATGTCCTATTCCCCTCCTTATCCCCAGGGTCTGAGAAAGGCCTGGCATAGAGTAGGTGCTCAACAAATCTAAAATGAACGAATGAATGGACTAAGAATACTAATAGACATTTGCATAAAACATTATCATTTACAAGGCACATTTCCAGCTGTTGTCTTGTTCAATCTTGATTAGAGGTAGTCGACACCATGCCACTTTGCAGATGAAGAAATGGAAATGGAAGCGCTGGGAGGGAGGAGCAGGAACTTCTTCACTCTAATGGCAAATCAAATCTCTGCTTATTGGATTCCTTTTCACCCATCAAGGCTTAGATTTCACACCAGCTCCTCTGTGAAGCCTTCCCAGTCTTCCCCGTAACTGGTATTTTCCTTCCCTGACCTCCCAGAGTTCTTTAACCAACCTCTATTATTTTTTTTTTTCACACTCTGGCTGCTATTAGGATTGGTCAAGGACATGCCCATCTCTTCCTTAATGGCAGTGTCTTGTACTTCTCATGTCCCCACACACAGTAGGTCCTCAACCAAGGCGTGCCAACTTAAAGATGTCCTTGACAAGCTGCTTGTGGCTGACATGTCAGAGCTGGAAAGGGCATTAAAGATCAGCTATCGTCTTTTCATTTAACAGAGCCTTGCCCGTGTTACGCAGAGAGTTGGCCTGTCTCCCAACTTCTAACTCAAGGCACTTCCCAATGAGCGGACTCTAACTGACACCGAGACTGACTCTCCCATGCCAGCTCCAATGGACTGGTGATGGTTTCTCCTGGCTCAAGTGAAAAGAGTGCCCATATCAATTAGTAATGTCTGCCACTGCTACAGAAGAGGTATGTGATAGAGGGCTGTCAGCTGACCCCAGCTCTAGGTCATGCAATAGATAGCAATTAGAATTAATGTTTATTGATGGATTCTGCAACTAGGATGGAATGCGAAAGTGACTCACTCCATATCCTATTGTTAAATTTCTCTTACCCAGTCCTCTCTCCTTCTCCACCTTTGTCTCTCCAGTTAGGTTGGGTGTTCCTCCATGGCCAGGGATGGGTCTGGTTCATTTCTGGACTCCCACTGCCTACACACAACACAAAGTCCTCGGTGAGTGTTTATGGGGAGAAAATGAATGTAATTAAACTTGGTTCAACAACGATGGGTCCATAAGGTGAATGGGTGGACATGCAAATGGACAATAGAATCTCAGCTGACACCCCCCAAATGTCTGCATCAGCCTCACTGCATCAGCCTCGTTCAGAAGTGAAGAGGACAGAGCCTGGCCCCTTGGAGTTCCTGGATGTAGGACTCTCACCAGCCACTTTATGCATAAGCTCACATTTCAGGGGTGTAGAAAAAGCGCTCCCATCTTTCCAGCTGCGGGTTGGCACATCAGCAAAATATCCACAAAATATAGGTTTGGGGAAATCATTTTATAAAATGGAATAAACCATTATCCAAAAGAAAATTGCCCAATCATTAAAGGGATTTTTTTTAACCATTCAAATACCCATGGCCTTTATTGCCAATCGTCCTGTTCCTGCTGTGTTACAGAGGGAGGAAAATGTAGATTTATTTGTATCTTCCAATATGCCTATTCTCTGTATGAGGCATCCATGCCAACTATGTGTGAAGAGATATAAATATTCCAATTCAGTTACAAAAGCATGTAGATTTGGAATTCTGAACCTCTTGATTTCAACTGTTTACAAAATCTTTCTCCATGCAGTGATTTGTTCAAGGTATTTAATAAGCAGACAAGTCTATAAAAAGACAGAAGGCATATTGTTTTTTATTAAAAATGACCCTGCAATCTCAATCCCTTTGAAATATATTCTTTTTCTCCCTTTCCTGGAAGATTGGAAACCTTTAGGTTTTATAAGCAAGAAAGGGAAAAATGAAGTGCATAAATTATAAACAAACAACTCCACACAAAATGAAACATTTTTAATGAAGTCTAAGTCAACAGTTCTAGAAGGTACTAAACACACCTTTCGCAGCCCCATTCATTCATGTATCTGAGAACCACAGAAAGAGCGTAGTGTCTCCTCCTGGAATACAGACCCTCGTGTTAGTTGGAAGGGATGCTTGTGAGGATCAGAACTGGATGCTGTGGAGATCCCAGCCCAGGCACTGGGTTCAAGCCTTCTTTGGGGAGGTTCATGCTCTTGTGTTCCCTCCTGGCGTCTTCCATCAGGCATTCATTCCTTATTCCATATCATATGCAAAGCACCTAGTTGGTGCAAGGCAATGGGCTGGGCTGTGGGGACCCAGAAATAGATGCGATCAGTTCTTGCTCTGGAGATTCTGAGAGCCAAGAGCAGATGCCTCCAACTGCACTGAGTAGAATGCAAGCACCCAGTGGCATGTTGGAGTCACCTGTGGGAGCTTTGGGGATCCGGGGCCCTAGGAAACACACACACACAGTCTTCTTTCTCAGAGGCCTTCAAAGATTCTTTTGTATGCTTGATTGCGATTTTTTTTAATTTTTTTTTCATAGATTCAGTGCCTGCCATGTGGTAGGCGTGGTGTTGGGTGTGCCTCGGCTATTTGCTCACAGAGTCAGGGGACTAAGGCTCAAAGACATGAGTGAACTCCCCAAGACACAGAACACCTACATGGCTGACCAGGCTCCAACCCAGCGCTTCAGGCTCCAAACCCAGCAACGGTCTCTTTCCTGTACCACAGAATGCATGAGAGGATGAATCTTGAGGATCTTTAAATGCCTGCTGACTTCCAGGCTTCAGATGAATAATCACATGTGCAGAGTGTGTGTCGGAGAGGATGCAGGAACTGCCTAAGGGATCCAATCACTTTACTTGCAAGGTAGGAACCTGGGGTCCAGAGAGGGGAACTGACCTGCCCAGGGCACACAGCACAGAGCTACTCCTGGAATCCAGGTCTTCTGTCTCCCAGGACACCACACACAGCTCCTCGCCACCTGCCTGTCCTCCCTTCCCATGCCTTCCCCATCCTCCACATGACACGTGGATACCAAGTCAAAAACCATCCTAATGAAGTTGCTGTAAATATTTTCCACTCGGTTTGCAGGTTAGCAAGATTCCTTTTCTGCCTCGCAGCTTTAGACAATTTACGCTTCCATTCTCAAAACAGATTTTTATCCTAATAAAGGCGTTTATTACTATTATTCACCTGTCATTACACAGCATTAGACAATTACATAGCACAGACTGACTCTCCCACCACGAACCTTCCCCTCCGCTCTCAGTGGGGGAAGGGGGTGCACACAAACAGAACATTTCATTAAAAAATAGAGAGGAATCTTTAATTTTTAAGCGCTGCCAAGCCTGCTACCTACGCTTTTTAAAACTTTGTTGTGAAAAGTCACTGGCGTGAGCGAGAGGGAGATAATAAAGAAGTGTGGGCTAGAAACCGTCTCCAGCCCCATTTTGATTGCCAGACGATTGACAAAATAATTTGTACCCGTCGATGCTCATGAAGGGAATTTTTACAATGGATTTGCCAAGCAGATTTTTAATTTTAATCAGTAATGAAAAAATGACAACACGGATCACAACAAGACATCAGTTGCTGAACGGGCTTTGCAGTCCCTGTCAGGCAGCCTCTGTCAGGAAGCCGCACCTCCGTTGAGCATCAATCACTCGTTTCAAACTCCTGTACATCTTCAGGATTTAATTAGACATTTAAGTTCTTTATCCGCAATTTGCAAAACTGTCACTTACCAAAAGTGCAAGATGCTAAAAAATATTCCGCTTGAGTCCTGAGGGACTGTTTATCTCCTTCCTGGGAGAGGATTAGAAGTTAATATTTGGACACACACACCCCAACCAAAAAAATTATATATTTTATATATATATACACACACACACACACACATACATTCTCACTCAGCTACTATGCCTGACCCACAGCTACAGATATTTTCAAAGAGCAAAAAGTAAAAGATCATTGATTGTGCTGAAAGCCAACCCCAGTCTCTGCTGTGGAAGGACAAGAGGAAGAGAGTGCGTGAGACAGAGGTTTATTCTTTTTGTCAAGAACTTAATTCTAAGACCGTCTTGATCTTGCCGACTTGCTGTGGTCTGGAAAGCAGAACTTTAGAGAAATGTTCACCCATATGACCTTGAGCCAACTGGCTTTGCCTCTCCTAGCCTTTATTTCCTATAAACCTAGAAAATAAGTAAAGAAGTAACCATCTCTTATTAACGAATTGCAACAATGCATACAAAGTCCCTGTAGAGTACTTCAATACAGGTTGACACCGTAAGAGGTACTGCCTCTCCATCAGCAAGCTGCAGAGAATCAAGAAACGTCCCAACCATCTGAAGACGGAGGTGGATGGACACTGGGAATACCACAGGGACGTGAGATCGAGGGACAGGTCAGCATCTCAACCCACTGTGGCAGGAACCAGGCCTGCTGCCAGCCAACCCTGCTAGCCAGCCCTGTGACCACCTGTCCCAGAATCGCTGGCCAGCAGCTGTGACCAAAGGCCACCATGATATATAGTGCATTTTCCTGTCTGGGGCTTTCACCTTCCACCTTCAAAAGCCCCTGAAGCTGTGTTTGCTTTGAAATCTTTGGGGCGTGGGGCTTGGGGCTTTTTGTTCTGTTTGGTTTTCTGGTCAAGATTGAAGGGACATATTCTTGGTTTAATTTTTCAGGGATGAGAGAGTGGGTTGGAAGATGAATCTTCCAAGGTTTGCCTGGACTCTTGACTCAGTTACGTCGCTCCCAAAGCAGAGCAGGAAATAAATAAGGTCTTCTCCTTTAAGAGAACCTTGGCTTACTAAGGCACATTATTGAAATGAGTATAAAAGGTGGATTGTGAAAAAGTCATTACTCACAGATAAGAAATGCACCCCAGGCGAAGCTGAGCACAGACTTATTTTCTAGCTGAAGTTTCTTTCAATTGATCTTCACTCTCCACCCCTAAAATGGTGGGATGGGTATGCAGGGGCTTAGAAAGCTTGTTTTCACCTTTCATGCAAGTCTCCGGGATGGTGAATGGCTGAACTGCAAGCCTTAAGCCAATTTACTAGTCAACATGGACGACATGGACTTTGCAAATTCACCCCTACCAGGATGCCCTGTTCTCACCGGGGGAGTCCCTACTGCTCTGCTGCAGGAGGCAGACAAACGCTGTCTTCTTATCCCACTAGCCTTTCTTCATCTTTGCATCCAAATAACCTCCAGGCCTTTCCCAGAAGGACGTAGCCTGTCCTGTCTGTACTGCAGACTCACGGAGCCCAAAATTCCATGATGCAAGAGTCAGCAGGAACTGAGGCTTGGCAAGTCTGGGGCTGGGGCTCTGAGGCCAGGGTTTGGGCGCTAAGCCACTGTGTGACACTAGCAAGCCATCGCCGCTCTCCAAGGCTCAGCTCCCCAGCCTGAAAACCAAAGGAGCTGGCTGCGATGACCACTAAAACGCCTTCCACCCATTCTGTGAAACCACGACCTTGGGTGAAAAAATGTTAATGTAGAGAAAAGCAAAATGAAGTAAACACAGGTTTTAGAATCAGCAGACCTAGGTTCAAATCCCAACCCTGCCACAAGTTTCTGCATGTGTGTGTGTGTGTGTGTGTGTGTGTGTGTGTGCGTGTATTTGTATATCAACCCTTCTGCACCCACTGCAACCATAGGGTCACCTCCTCCAAGAAGCCCTCCCTGATGCCTCTTTCCCTAGGCTGGGGGATAAAGGAGGCAGGGCCTCTAGGGAGTGCTTGACCCACAAGTCCCTGCCCCCACCTCATTGTCCTGCCAAGGCTCCATCCTGGGCAAGCCTAGTTCCAGTCTGGGGGCACTTTTCACTTCACATTTCTGGGTGAGCCTTTCCTGGCTCTATGGCCTCTATCACTTTCGCCTCTATCCACCTAAACCTGTGACTCCCTTTAGAGGACAGGCCTGGGCTACCCGAGCTACACTAGCTGCATTCAGAGAGCCCAAGTGCCCCAAGTTGAACAGCCCTGGTGAGGCCCTGGGGCCATCAGCTCCTTGCCTAAACTCAGGACAAGCTCTGAGGCACAATTTACAATTTAAGCCCCCAGAACTCCCCCAGGAGATCAGGCTAAGACTGGAAGTGTCCCTGAAATCTCACCCTCTATGGCTGAGTCCCCTGACCTCTTCTTCACCCCCTACCTCCACCCCTTACTGGTTTCTTCTGGAAGCGCATCCTAATAAACCACCCAACACAGGACTCCTTGTCTCCAGATTTGTTTGGGGCAACCAAAGCTAAGACATCCTGATTGCTAATGAAGGGTGCGGCTCATAGTAGGTGCTGCTCAATAAGCATTAGTTGAATGAATGAATGAATGAATGAATGAATGAATGAGTGTATGAATGAATGAATGAATATCTCTCTGGCTTAGTAAGTGTGGAGTGGAAAAGTGAATCATTTCATAGAGTTGGAAAGCCAGAAAACGCCAGGTGAGGTCTTCTAGAAGTCCTCCCTGGAAGACAGGCCTCCGTGAGAGTGGAGATTTGTATCTGTTCTTGCTGCATCCACAGTGCCTGGCCCATCGTGAGCTCTCAGCAAATAGTTACTGACGGGATGAGTGGATGTGGTTTACCCCTCTGCTGCTCCGGCAAGTTCCGCATCCTCCAGCTACACACCTACTCCGTTCCCAATGCAACCCTGGGACCCAGCATCCCCACCTCCCGCTGCTAAACAGAGCCTGGGCATCCTTCCTTCCAGATCAGAGCCTGCCACCTTCAACCGAGACGACAGCAAGAGGAAGACGGACAACAGCTATTCCCATCCCAGCAACAGAGGGCTCATCCTCCACAGCCTCAAAAGACGCCCTGGGCGGCCTCACCCCAGGTGACCTCCCTTACCCTGTGGGAACAATGGCTAGGCAGAGCCACTCTAGCCTCTGTGGGCCGGGCGGGCGGGTCGGCAGGTTCACACACTTCAGACGTGAGTGTAAGCGCCCTGCATAATAGGGCTTTGTCCTGACTCCTGGGAGCCAGCGTCTGCAGAGCCCTGGCGGTGGAGGGCGGTGGAGGGCGGCGGCCCACGTACACAAACGGCGCCTTCCAGCTCTGGGAGGCTTGCTCCAGAGCCTGGAGACACGCGGGGCTTCCCAGGAGGAGAGGCGGTCTCAGGGCCACCTGCCAGTGCCCTCCCTGGGCTTGGGGCTAGAGGAGCACAGGGAATGTCAAATAACAGCCTTAGTCCATGACCATTTGCAAAGAGATATGTGACAGGGACCTCAAGGGAGAGGGAGACAAATGCTGTCCACTGAGCACTTTCTGTATACCAGGTTCTATGTCTATTCCTTACTTCAGCCTCCACTCTGGGGGCTGTGCTCATACAACTACTCTACAGATGCGCAGGCTGAGGCTCTGAGCCGTAAAGTAACTTGATCACAGTTGCCAAGACCCCAGGTCTCTGCCTCCAAGGCCTGTGTTCATTCCCCTTCCCAAGACCCTAGGAGCCCCACTCCCAGCCCCCACCTCCCTAAACAACAACCCACCTCTCACCTCTGCCAGAGCAGACACAGTTTGGATCCCAGCAGTACCCCAGCCCAGTCCAGACCAGACCAGGCCAGCCCAGACCAGCCCAGTGCAGACCAGACTAGACCAGCCCAGCCCAGCCCAGCCCAGACCAGACCAGGCCAGCCCAGACCAGTCTAGTCCAGACCAGACTAGGCCAGCCCAGCCCAGCCCAGACCAGACCAGTCCAGCCCAGAGCAGACCAGCCCAGCTCAGCCCAGCCCAGCCCAGACCAGACCAGACCAGTCCAGCCCAGACCAGTCCAGCCCAGACCAGACCAGCCCAGCTCAGACCCAGCCCAGCTCAGCCCTAGCCCCAGCCCAGCCCCAACCCAACCCAGCCCTGCCCAGCCCAGTCACAGCCTCAGCCCAGACCAGACCAGTCCAGATCAGCTCAGCCCCAACCCAGCCTCAGCCCTTGACCAGACCAGGCCAGATCAGACCAGACCTAGCCCAGCTTAACCCAACCGAGCTTAACCTAGCCCAGGCCAAACCAGCCCAGCCCCAGCCCAGCCTCAACCCAACCCAGCCCAACCCAGTCCAGCCCCAGCCCAGCCCCACCGTTTTACCCTCCTTCAGCCAGCGTCTTGCAGAGCATGGGAAACTTTCTACGAAACTCTGTTTTCATTGACCATTCACCTGCCAGGTGCCTATGATAATTCCTCTTCTCCTGAGATGGTGAAGGAAAAGCTTCCCAAATCCAGCCTCTCTAAGGCTCCATCCTCTCTCTTCACCAGCCACCAGCAACCACTCCCAGGGAAAAGATGCTCAGTGACTCTCCCTGCAGGTAGTGCTGATGTCTGTGACTGCCCCAAGCTGATGGGAGACAACAGAACTGGAGGCTCACCACCAGCCTCTCCTAGAGGCCCAGCCTATGTGTCCACAGAGGCAAGGACAGGCTGAGACTTGCCCAAGGCCATGGACACTGACAGTGGCCCAGTCCAAGGTAGCCCCATGTTCTCCTGTACCATCTGTGTCAGGCATTTCTTCATACCCATGTGTGCTTGGTGGGACATCCAAAATGGAAGTGATATTTTATATAAGTCTGGGAACTGAAAATAGAGATCTTTACCAATAGCAGACTGTAGAAGACATAATGTGATTGCCACAGTACAAGGGTGGTGTGGCAACCTGAGTGTTAGAAGCAGAAAGAACTGGGCTCAAGTTACAGCTTTACCACTCTCTAGCTGTGTGACCTAGGGTGAGTTCCTTAACCTCTCTGAGCCTCTGCTATATGATCTTTATTTTGGGCAGAGTATCATGCCCACCTTGTAAGTAATTCTGTTGTGAGCATTATATGAGGGAGTGTCCCTGACATATGACAAACATTCAGTGAAGGTTTTCTATTAATATTACTTCTGACCACTTTCCTCCTCCTCATGGTTCAAGGCCCCATCTGCCACTTATTGGCTGGGGACTTATACAGATTGGTTAAGCTCTCTGAGCCTCAGTTTCTTCATCTACAGAACGAGAGTAAAATCTCCATGCCTTGGAAGAATGCAAGAACTGCCTGGGTCCAGTGGCTCATGCCTGTAATCCCAGCACTTTGGGAGGCTGAGGTGGACAGATCACCTGAGGTAAGGAGTTTGAGACCAGCCTGGCCAACGTGGTGAAACCCCGTCTCTACTAAAAATACAAAAATTAGCCAGGCATGGTGGCAAGAGCCTGTAACCCCAGCTACTCGGGAGGCTGAGGCAGGAGAATCGCTTGAACCCAGGAGGTGGAGATTACAGTGAGCTGAGATCACGCCATTGCACTCCAGCCTGGGTAACAAGAGCAAAACTCCATCTCAAAAAAAAAAAAAAAAAAAAAAGGAATGTGAGGACTAAACGGATAGTGTATGTGAATGTTCTTAGCTTGGCTTAGTTTGGAAGCAAACCATACTATCTGCTTCCGATATGTTTGCTGACTTCTTTCACTCGGCAGATCAGTGTGACATTTCCAGCCCTCTAAGATAAAAATAATGACAATAATTAATGGCCCCCACTGACTGTGTGCTGTGTCTGCTCCCAGATGCAGCAATGGCACATCTCAGGAGATCCTGACTCAGGGTTAAGTAACATCCTTTGGTGGCTTGAAATTGGCCATGGTGGAAGTGTTTACACCAAAGAAATTGGCAAACACTACAAACCAGAATTTTTTCCAGGTAGCTGGTTGTTACATGCTTGCCAGCCCACCATTGCTCATGGTTATCATTTCCTTTCCCCCACAACAACTTGAGATGCCTATAAGAATCGGAACAGCACAGGCACCTTCCAGTCGGAAAGCACACAGCAGACACACCAGCCTTGGGTCTATGAGGCCCCATTTCACAGATGAGTCAATGCTTCAAGCAGAGCTGGATCCCACTTCTCAACACATTTTTGAGTCCTCCTGCAGAGCGACAGGAGGCAATTAAAATGACAGGGACCACTGAAAGGCCCCAAGAAAATATACACTGACTGCCCCAAGAAGCATGGCAACTCCTAAACTGAGCAAGGCAAGGCTGGTGCCAGCACCCAAAGGACACTACCTCAGATAGCACCCAAAACCCAATTCATTCCACTGAGAACAGCCAAGGGGACAGGCCAGTCTTCCAGAGACAGCTTATCTGCAGGAACTATCATCTGCGTGTGCACACCAGAAATATAGAAACAGCCCTTCCCTTCAGCCAGTGGCTGTCTGCTGGCCACAGGTAGGGAAGTGCCTGCTCGGAGAAAGATGCCAACACCCAAAGCGTCACTCAAGCCCCTGGAGGATACTCAGCTCCTCCTGGCCTCACCTCAGCTCCCCTTGCAGGCTCCCCGACTCTCTCTATGCTCACATCCAGCACGGATAGGTCAGGCTTCCCTGGGTTGGACGGCCTATGCTCAGAGACCCCTGGTCTTCCTCCCTGTCCTTTCCTCAGTGCACGGTTCTTGGCTTTGTATCTGAACGGCTCTCCCCCTCCTCCTTTTGTTCCTTTTTCTTTTCTTTTTCTCCTGCTCCTCCTGTTGTCTCCTCCATCCTAGTAGCTCATATTTATTGAACACTCAACTCTACAGCAGCTCTAAGCCGAGTTTTCAAGTACCTTATGACACCTCCTCATCCCAGAACTCTAGGAGGCAGGCATTGCTATTAAGTCCCAGTTCTACAGTCTAAAGAGGTTAACTAACTTAGTTGAGGTCACTTAGCTCGTCAACAGAAGAATGACTCCAGGGCCCAAGATCCCTCAATAAAGAACCAACAATACATATTTGTCAAATGAGTGAATGTGAATGAATTTTTTTAAGCCCAGATCTGATCTTGTTCCTGCCCTGGGCAAAACCTTTCTAGGCTGCCCGGCTTTCAGACTCCAATGGCCTTCAGACTGAAGCCCAAGCCCCACTGTGGGCCCCAGCCTGCCTGCAGCCTCCTCTCCCCCACTGTCCACATGGCACCCATGGCCCAATCAGGGCACTGTGGCAGCCTTCTAGGTCAGCCATACTTCCTGAACTTGGCACACGGTCAGACAGAGTGTCCTCCCTCCACCCACCTCCGCACTCTAGCAAACTCCAGCTCAGTCCTTCCCTCCTGCCTGCATATGGCTTCCCATAAAGGCATCTTGGATCTTCCTGAGCAGATTCAGCCACTACTTCTCTTCTTCCAAGGTACCTCGCTCCCACTCCTTTGCAGCAGTCCATGGACTTCCTGCCTCCCCACTGGGCCTGGGAGTCTTTATGTCATGGGCTGAATTGCGTCCCCAAAAATTCATATGGAAAGTCTTACCCCAGCACCTCAGATTGCGACCTTCTTTGGAGACAGAGTCTTTACAGAGGTAATAATTAAAAAGAAGGAATTAAGGTGGGCCCTAATCCAGTATGACTGGTGTCCTTATAAGGAGGAGAAACTTGGGGACAGACACACACAGGGAGAAAGCCACATGAGGATGGGGACTGCCATCTACAAGCCACAGAGAGAGGCCTGGAACAGATTCTACCTCACAGCCTCGGAAGGAACCAACCCTGCTGACACCTTGATCTTGGACTTCCAGCCTCCAGACTGTGAGAAATAAATATCTCTTGTTGCAGCCCCAGTTTATGGTACTAGGTCATGGCAGCCCAAGGAACTTACACACCCAGAAACCCAAACTTGCCTGTCACCTTTATGTACACCCTGCTCAGGGCTGCAACTACTGAACAAACCAAAGGGTGAATAAACCTGGGAATACCACGTACTGAGGGCAGACTAATTGCTAATGAATTTTTAAACCAACTCAATCTGACCATTGAGGTGTTTTCCCTCTGCTGGCCAGCAATTTTGGAATAATACACCCTGGCAAAGAAAAGTGGGATGTGAAGCAGGGAGCTTCACTCAATATAATCCAAGAGCAATTATTGAGCACCTACTATATACCTAAAACAGGCTGCCTGGGGTCCAAAATGCTTCACCACAATAAAAGTCCTTTCAGAATGTGCTGACACACACACACATGCACACACACACCATTCATATAAACAACTTTCAGTCTCAAGTACTTCCTTTCCTACATGTTTCTTAAACTTTTGAGGTGTTTGTTTGTTTGTTTGTTTGAGACGGAGTTTCGCTTTTGTTGCCCAGGCTGGAGTGCAGTGGCGTGATCTTGGTTCACTGCAACCTCTGCCTCCTGGGTTCAAGCGAGTCTCCTGCCTCAGCCTCCCAAGTAGCTGGGACTATAGGAGTGCGCCACCACGCCCAGCTAATTTTTTGTATTTTTAGTAGAGATGGGGTTTCACCATGTTGGTCAGGCTGCTCTAGGACTCCTGACCTCAAGTGATCCGCCCGCCCCAGCCTCCCAAAATGCTGGGATTACAGGTGTCAGCCACTGCACCTGGCCAACTTTTATTGTGCTAGTTTTTCACCTAACCTAACCAAGCTTTGAACTCACTGGGCACACTGAGTCATGTTAAGTTCAAAAGGCCAATGATGTTTCACGACATTCCATAAAGCACATCTCGATTCTTTCTTTTTTCAACTTGACAACCTCAGGAGTTTCCAAACTGCACTCTCAAAAAAATATTTTGGTTCATTTTGGGGAGATAAATAGGAGTTGACATTTCCTCACCAGCTCAAGTTCATTCGCTGTTACACACTGGGGGCTGAGCACACAGAGCAAAGGAAACCACCAAGAACAGGAATCACTACACAAGACCAACCTCCCAGGGCCCCCGGTGTGCCAGGGCCTGCACCAGGCACCAAGCGGAGGACAGTGAGTACAGCCAAGCCCTTGTCCTGTATCTGCCTGGACCCTGCCCATGTCTCCACGTAGCCTCTAAGTGCCGGGCAGTGAGGGTGGCACAGGGACGATCAGGGCCAAGCGCCTGGGATGAGCTTAGCCACGATGTGCTGCCAGAATCACCAGACCTAACTTCACACGACAGCATCGGTCAGGAAGCGATCAGGAAGGTTCAGTGTTGGGAAGGCCAGGACTTGTTGGATAGGAAGGCAGGAGGTCACAACCTGGGAGAGCAGAGAAGCTGAATTTGTGTATTTCCATACACCCACTGTACTGCAGTCTATGGCGTGCCCGTTGTCTGCTTGGACTGTAAACCACTGCATTTGAGAACTCTGCTTGCATCTTGTCCCCACCCAGTGCCTGCACGAGGTACGCACTCAACGAATGTTGGCCAGAGGAAACTATTTATAACCCATGTCACTGCACAGCAGTTAGGATGGGTGTCTGAGTTCACCCTGAGCTCCCAGGGCTTTTCCTTTCTCAACTCAGCACCCCCCGATGAACGTCCCCATGAACGTACCCTGAAATGGAGCAATTGCCCAAGGCCAAGCAGCTGATCAGGGGAGGTGAGCAGAGAACCCAGTTCTGCCTAACCCCTCTGGACTCTGCCCACTGCACCAGGCTCCATCACTCACGAGACGAGACGATAACAGCAAGGCCTAAGATGGACCGCTTCCCACAAACCAGGCGCTTGATGTTCGTTATTGTGTTTCATCTCCGTCAACCTCTGCCCTTGGAGGGACATGCCATATGACTCCCATTTGACAGATGAGGACACCGAGGCACCAAGACGATGGAGAGCCTGTCTGGAGGCATGCAGGTAATAAGCAACCAGGCCAAGACTCCTGCCCGTGACTCTGGCCTGCTCTTCAACCCTCACAGCAGCACTTCCTCCCTGTGTTGTGAGCTTTGGGGAGCCCACATCCCTATCACTAAGGGAGAACAGGGACTCACGAGGCTAAGGAAGGCAGCTGCCGGCCAGGAGAACATGGAATGGGAGGTTCCCACAGCAGGGAGGCTGGGAGAGGGCAGCGGGGGTGGATGGTGCCTTGTCAAGAAGCCAGATGCACTTTGGGGAAAAGCCATTCAGATGCAGAGACCAGAACCTGTTTGAAGAGCACCAAGGACAAAGGCAGCTTTCATCTGACCTCCAGCTAAGGCCCACAGTTGGAGTTTGAGAAGGAAAAACAAACACCTCCCACTCACACCCATCAAAAGGTGAAGGGAGCCTCCTGCACCCCGGCCTACCCCAGAGGGAGCAGGCATTGGAGATGAGTCCAAACCCAGCTCCTGTCACCTGTGAGCTGTGTGACCCAAAGAAAGTTATGTAACCTTTCTGAGCGTCTAATGTCCTCTGCAAAGCATGAAGATGAAAATCCTTTCCAAGGATCATGTGTGTCTTAAAAACATGTTTGAGGCCGGGCGTGGTGGCTCATGCCTGTAATCCCAGCACTTTAGGAGGCCAAGGCAGGAGGATCACTTGAGGTCAGGAGTGCAAGCCAAGCCTGGCCAACATGGTGAAACCCTGTCTCTATCACACAAATACAAAAATCAGCCTGGCGTGGTGACATGCACCTGTAGTCCCAGCTACTTGGGGAGACTGAGGTGGGAGGATTGCTTAAACCTGGGGGCAGGGAGGTGCAATGAGCCGAGATCATGCCACGGTACTCTAGCCTGGGTGACAGAGTGAGAGTCTGTCTCAAAAAAATAAAAATAAAATAAAATAAAAACATTTTCTCCCACAGTGCTTGGCATTAGGTAGGAAAAGCAGATCCACTTTCACCACCTTTTCTCAGAAAGAGGGCAAGGCCTTCAACAAAGTTCTTTTCCACCCAGGCTTCCAGCAAACGCAGCTGAGCTGAGTTAATGGGGAGGAGGCTGAAACAGGCAACACTAGTCAGGGTTTCCTCAGTCCCCAGGAAGCTCCACAATGCCCAACTCGGGGCTTGCCTTTGGTCTGAACCAGGAGGGAAAGAAGCCTCATCTCAATCCCATACTTCATAGGGAACCCTTTACCTCCCTCGTCTCTGAGAGCCCCCATGACAACACTCCAAAGACACATTGCTCTCCCCGTTTCACAGACGAGGAAATTGAGGCCCAGATTATGGAAATCACTCAGTCAAAGTCACAACCACGGATGCTTCAGGATTCACATCCAATGCAGCAGAAACCCAACACCCAGCCACCCACCCAGGAACCATGTCGGACCTGTGCCCACCCTGACTTGCCAGTGCTGGAAATGAGACGCACTCCTTGGCTGGAAACAGGCAAGAGCCGAATCCAGCCGTGTCAGTCAATCAGAGGAACATATGCATTTCAAGGATGGAACAGTTGTATGCTCTTTTTTACCCAAACTTAATATTTTGCATGTTCCTCTCTCAAACACCACAAGCTTTCCCGTGGCCACGTTGCGCAAGTCCCAGAGATATTTTCTGTCTTATGTTTTACCCCACACAGCGGCTGTCTTCTGAGAAAGGAAATCGACCAAGGGACAAAATCTTGTAAATATTCCAGCCATTCACTTATCCCGCATAATTACCCTGCAAAGAACAACATTTGGGCCTCAATTCACAGGCAGATAGCTGCATTATGCAATTAGCCAACATGCCATTAGCGGAGTTTGCAATGTGCGCGAGCTGATGGGCACCACAGGCTTCCAGGAGACCCCGTGTACCGGGAAGAGGCCCGGCAAAGTGGAACCTTCCCCAGGGAAGGTGCCTGGAGGAGGGTCATACAGAAAAGTGGGGGTGAGCTCCTAAAATTTTGCAATTCATCTTCTTCCCTCCAACCAATCCACCTTCACACGGGCCCACCTTCAACATTTCTCCCCTGAGCTATTGTGACAGCCTCCTACCTGGCTTCCCTGCCTCCATCCTTCACCCAGCAGTCAGTGACAGCTTTCTAAAATCCGTGTCACTTCTCTAATTCAGTACCACCCCACCACCTTCAGGGGACAGCCAAGCATGGCATAGAATTCACGATCTGCAATCCCTCCAGACTCTTGTTTTGACACACCCAAGTACTCACTCACCTTTCTACAAACACAGGCATGCACACGCACACGTTCACAAATGCTGGGATACCCATCTCTCCCTTTTCCCACTCTCCCATCTGTTGGACAAGTAGCTGCTGACCCTGCAAGTCTCAGATCAAGAATCACATCTTCACAGAGGCTGCTCTTATCCCTCCCTCCACCTCCAGTCTGGAACTCATACCATCTAGGGCTAGAATCCTACGGAAGCTGCTTTCTCTACAGAGAAGATGACTCTGTATTGCAAAAGAGTATGAGTAACCATTAACAGACTTGTGATTTCCTCCAATTTGTACGAGAAGTCATTTCTTTACCATGGTGTTCCAAGTGGTGGGATTACCGATTTTTAAACCCATTGCCAAATAGTGCTAATTTCCACTGCCAAAGACAATGTTAAACAAGCGCACCTAATTCTTAATGTCATTATCAGTGCTGGAAATTACCATTATTTTCAAGTTTGCTAATTTAGTAGATAAAACATCAGGCATCATTTTAGTTGGCATTTTATACCTAGTGAGGTTGACCATTTTTTTTATGTGGTTGAGGATTGCATCCCACCTTGTTACAATGATCTATTGAAATTATTTACTATTAGAATCTAGTGGTTTTCTTTATAATCTGCAGGAGCCCATTGTGCAAACCAGGGAGGGACACAAAGATTCTCCTCAACATTATTTGTAACAGCAATACAGGAGGACTCTTCATAAGGGAATAGTTCAAACATTCAGAGAGCAACACTTCTGTAGAACATTAGGCAGCAATAGAAATGCTAAGGATAAAGACTTCAGACCATGGCAAATGCTTACTGTGTGGAGGGAAGGCAAAAGCAATATAAGATTGCTTCGATATCCTGATTATAGCTGTGCAAAATGCACTATGTGCTGGGTCCCAGAGAAGCAAGGATGAGCAAGTGTCCCTTCCACTGAAGAGCTTGCAGTCCAGCTCAGGGAGAGAAATATAGCAGCAGACTGTTTTGGTGCAATGTGAAAAATGTTTCCGTAGAAGGGGATGCAGCAGGTAGTGGGAGCTCAAGGCATAAAGCCATAGGAAGGCTTCTTGGAGGCAATGATGTCCGAGCTGAACCTTGAAGGACTGAGTGATTGGTCCTGCTGATGGAGTTGGCATCTGCTGGACTTGGAGCCCCAAGCAACTGATGTTCAAGTATCGCTGACTGGTCCTCCACCTGCAGGCTGAGCCTCCTACTCTTGGCAACCCATCAATTCAAAACTAAAGCAATGTTATGTGCATGGTCCTATATGTTCCTCAACAACTCTCTGAGGGAGGTATATTACAGCTTATTCCACAGCAGGAGGAAGCAAAGACTAAGGAGGCTAGATCTCTTGTGTTGAGTCATACCAGCTCCAAAAACACAACCGAAAAACTCCAGAGCTCATGCACATAACCCCTGTGCCAATGTTTCTGGAACCTCCTGCACCAGAATCATGTGGAATGACTGATAAAAATCAGGATCCCAAGACCCTCTCTAAAGAGACTGAATTTAAACTTCTGGGGATGTGGTAAAGGCATCTGGATTTTTTTAAGCATGCTTTCTAGATTATCTATGCAGACACTGAAGCTTGAGAACCAATGAAGGGCATGCCACTTACTGACATATTCTCAAGAACGTTTTTACCTGTCTGGTTCAAGCACTCACTTTCCATGGCCCAGCCTCCACGCCTGCTGTCATCATTGCTTGCTGCTTAGGACAAGGTGCATGTGAGATATTCCTAAGAACCAACCAGACCCTCAGCTGGGGTCCTCCCTCTTCCAAGAATACTTGACCCTCCAGCTGACTGAGCTCATCATCGTGTTCAGAGCTAAAGTGCAACCCGTCTTCCTTCTCATTTTTATTTGATACTGGCAGCAATGAGACATCTCCTCTGCTAACTTAATTATGTCCATCATCACTAAAAGAAATTCACTGAGCTTCATCAAGCCTGGCAAGTTAGGGAGATGCCTGCGTCTCAGACACCGACATTAGCAATAGAAACAGATGCTGGAGGCAGACAGAGGAGGGGAGGTGGAGGCCGTCAGAGGTCAAAGGCTCCAGAACTTGACGTCATCAGCCAGGATTGCGGAAAAATCTTGGAGTCGGAGTCGGGAAAACCCAGGCCTACGTCCTGTCTGCCTTTTGCAAGCCGTGTGACCTTGTTCTTGCCCTTCACCTCTCTGCCTCTCGGTTTCCTTATCTGTTAAATGGGCATAGTAACAATGGCTCACAGGATCATTGTGAGGGTCATTTGAGCAGATGTGTAAGGCATGAACTAGAAATATAAGCTGATTCTAAGTGAGCCACTTAATGGCAAGGATGGGACTTATTTTGCACTGAAGAGTAGGTTTTTTTGTGGGAATGGGAAAACTGCAAAGCTTTTTTTTAAGGTTATTTGCAAATATAAATGTACTTTGTTTAAAGGTCTATTAAAAAGTGGTAAAATACTAAGAGAAAGGAGGCAACAGGGCATTTCCTGACCAAGCTGAGCTACTTGGGGTGGCCTGCAGGTGGGGACTGTCTGGCTCCTTCCTCTCCCTGCACTCGCCCTTGCCCACACCTCCTGGCACTTCATCTCATACTTAAACACCCACCACATGAGGCCTCCCCTCGACCACCTGCACGCTTTTCCTGCTGGCTGTTGGTCTTCCCATGAAGAGCCATGTCCTCACTCGGGACCCCCTCCAGGCCCTGCTCAAATCCCTCTTTCATTGGCCTGGCCCTCCCAGATGACCCACAGAACAGCATCCCTGCACCTGCAATCTTCCCCTTGCATGGATCACCATCCCTCACCATCTGACCAGCACCATCCCTCACCATCTGACCAGTTTACTCAGCTGTGCTCAGCTGCTGCCCCCAAGTACCCAGACTGCCTACTTGTTCACATCTCAGCACCTGGAAAGCTTCCTGGTCACTCAATAAATAATCAATACCATCTAATTAATGACTCAGTTATGTGGGTTCTGTGCCAGTTAATTCATACATCCAGCCAGAGAGATAGGGGCTATTGTTCCCATTTTATAGATAATGGAAATGAAGCTCGGAGGAAATGAGCGACTGGCCAAGGTCCCACAGCCAGTAAGTAAGGGTGTAAGTAATAGGAATTCAAATTCAGGTCCATCTGAATCCCATCCACAAACCCAGCACTTTGCCTCAAGGCTCCAAAGGGCAAGTAGATAACGAAGGGGCTAAGTGGCTGAGAACATACTGGACTAATCAGAAAACCAGTGCGACACACTGCACAGCCACATGATAGGCCCGTCCAGATCCAAACCACGGCTAATGAACCCCTGACTCTCCAGCCTCACCACCCACAGCAGCAGCCCCTTTCCCAGGGCTGTCGGCTGTGAGAAACCTAGAGTACTCCGCAGTCCCCAGCGAAGCGCTCAGTGAAACCATCTGGGCCCACTTGTCATGGAGGCAGAAGAAAAGACCTCTCTGCAAGGGTTCCAGGAAACTCACTGCTCCCCACCCAGGGTTCAGGGAAGGCAGGAGGGGAGCAAACCTTTGCTGATAATATTCTCTGCCCAGGCTCACACTGGCCCTTCTCCACCATCCCTCTTCTCACCCTCAGGACAGCTGTGCATGACAGAGGCAATCAGGGCCATGCAGACTGGGCCTGTGACACCTCTGGGGAAACGGTTCACATATACCATGCGATGAGAGGCTTTACTTACAGTCGTGCAACCTGGTAACCCAGGGCATCATCCCATTTTAGAGAAATGAAAACAGAGGCTCAGAGACAGGACCTGACTTATGTAAGTTTCCCCAGTTAATGAAAAACCAAACTGGGATCCAAACCCATTATCTGATCCCAAAATCCACACTCAGCCCATCCACCACAACACCTACACTCTCGAGCTCATGCATGTTAATTCATTTTGTCTTTGCTATGACCCAGGAAGAGAGGTATTAGAAATTAGCAAACTCCTCAATCGGCCCAAATCAAAGGGCTGTGATAAGGGATCACCTCCTATGTGATTTCAATCTAAAAAATACACAGTGTTTCATTATAAACATAATCATCTTAAATAAGAGGTAAGTCTTGCTGCAGGAAAGTCACTGATAAACACTACACAAACTAGCAACAGCCCACCAGACACACCAGGAAAGCAAAAAGGAAAAATACCTGAAGTATCCCCCTACTTTTACCCCCTCTTCAATCAGTCCTAATGGACAGAACCCACCAGAACATGGTCAGCTTCTCTCATAGCTGGGAAGTAGTAGAATCAGAATCAAAATCCAAGCTACTCTAACTCCAGAATTCAAACATTTTCCCCTATACTTCACTGCCTGTTAACATTATTTCATTCATTCTTACAGCAACCCAAACACCAATTATTATCCTTATGGTGGCAGACTATATTTTCCAGAAAGAGCCCCTTCCCATCCCAGAGCCTTACCATGTCCCCAGCAAGAGCTGCAGCCTGTGTGTCCTCTCCTTGAGCCTGGATGGGCCTCAGTGAGTGTGTTTAACAACAGATGACCCAGTGACCACGCTGTGAAGAAGCCCAGGGCACACGAGGAGGCTGCGAGTAGATGTCCCTGCTGACAATCCCTTCTGAAATCTCAACCAACAGCCAGCAGCCAGCACCAGATACATGAGTGTGGAAGCTCCAGGTAACTCCAGCCCAGCCACCATCTGACTGCAACCCCATGAGAGGTCCTGCCTAAGAACTGCCCGGCTGAGCCCAGAACCAGGAGAGATTACAATAATAAATGAGTATTGATGGTTTACACTACCAAGTATGAGGTGGCTTGCTACACAGCAATACAAAACCAGAGGCTCACCTTTAAAATGAGTAGCTGTGACTCAAGGTTATGAAGTGACCTGTCCAAAGGTGAAAGGCAAAAAGCCAAATCTCCAGGCTAACCATGTCTGACACTGGGATGCTCTCCAGGAGCAGGAGGAAGGATGGGGAGGCCATTACTTTGCCACTTCATTCATTGCATGTGTTCCCTTCGGCTTGTTAAACCACGAGGCCTTCTTTTACTCAGGAAAATAAAGGAAGGATGTTTGCCGGTGTCGTTTCTGCATGGGTAGATGAATATAATATAATCCTGGTCTGTAATGACTATTCACATAAAAATCATGTTTTCTTTACAGAGAGCCTCTCTCCCTTTTTCTCTCCCTCAAATCAATCCAAACTGCAAGAACTATGAAAAGTACAGCCTTCAAGATGATCTTCAATCTGTCAGATTTGCAGTCCTTCATTATAAGTATAATCATCATAAATGAAAGATAAGGCTTGGTGCAGCACCGTTCATCATGGAAAGATGCTAACTCGCCAGCCTGTCTGGGTGTGAGAACTGCTGTTCCGTGTGGGTGAAGTGGGGGAAACAAAACCTGGAGGAGGTGGTTAAATGCCCCCATCAGCCAGGGGACGTTCGGAGGTGGAGCCCACCAGAACCGGCATGGCAGCCCAGGCTGAGCGAATTCCTTCCCACACACTTTCTGGTTCCTTCTCAAACTTCTCCAAGGCAACAGATTTTTCACTTTCTTTTAAGATTTCTTTTTTGCTCAGAGAAAGAAAGAAGTTACCGCACACCGAGTTCTTATACTCCAGGCATTGTGGGGCCACGCTGTAGACAGTGTCTCAAATGCTTTATAGCTACCCTGGGAGGGGAGCGTTACTTCGGGTAGCAGGAGTGGGGCTGCAGAGTCGAGACAGACGTGGGTTTGAATCCCCTGATACTCACTAGCCGTGCAAACTGATGCTCAATAAATGAATGCTTGATAGAGAGAGAATAAAATATAAGGCTTGCTCTCATTTTCATCCCATCCTCTTCCCTCTCACCACCACACAACCCCATCTACAAATGCACAGAAAAGGTTTAATCCTGCATAAAGACTAGGTTCACCATTCCCAAGGTGGAGCCCAGGCAGGTCGCTGCCTTCTAAGCTTATGAATCTCACCCCAATGGCACACTTACTATCATCTGTAAGTAGAACATAACCAAGCCTCTTCCCCAGACCTGGGGGAGCTGAAGGAAGAGTCCGACCCTGAGGGGAGAGTGAGATGCACAGATCGCACCATCCTGAGAAAACTATGGGACTCAGGGACAGTGCAGGGGCTGGGGGTATTGTCACAGCAGACTAAAGGCCTCTAGAAGAGTTGGATGTGATGAGAAGTAATAGAAAATTCCAGTAGGTGGCCAGTAGTAGCCAGAATGCCATGCACTTCCTGTCATCCAGACAGCTCTGGAGAGAACAAGGGGACCCAATGGTGCTAACCCTGCTCTCACCAAGAGCACCAGCTACTTATGGGCCAGGCTGTGAATACCCACGGGCTCATCAGTCCCTTCTAATGGCATTACTAATTGCAGGCATACCTTGGAGATACTGCACTCATGGTTCTAGACCACCACAATAAAATGAATATCAGAATAAAGTGAGTCACACACATTTTTTTGGTTTCCCAGTGTGTATAAAAGTTATGTTTATACCATACTGTATTTTTAGTCCATTTTCACACTGCTGATAAACACATACCCGAGACTGGGTAATTTATTTTTTTTAAACAAAAACAGGTTTAATGGACTCACAGTTCCATGTGGTTGGGGAGGCCTCACAATTATGGCAGAAGGCGAAAGTCATGGCTTACACAGTGGCAGAGAGAGAATGAGAACCAAGCAAAAGGAGGTTTCCCCTTATAAAACCATCAGATCTTCTGAGATTTATTCACTACCATGAGAACATATGGGGGAAATCACCCCCATGATTCCATTATCTCCCACCAGGTCCCTTCCCCAACACATGGGAATTATGGGAATTATAATTCAAGAAGAGATTTGGGTGGGAACACAACCAAACCATATCAACTGTAGTCTATTAAGTGTGTAGTAGCAGTCTGTCTGAAAAACAATATACATACCTTAATTTAAAAATACGTTATTGCTAAAAAATGCTACCAATCATCTGAACCTTCAACCAGTCCTAATCTTTTTGCTGTTGGAGGGCCTTGCCTCGGTGTTGATGGCGGCTAACTCATCAAGGTAGTGGTTGTTGAAGATTGGGGGTGGCTGTGGCAATTTCTTAACATAAGACATTGATGAGGTTTTCCACATCAATGGACTCTCCCTTCCCAGAAAGATTTCTCTCCAGCATGCAAGCTGTTTGATAGCATTTTACCTACCACAGAACTTCTTTCAAAATTGGAGTCAACTCTGCCACTTTATCAACTACACTTACAGAATATTCTAAATCCTTTGTTGTCATTTCAACAATGTTCAGAACATCTTCACCAGGAGTAGATTCCTTCTCAAGAAATTTTCTTTACTCATCCATAAGAAGCAACTCTTCATCCATTCAAGTTTGATCATGAGATTGCAGCAATTCAGGCTCCACTTCTAATTCTAGTTCTCTGCTACTTTCACCACATCTGCAGTTACTTCCTCCACCAAAGTCTTGAAATGCTCAAAGTAATCCACGAGGATTGGAATCAACTTTTGTTCCAAATTCCGGTTAATGTTGATGACCTCCTCCTGTGAATCATGCGTGTTCTGCATGGTGAATCCTTTCCAGAAAGTTTTCAATTGCTTTACCCAGATCCATCAAAGGAATCACTATCTATGGTAGCTTTAGCCCTACGAAATGTACTTCTTAAATAATAAGATCTGAAAGTTGAAATTACTCCTTGATCCTTGGGCTGCAGAATGGATGTTGTGTTAGCAGGCATGAAAGCAACATTCATCTCCAGGTACATCTCCATCAGAGTTCTTGGGTGACCAGGTGCATTGTCAATGAGCAGTCATGTATTGAAAGAAATCTTTTTTTCTGAACATCAGGTCTCAACAGCAGGCTTAAAATATTCACTAAACCATGCTGTAAGTGATGTGCTATCATCCGGGCTTTGTTGTCCCATTTATAGAGCACAGGCAGCATAGATTTATCATCATTTTTAAGGCCCTAGGCTTTTCAGAATGGTAAACCAGCATCGGCTTCAACTTAAAGTCACCCAGCTGCATTAGCAGTTAATAAGAGAGTCAGCCTGTCCTTTAAAGCTTTGAAGCCAGGCATTGACTTCTCCTCTCTAACTATGGAAGTCCTAGAGAGCATCTTCTTATCTAATATACAGCTGCTTCACCTACATTGAAAATCTGTTGTTAGTGTTACCACCTTCATCAATTATCCACCTAAATTATCTTCTGGATAACTTGCTGCAGCTTTGACATCAACACTTGCTGCTTCACCTTGCACTTTTATGTTATGGAGGCAGCTTATTTCTTTAAACCTCATGAAATAACCTCCACTAGTTTCAAATGTTCTTCTGCAGCCTCCTCACTTCTCTCAGCCTTCATAGAATTGAAGAAAGTTAGGATTTTACTCTGGATCATGCTTTGACTTGGAGGAATGTTGTGGCTGGTCTTATCTATTCAAACCACTAATACTTTCTCCACATCAGCAATAAGGCTGTTTTCACTTTCTTATTATTCATGAGTACACAGGAGCAGCACTTTAAATTTCTTTCAAGAATTATTCCTTTACATTTACAACTTGGCTAATTAGTGCAAGAGGCCTAGCTTTCAACCTGTCTCAGCTTTAGACATCCTTTCTTCACTAAGCTTAATCATTTCTAGCTTTTGATTTAAAACGATAGACATGTGATCCTTCCTTTCACTTGAACACTTAGAGGCTATTGTACGGGGTATTAACTGGCCTAATTTCAATGTTGTTGTGTCTCGGAGTAAAGAGGCCCAAGGAGAAAAAGAGATAGATGGAGGAATGGCTGGTCAATGGAGCAGCCAGAGCACACCATCTTATTTGGACACACTTCGTGGTGCCCCAAAACAGTTACAGGAGTAACATTAAGATCACTGATCACAGATCACCATTACAAATATAACAATAATGAAAAAGTGTGAAATATTGTGAGAATTACTAAAATGTGACACAGAAACACAAAGTAAGCACATGCTGTTGGAAAAATTGTGCCAATAGACTTGTTTAACGGGGGTTGCCATAAACCTTCAATCTGAAGAAAAGAAATGAAAACCGTGAAGGGCAATAAAGCAAAGTGCAAAAGAACGAGGTATGCCTATACTAAATACCGGTGACACACTGTCACTCACACATCACATCTGCACCTTAATTCAAACAACTGTCCTAAAACAAAGTTGCATTGCAGTGCTTATAACGCAGGGCCCACAAGCTCCAATTAATTTATAGGAGAATTGTTATTACTAGGGACCACTTGCTTGGAGGGTCCAAGCCCCAAGGGAAAGTGAGATGCACAGATCTCAACATCCTGAGAAAACTGTGAGGCTCAGGGACAGTGGAGGGGGTGGGAGAATTGTCAGAGTCGCTTTTTTCCAGGACCCTGATAAGGCAAACACCCATTATATATCACCACAGTCCCGGGGCAAAGGCACTCAATAAGTACTTTCCGAAAGAACGAATGAATAAATGGATGAGCCAAATGTTCCATTAGACACTACTGTATAGTTCGTATCATTTAATAAAGTGATGCTGCTCCGTACACTCACTGAGCCTCAGTTTCCCAATTTGTAAAAGACAGACAATATGACCAACCTTATAGTGTTGTAAGGTTAAGTGATATATGTCCAAGGTCTGTCCACCTATAACCATCAATATATGTTCAATCAGGTTCAGCAAATACTGAATCACCTTTAGTATTGTTGTTAGCTACCATTTATTTAGCATCTACTAAGTGCTAGCAGCTTCCTAGGCTTCCTAACACTTATAATAGTTCTTCAAAGTAGAAAATATGATCACCTTTATCATGCAGTACTTATGAGAGCTAAAGAAGTAAAAAGGTTAATACAGAATAATAAAATAACTTCCACACTCCTAGAGAATGGCAGATCAAGTGCGCAAAGGCACTGTCGCAAATCAAAACAAGACTGTCACAAATCAAAACAAGACTGTCCTCAATAACATGGACTTTTTGACACATCAGTGGGCTTTCAAGGTATGTGGAAGTCTTCAAACTGGCCAGTCTTCCTCAAAATGTGAGTTAAATCTAAAGCTGGCAATATAGTTTGGCTGTGTCCCCACCCAAATCTCATATTGAATTGTTCCCATAATCCCCACATGTAGTGGGAGGGACCTGTGGGAGATAGTTGAATCATGGGGGTGGTTATCCCCATACTGCTGTTCTTGTGGTAGTGAGTGAATTATCATGAGATCTGATGGTTTTATAAGGGGTTTTCCCCTTTTGCTTGGCACTTCTCCTGCCCACTGCCATGTAAGATGTGCCTTTCCTCTTCCTTCACCTTCCACCATGATTGTGAGGCCTCCCCAACCATATGGAACTGTGAGTTTATTAAACCTCTTTTCTTTATAAATTACCCAGTCTCAGGCATGTCTCTATTAGCAGCATGAGAACAGACTAATACAGTTGGGATAAGCTGGCAGTGTATGAAATGAAGAGGTTTGCTGGCCTTGAGGATGAGCACCAATTACCATTGCAATTAGGATCCTGAGCCTGGGACAAAGAGCAAGGTGGAGGAGTTGAGCCTGGCAGTCCTTGCAGATATGAGATGCTCAAAGGTGATGGATATGTCTTCAGGTCTTCGGTGCACCTGATTCACAGCAGAACTAGACAGAAATCTCTGGAGGAAAGCATCCCTCATTTAGGCCCTCAGGAGTAAAAAATCTGAAAATAAGATTAAAAAATAAGCAGTCAGCTCACTATGAAAAGTCACAGAAAGAGAAGATGGCAAGTATCTGTCAGTGGCAGTCAATAAATGTAACAAATAATAGATTCAAACACCTCAGGACTGCAGATATTAAATAATCCGATGCATACTATATCAATGTATGAAATGTAAAAAGAAGGTAAGAAATGCATAAAGAAAATAACATTGGAATCACAAAGATAAAAAGTAAACAAGAGACCATCAGGAATGACCAAATAGGTTTGAAAAATAACCAAACGGAACTTCTAAAACTGAAAATTTTAATTGATTTTTTAAAAATTCAAGGGATGCTTGACAAGTTGATTACACACAACTAATAATAAAATATGTGAACCCCAGGATAAGAGTCTGATCAAATTACCCAAAATACAGTATCAAGAGATAAGGAAACAGAAAATATAAAGGTAATGAAAGACATACAGAGAATAGAATAAGAAGCTCTGACATATATCTAGTCAGAGTCCTAGAAGGAGAGTGAGATATATAAGAATAGAGGTAATATTTCAAGAGATATTAGCTGAAAACTTTCTAGAACAAAGAGAAGACACATATCCAAGATTCAGAAATTACACAATATACTCCAAGTAAGAGTTAATGTTTCAGGTCCTTTCAGATGCCTATAGTGAATCTTTAAAACACCACAGGCAAAAATAAGATTTTTTTAAAGCCGCCAGACAAAAAGTAGAGACAATCTTGAAAGGAATAATCAGAAGACTGAAAACAAACTTTTCACCTCCATAAAGACAGCCAGAAGAAATGTGATGGTGCCTTCAAAGTGTGGAGATGCCAACCCAGAATTGTGTACCCAACAAGAGCGAAAGTAAAACAAAAATATTCAGATACATGTGGTTGGGAGTAAACCACCACACCTCCCCTAAGGAAGGAAAGAAAATAATCACAAAAAGATCCTTGTGAAAAGCAAGAAGAAATGGTGAGCAAATAGGCTGATAAACACGCATGAACATTAACAAAACAATGTGTGTATAAGGTAATAATAAAGTCTAATTTATAAAGCCATAGAAAAGTCATAGAATTAAAATATTACACAACAATAACTTGTAAGTTGGAAGGGTAGTAACTTGATTTGGGATATTCTAACGTCCTTTTATTAATCAAAGGGGATTAAGATATTGCTTAGTATGTCGTTAAATTAAATATGCATGATAATGTGTCCAGGACAATCAGGAAAACAAAAGGGCAAATTTCAAAGCAGTAGAGGAGAATAAAAATGGAATAAAAATATGCAAATGAATAATTTTTAAAAACAACCTTTAATCAATGCTTCCACCCAGGCAATACAGAAGAAAAGAGGATATTTAAAAAGTGAAAAAAGAAAAATAACAAACTAAGGTAATAGAAACAATAAGAAATCAATCATGTAAATAAATGTAAGTGAACTAAATTAACCAATCCAAGACAAGATAATCCAGAATATTTTTTAAATTACAAGAAACACCCAGCTATATTTACTACTTAGTTTAAGAAGTAAAATATTTTCAGCAAAATTGAATCATCTATCGGCCACTTCCTGATCACAAACCCATCCCCTTCTACCTGAGGGAAAAGAAATAAAACTGTATTCAGTTCAGTGTCTATTATAACTAGGCAGACCCACATTGCTACAAATGTAAATACTACTACACACACACACACACACACGCTTTTTTTTTTGCACATCACATTTTTGCTCAAAATTACATTCAAAAGATTTGTCCGTTCTGATACATGTAACTTTAGTTCACCAATTTTCACTGCTGTATTATTTTTATAAGAATTAAAAAAAAATGCCACATAAATAATAATGCCACAATTGATTTATCCATTCTCCTGTTGGTTGGCATTGCTATTTTAGAAACTACTGCTATAAACGTTCTTATTTATAACTCCTTGTTTACATTTGCAAAAGTTTCTCTCTAAGGTAAATATTTGGGGTGTGGAATTTCTAGTTTATGGAATACAAATATCTTCAATTTTCCCAGATAAGGCCAAATCAAAAGTAGCTGTACCAGATGGCCACATTTCTTCCAATGCCAGACTAGGTAATTGGGACCAATTTCCCCACTTTAAAACCTAGAAAATCTGAATAATTTTTTTAATTCAAAAATGAAAATTAAATGCCTGAAGGCACTGGAGAGTTATCAAGACAGTGAAGAATTACAGGGCCAAAATCCAGGAAAAGAAGAAAACTCAATGAGACAAACACAGCATGAGATTTTGAAAAATTTATAACACTGCAAGTGTTGTAAATTTAAATATAAAATTAAAGTTCAGGGACCATCAGCTGGTGGACTTCCTAAACCACCAACACCAAAAGTGGTGTCCACTTTTTCTATTATGCTCTTTTCTCCTTTTCTTTGTTTCTGCCCTTTCACGGGGAGACTGATTGAGTTTTGGTTTTTAAATGACACTAAAGGTGTATACTCTAGGAGTAAAGGCAAACCAGAAATATGCTGTCCTCCAAAGGGATTAAAGTCCTATTTGAAACTTCGCCATCCCTAATTGACTTCAGGAGATCAAGCACTGCTAGCGCCCTGCCAGAACCAAACACTAGACTTCCCTAGAGAGGGATATAATATGATCATCCTAGTTCTCAATTTAAATCTACAATTTTTCCAATATTCAGTCAAAACCACACACACGAGAAGGCAAAATAACGTAGCTGACAACAAAGAGAAACAATAGGGAAACTTTCCATAAGTCTTCCAGTTACCAGAGGTATCATATCCAGACTTCAAAAATAGCTAGCTTCTTATGTTCAAGGAAATAAAAGATTGAGAATTACACAGAGAACCAGAAACCGTAGAGATGATTCAAACATAAAGTCTAGGACTGAAAAACAGAATAGCTGAAATTAAAAATTCAGTAAATAGGTTTAAGAACAAATAAGATATAGCTGAAGAAATAATCAGTAAGCTAAAAGATATGCTAGAAGAAAAGGTCTAGAATAGTTCATGGAGAGACAGGAAGACAGGAAAAAGACAAGAGAAAATGTAAGAAGTATATACGATACATAAAATTGGAGTCCCAGAAAAACAGGAAAAAGAGTAAGGCAGAAGCAATATTTAAAGAAACGATGGCTGCATCTGGGCATGGTGGCTCATGCCTGTAATCCCAGTACTTTGGGAGGCCGAGGTGGGCGGATCACGAGGTTAGGAGTTCGTGACCAGCCTGATCAACATGGTGAAACCCTGTCTCCACTAAAAATACAAAAATTAGCTGGGTGTGGTGACACACCCCTATAATCCCAGCTACTCAGGAGGCTGAGGCAGGAGAATTGCTTGAACCTGGGAGGCAGAGGTTACAGTGAGCCGAGATCGTGCCATTGCACTCCAGCCTGGGTAACAGAGTGGACTCCATTTCAAAAAAATGAAAAAAAAAGAAACAATGGCCGAAATTTTTCAAAAAGTGGTCAGTTTTATTTAGAAAGATTCAAGAAGCACTACGAATCCCCAACCGAAATAAATACAAAGGGAACCACACCTTGGCACATTTTACCCAAACTATTGAAAATCAAAAACAAAGAGAAAATCTTAATATCAGAGAGAAACAAATACACATTACCTTCAAAGGAGCAAGAATAATACTGGCATCTGACTTCTCAATAGAAACAAAACCAGAAGATAATCAAATGCTGCCTACAAAGTATTGGAAAGAAAATTTGCCAAGAATTCACAGGAAAAATATCTTTCAACAATAAAGGTGAAATAAAGGCATTTTCAGTCTGGGAGAAATACACTTTCAAACTGAGAGAATTCACACTGGCAAATCCACTAACACTGAAGGAAATACTGATAGACAGTCTTCAGGCAGGAGCTTAGAAATACAGGAAGACATGAAAAATGACAGAAAGGTGAATGTGTAGGTGTATGTAAATGAGCCTTAATATACAAAACATAATGACTTGTGGGATATGAAAAATACGGGGAAATAAAATGCTTAGAAACTATAACATATAAACAGAAAAGGAAGTAAATGATGTTAAAGTACTCTTTTTTTTTTTTTTTTTTTTGAGACCGAGTCTCACTCTGTCGCCCAGGCTGGAGTGCAGTGGCGTCATCTCGGCTCACTGCAAGCTCCGCCTCCCGGGTTCACGCCATTCTCCTGTCTCAGCCTCCCGAGAAGCTGGGACTACAGGCGCCCGCCACCACGCCCGGCTAATTTTTTGTATTTTTAGTAGCGACAAGGTTTCACCGTATTAACCAAGATGGTCTCGATCTCCTGACCTCATGATCCACCCGCCTCGGCCTCCCAAAGTACTGGGATTACAGGCGTGAGCCACTGTGCCCACCCGATGTTAAAGTACTCTAAGACTTTTGCATTGTCTAAGAAGTGGGAAAAGTATTGTTAAAAAAAAAAAAAAAATCAAAGATACCTGTTATCATCTCTGGAGCAGCAGTTTTCAGAATGTGGCTCATAGACCCCTGCGAGTCCCCAAGGGCAAAACTATTTTCATAGTACTAAGGCTTATTTACCTCTTTTAACTTTGTTGATATTTGTACTGATGGTGCAAAAGCCACAGTGGATAAAACTTCTGGCAGCTTGCATAAAGCATGACAGTGGTAAGAAATTGTACTACTAGTCATTGTAGTCTTCACTGCCGTGTAATTGCAGAAAAAAAGAAAAAAGAAAGAAAAAAAAAGAAAGGGCAATTGACTACGCTTGCTGGAACAGTGAAAAAGTATTAATTATTATTAACTTACAAACTTGGACTACACATTTTAAAATATGCTATGTGATGAAATAGAACATAGGCATGGAGCACAGCTGCTTTATCCTGAAATCAAATGGTGATCTCAAGAAAAGCACTTGTGTAGTTAAGTTGCGAGGTGCACTGCCACTTTTTCATCCAAGACCATTTTTACTTGCAAGAATAACTGACAGAGAAACTATGGTTGTTCCAAATTGAATACTTGATAGACATCTTCTCAAAATTTAAGGTAATAAACATGTCACTTTCAGGAAAATAATGTACAGTGTATGTTATAAATGATACATAATTTAAGCTTTCAAATAATA